>NC_086122.1:25194501-25533001 GCF_963921235.1 Mobula hypostoma
GGGCCCCATTGTGAAAATGCAGGAAGCTGCAGACTGATGGGTGATAGTGGGATGGAGACAGGCAATGGAAAACTCGGCCAAACGGACTTAATGCAGGCGTACGGAAATGCAATCAACCTACCTGAGCTTGGTTTCTCCAACACCGCCTAACGCTTTCCAACCTGCACCAAAGGCATTAGCTGATTTAATAGGCTGACAGTGGGATTGTGAATTTTTTGTGCTGCGTGTCTGATTAAACATGGTATGCGTTTTTGTGTCGCAACTTGAATTGGGCGGGATGGAATTCTGCTCTGAAGCTTCTATCACCTCCAAATGGAGAAAAACCGCCTGTAGATTGGACTGGCCATATTATCATATTTAAACACCTGCCTTTCTGTTCAAATCCATTCCATAGGATTGTGGTTCAGTGGATTTGATGAAGTAACTGCCATATGTTAAGTATTTAAATTCTATTGCTTATGAAATAGAAATTGAGGCCTCCTGTCTGCTATCATTTTGGATCTCCCCCTCCCCCTCCCACTTTCAAATCTCTTACTAACTCTTCCTTCAGTTAGTCCTGACGAAGGGTCTCGGCCTGAAACGTCAACTGTACCTCTTCCTAGAGATGCTGCCTGGCCTGCTGCGTTCACCAGCAATTTTGATGTGTGTTGCTTGAATTTCCAGCATCTGCAGAATTCCTCGTGTTTGCCCATTCAGTTTTGATGTTTTCTCACTTTGCTGTTGTCAAATGTATCCCACTTTGGCAAAGATGCAAAATTGCATCACAGTTAGAATTTCACCTCCCCTTTTAAAGTGAATGTGTTAAGGGGTTGGGGAAGGTTCCTCCTAATAATCGTGGAAACATGCAGCACAGAAGCAGGTCCTTTGGCCCATCATATTCATGCCATTACCGTAAATGGGAATTCTTATCACCAAGTTATTAATTCAGTACTTTGAGCACTTGTGCTTTCAGGAGTGAAATATGACAGGGTGAAGCCAGAGCATTTAATTAACGTGCAGCGTTCTGGAGGGAACAGGGTCAAATGCAGGCATATGGGCCCAACTCTGTTGGGCAGCTTGGTCAAAATGGCTGAGTTGACCTGAAGGGCCTGTTTTCTGTGCTGTGTAGCTCTATGGATCTGATAACGATCACAAAGTTTGGGCCAAAATAAAACTGTGGAGATATTTGCCCAGAACAGTCGTGGTCATGGGACCCTGATTGCCTGTGTCGTACAGCACATGATGATGATGACGATGATTGGGAAATTATTCCAAAATTCTTTCAGAATTCGTGCTGCCCTGATGTGCACTTATTTTAAAACTGAACTATGCCTTGAACTCTACCACTAAATATCAATGATCAGTTTTATAAAATCACTGTGACCTGACGCAGGCCCTACCATGGGAGTTTACAACTTCATGTTGTCCGTTCCTAATGTGTTTTTTTAGGAAGAGGGATTATCCTCACCCAGTCATCAAGTGTTTCCTTTATGCCCGTTTTGTTGTTCAGCCCATCCAGTCCATGCAATCTCATCAATTGCTGCTTATTTCCCTGGAATCTCTTCTCTCCAGCTCCCCCATGATTCTCTTATCACTCAGCAGCGCCAGGGGCAATAGCCAGTTAGATTAACGACCAGCACACTTTAGAGGTGGGAGGGGAAAGCACCGGTGGGGAAACTCGTGCACTCAAGGGTAGAGAACGTACGGACTCCATATAGACACCAAAAGAGCTCTGAATTGGGCCAAGGTCAACAAGGCTAATTCTAAGTCCAATAAATTCTTCATTGTTGCAAGTTGCTCTTAAAAATAACAAAACATGATCAACCACCCAGCATCAATGTAAGTATTAGATTTGGGGGCCACAGAAGTGTCTCCAGTCCTGTTCTCCCCAGTGTCCTCGCCACTAATATCTGAGAGAGCCAATCCACAGACTGTTGAATGATGCCATAAGTCTACCTTTTTAGCAAAACATCCCAGACTCTTTACCCTCTGTGGATAGATTTCCCTGCCCCTTTATCAGGTCAGATACACCAACCAATTGGGCACAAAGGAATATAATCAATGGATCTGCTCCTGGAAATTCCAGGCTCCCAAATCTCTTGGTTTATCCTGAAGATAGTTAGCAAGTGTTGATTCATAAGCACAAGAATAAGGGCAAGTTGGAGGAAGGTTGATTTCTGTCATCATTACATAGGTAGAGGTAGCCAAATGAGATTTCCCTCAAGGGTACTGTAGGAGGTTTGATTCTGACCATGAATATTAATTAAAATAGTATTGATCCTCCATAGCCAGTGATATTCTAAAAAAAATTTCATTAGCAAGTCATCAGAATTTTATTTACTGCAAAGTGATGTGTTTCTCTGGCTTGATATTGAATTGTCCTTGTAAATAGAACTGCCAACGCCTGCAGCAGAATACATCAATCGATATTTCATTGGAAATTATGGCATTTGATTTGTTTTTCATGTTTACTTACTATGCGTTCCCTTTGGCATCTATGACCAAACATGAATTTTCCAGCTATTTTCAGGGTACAATTGAAAGTTTGCTTACTTCAATTGGCAAAGTTATTCCAGTCAACTGTGAACATTATTGAAGCAATGGCAAGTCCAACAATGTTATACCAAAATTACACTAGACAAGTAGTTACAGCTCAAGGTCATATTAGGTAACGCACAACCACTTGAGGAATTTGGATTCCTTCTGTGGTTGCATTGCAAGGATGTTTAGATGTGCTGATGTCTCCTCTTTTTCTCCTTTCTGGTATCTCTTATCAGGCACAGCTGTAGCAAGCATAAAAGGCAGTTTTTAGACTATATGGTTTTAGTAATTAATGATCCATGTGGAAATCAGAACCTTTATTAAGCAAAGTTTAATTCCTTGCCTTTCTTTACATTTTTTTAATGTATCGATAGATAGGGTAAATGCAAGCATGCTTTTTCTTGCTGAAGGGTCTCGGCCCAAAATGTCGACTGTATTCGTTTCCATAGATGCTGTCTGGCCTGTTGAGTTCCTCCAGCATTTGTGTGTGAGGCCTTTTTCACTGAGGTTGGGTGGGACTACAGCTGGAGGTCATGGGTTAAGGGCGAAAAGTGAAAAGCTTAAGGGACACATGAAGGGAAACTTCTTCACTTAGCGGGTAGGGAGCGTATAGAGCGAGCTGCCAGTGCAAATGGTGCATGCAAACCTGCTTATAACGTTTAATAAGGAGTTTGGATAGGTACAGGGATGGCAGGAGTATGTAGGGTATTGGTCCCAATGCAGGTCGATGGGACTAGGCAGTTTAAATGGTTTGATATAGACCAGGTGGGATGAAGGGCTTGTTTTTGTGCTGTACTTTTCTACGACTAGATTTTAGAACACTTTTGAATACTGGTATCATTCAAGACATAATGTTAATTACCAATGACACAGCTTAGTAGAGTCTTCCTCCATTAAGTTTTATTCAAGATCTATCTATGAACCTTTATCCATCCCAAAGTGCCGGGCAAGTCCAACGCCTTGAGACACAAAACATACCGTTGAAGGCCATTTATGGAAGAGCAATAGCACAATGTGTAGTAAACTATAGTGCAGATTATTTTCCTTAACTGAATCAACAGACTTTGTTGAACCACTTTAGGGAAAGAAGATGGCCCTCTTTATCTAATTTAACAGAAAATAACAGCGTTTGCAATGCAAATTTTGGATTTGTATTCAAATTAGACCTTTCCTGAAACCTCTCTCCCATCTCTTGATCTGACTTTATCTCCGTAGACAAACTATTCACTGACATGTATTACATGCCCACTGAGCCCCCACATCCTTATAGGCTACACCTCCTCCCACTTTGTCTCTTGTAAGGACGGGTCTCCACTTTCTCCATCTCCCACCTCTGTCACGTTTGCTTGTGAGATGAGGCCTTCCTCTCCAGGACATCGTCCTTTACCAGGAAATAGAACCTCACCAGCACCTTCCCTCCTCCTGCTCTTGCCCCACTCTTGACCCTCAAACCTTTCCTCCCCTCTTCAGATTGAGCTCTACTCGTGTTCTCTTGTTTCTTGCCTTTTCAGCTCGTCCATCAAACCATCCTTTTGATGTTTCTACAAGCTGCAGTGTGATTTTTTTTTTTCCCCCCCGCCAGCTACATCTTTCCCTCTCCTTGCCCTTTCCTGCTCCCCCGGGAATTTAAAGGAGATGTAACATGTGCCCATACACAACTCACTCACTTCCATGCAGAGACCTTTGCTGAGCACCAACGCGCCATCCGCCACATGGAGTTGCCGGCCATTTTGATTCCCCTACACTGACCCTCCATCCTCTGCCTCCATTGCTGCCAGGGAGAGGCCAAGTGCAACTGAGAGGAATGGTGCCTCTTAATCCACCACCTAAGGATGTGAACTTTGAATTCTGCAATTTTTTTTTGGTAACCTTCGCCATCTTTCCTTCTATGTCTCCTTTAGAATCAGTCGGGTTTAATATCACCAGCATATGTCATGAAATTTGTTAACTTAGCGACAGCAGTACATGATAAGCATAGAATAAAAAATAAATCAATTACAGTAGTTGAATTAAAAATAGTGCAAAAACAGAAAAAAAACTATATATTTGTATATCTATCCAGTTCTTCCTACATGCACCTCATGCCCAGCCCTGATCATCTTGTTTCATTTCCCTCCATCATCCACTCAAATCTCCCTCCTGCCATCGCTCTTCCCTACCCCTCCTTCCTTCACCTCTTCATACTGGTTTCCACCCCTCTATCCTTTCAGTCATTGGCTCTTACTTTCCCTCAACAGATGCTGACTGACACATTGAGTTCTTCCTGCACTTTGTGTTTTTGCTTAAATTTTAAAAATACCGCTTTGAGAAAAGTGGCTACTGAATTGGCTGATTCTTTTTTTCTCACTTTCCTTAGCACTGCTATGATGTAGGTATAGTTCATATTGTTTTTCAAGTCAGATTGATTTTGATTCTAATTGAACTTACTGGCTTTCGAGGAAGCTCTCAACATTAAACGAGTTCTTTTTGATGAAAGGATACTTGTCAGTTTGGAAACATTTTTAAATTTGCTATTAAATTGATAAAATCTTTAACTTTGAGTTAAGTAGCTGGGTCACTTGTGATCTTGGCATTCTGATTAAAATGCTTGTAAAATCTTGATTGGCTTTGATTAAATCGCACAAGTTGTGACAAGTTACAAAATAATTTTTATAAGCAAAATTTTATCTTTTAAAGGCTGCTTCATGGCAGATTGTAGGCGAATGTAAAATTAGTTTTGAATGAAAATTGAATGGAAAAGCTTCGCAGTTATGTCCAAAACACAGCTTGTGCTCAAATGCTTCGTATTTAAAATAAAAGCACATCGCCCCATGAGAATGTTGTTCCAACGGTGTTTGAGATTTTAAATCTTCCTTAATCCTACTAGTTATATGAGGTAAAGCTGTTGGCCCACTCTGAAAGGATGGCAGCTGTTACCTTGTATCTCTGATAATCCTGACATCCAGGCTGTCCGTGAGAAGCTGACGTGTTCGCTACCTGTGACTGTGTGGGTTTCTTCTCGCATTCCAGCGAGATGAATTGGTAGGTTAGTTGGTTACTGTAAATTGCCCTTGGTGTTAGGTTCCTGACGAAGGGTCTTGGCCTGAAACGTCGACTGCACCTCTTCCTAGAGATGCTGCCTGGCCTGCTGCGTTCACCAGAAACTTTGATGTGTGTTGCTTGGTGTTAGGTGGATGGTTAAAATATGGAGGGAGATGACACCCGCAAATTTCTACAGATTTACCGTGGAGAGCATTCTAACTTGCTGCATCGCTGTCTGGTATGGGGGTGTGGGGTGGTGTCTACTGCATAGGATTGATATAAGCGGCAGAGAGTTGTAAACTTAAGTCAGCTCCATCATGAGCACTGGCCTCCGTGGTAGGCCAGTGCTCATGATGGAGCTGACTTAAGTTTACAACTCTCTGCTGCTTATATTAAGGATCGATCCCTCAAAAAAGGTGGCGTCCATCATTAAGTAGCCCTATCACCCAAGAAATGCCCTCTTCTCACTGCTACCATCAGGAAGGAGGTACAGAAGCCTGAAGGCACGCACTCAGTGATTCAGGAATAGCTTCTTCCCTGCTGTCATCTGATTTCCGAATGGACATTGAACACATGAGCACGACCTCACTGCTTTTCAACTTTTTTTAATTTTGCACTACTTATTTAACTATTTTATGTACTTGCTGTAATTCATGTTTTTTCTATTAGTATGTCTGCATTGTACTGCTGCCACAAAGAGAATAAATTTCACGACTGATGCTTGTGATGTTAAACCTGATTCTGAAATGTGAGAGGAATAAAATGGGATTTGTGTAGGGTTGATGTCCAAGTTGCCTGATTCCAGTTCTATGACAGTCCGCAGTTGCCTTTTCTAACTTTTCAGAATATTTAAAAGGATTTCTCATTCTGTCTTATCCACTTTAGGAAAGCACTCCAACTTAAACCTATTAATTAGTTAAACTTGCAACAACCGTTGGTCTTTTCAGCTTCAAAGAAAGTGGTCCACTTTCTCTTGCGAAAACTCAAATGCTGCAGGGCCTCAAAAGTTCAAAGTACATATAAATTATACAACCTTGGGATTCATTTGCTTAAAGGCAGCCATGAAACAGACCTGAAGAACCCAATTTAAAAAAAAGACCAACACCCAATGCATAAAAGACTAAAAAAACATACAAATCATGCAAACAGTTAAAGCAAGCAAAACATTCAGAACGAAAGTGAGTCCATTGACTAGACAGTGGGTCAAGCAGCATCTATAATCCGTCCACTTGTCCTTTCTGTAGCTGGGAGGAGTCAGTGTACCACATTTACATGGAATGTGAGCGGTTGCAGTCCCTATTGCAATATTTGAAGGGGTGCTCCTCAAGTTTTGATTGCATTTAGCCTCGCACTCCTAACCTGGGCATCCTGTATGGAGTGGGGGGTGGGGGAGAGGTGAGAGTCTCCTGGAGGATCTACTGGTGGGCTTGCTCCTGGGCTTGGCCAAGATGGCAGTAGGTGTTAGGCAGTCGAAGGCTCTTCCTGGGCTCATTGCCTGCCCCTCTTCCAGGGATATGTTAGTGCCCAGGTATCTCTGGAGAGGGAGCATGTGGTCACCATGTGGGGGAGTTCCGGAGATAGTGCCCCCTGGGAATTGACTGTTTTAAAGAAAATAATAATGATATTTCAATTTGAATATGTTCACTGTCTTGTAAATGCCTGATGTTTGTATTTGGTGGTTTTTTTTGTGTGAATAAGCTTTTGTTTTGTAAAAAAAAAAGTAGCATCTGTGGAGCCAAAGAGGTGGTCGATGTTTGGGGTTTTGCCTCAAGACTTGTATCCTCAGCTCTTCAGTTATTTTGGTATTTCCTATCAAAAATCATCAGACTTTTCAGCCCCTATTTCTGGATAATAATTTCCTTTTGCAAAACTCTAAAGCACATTTGCTGAAATCTGGAATGAAAACAAAATGTCAGGAAGTTTTTGTACCTGGGGTTCACTATTAATAGCTTATTTTCATTTGCTCCAAGGTACTATATCCTTGCATCCGAGGGTTGCATTTTATTATATTTAAATGCTTGTCAGTTTTCTCAGAATATTACTCACTTAACACTTTTGCTAAACTTAATCCTGATCTCCAGTGCTGTCCGTGAAGAGCTCACATGTAATTTCCCTCCGACTGTGTGGGATCCCTTCAGGGGCTCCTGCTTCTGCCCCTAGCCTCTGTAGTATGCAGGACATCTTCAAGGATCAGTACCTCAGAAAGGCAGCATCCATCATTAAGGACCTCTGTCACCCAGGACATGGCCCTCTTCTCACTGTTACCATCAGGAAGGAGGTACAGAAGCCTGAAGGCACACACTTAGTGATTCAGGAACAGCTTCTTCTCCACTGCCATCTGATTTCTGAGTAGATATTGAACCCATGAACACTACTTTTCAAGCAATTTTTTTTGATACCATGAGGTTGACTAATTATATACCTCAATTTCTTTTCTCACTGATGTGTGATTGTTACTATCTTCTGAAAATCTATGTATCCAGTTTCTATTGGTTATCTTTGACTTTGTCATTGGCAAATTAATTTCACATCTTTACTCTTCTAAATCGGTCATGTTTTACCAAGCGCTTCCAAGCCTTTGGTTTTGATTACATGAGAAGTTGTCAAGCTTGCTACTGGATAGTACATCTTTCAAGAACCACTACTACCTGCTAGGGCAATGGATGGGCAATATATGTAAGCCTCGACAATGATGCGTATGTTAAACACTAGGAGCTGTGCAGATGCTGGAAATTCAAAACAACACACACAAAATGCTGGAGGAACTCAACAGGTCAGGCAACATCTGTGGAAAAGAGTGAACAGTCAATGTTTCAGGTCATGTTCCCATCTTCAGGACTGAAAAGGAAGGGTGAAGATGCCAGAATAAAGAGGTGGTGGGAGGGGAAGGAGGATAGCTAGAAGGTGATGGGTGAAGCCAGCTGGGTAGGAAAGGTAAAGGGCTGGAGAAGAAGGAATCTGATAGGAGAGGAGAGTGGACCATAGGAGAAAGGGAAGGAGGAGGGGACACAGGGGGAGGAGAAAGGCAGGGGAGGAGAGGTAAGAGTTCAGAGTGGGGAATAGAAGGGAGGGAGAGGGATTTTTTTTATATATACCAGAAGGAGAAATTGATGTTCATGTTATCAGGTTGGAGGCTACCAAGACAGAATATAAGGTGTTGCTCCTCCACCCTGAGGGAGTTCTTCGTGATGCTTATGTGTCATATATCAATTTTATGAAAACTGATTCTGGACTTGCATAATACATGCGATGTAAGAGTGAAACTTTTAGTTGAATTGGATATTGAGATTTATTATTTATGGTTAATGTACATGCAGACAGCATATTGAAATGTTTGTATTAATACTCTGTAACTAGTCCCTTCTTTGAAGTCACTATCCTTTTGTGAGCTCCTTCAATGAATCAGAGCTGGGCTGAGCTATTCTTCTGAAACACAAGGTGTTACTTGTGCCTCGTCAGCAGCAATTGAGAATTGATTTCATAATGTGCTCATCTGGCTTTCTGGTAAACAGAAAATTAAAAGCTGGACTTTTGAACAATCTTGTGCCAGAAGAGCTTCCCTTTGGGTATATTGGTGGTTCAGTGCTGAATTTTTGTATTCTGGTCCAAATCAGGACATTGGGTTACGTGATCTAGCAAAGGAAAATCCTTTTATGGCAGATATGGCATTTAAAATCTGTTAATAACATGAGTATTTTTGATGGAATGATAAGAGAGGAGTTCTCGGACTTAATATTATCTTCAGGCTATATGAAGTTTCATGGCCTTGGATTAAATATGAGCAGCAAAGAAAAAGCTCTTCGGGCGTATATGACAAATAAACTCTTCTCGGGCTTCCAGCTGGGTACAGGTATCGATTTTTAACTGTTTTGATGAAGACGGCAGTTAGTCACCGAAACCTCGGTTATAATGGATACCCAGACCTGGCTGGAAGCCGGAGAAGAGTTTTTATTCAGGAACAAGCAAGTTTCCACCAACCCATTCTCTTGCAGCTGTGGCACCAGTCCTCATCCATATTGAGTTACAAATGAGAGGCAAGGGTTCATAATATATTCCCAATGTTCATTGCTAGAAGGGCCTTAGTTGTGACACCATCAACATCCTTATAACATGAGGGATCAAGGTCTTTCCGTGACCATGATTGTTCTTGGCAAATTTTTCTACACAAGTGGTTTGCCATTGTCTTCTTCTGGGCAGTGTCTTTACAAGACTGGTGGCCTCCAGCTATTATCAATACTGTTCTGAGATTGTCTGCCTGGGGTGGGGGGTGTCAGTGGCCACATAACCAGGACGTGTGATATGCACCAGCTGCTTCCATTGCTCATGTGACCCTGATTGTGGTGGGGGGTGCGGTTGCTAAGCAGGTGCTGCACCTTACTCAAAGGTAACCTGCAGTGGTCTTGACACCACCGATTTTTTTTTTTAAAAAAAGGTAGCTGTGTCTGTCAGGTTGGGTATGTAGTAGCTATTTTAAAGGCCAATGTGAGGGGTAAACCTATTTGATTTTTGTCCTTGACAGTCATTGCAGATGCATTCTGTCTGCTCAAATCACCATCCTGATACCAAGGGTACCCTCCATTGTGTTGAGTGATGCAAAAGTGGGATACACTCAGAACAAATATGGCCAGCTTCAGGTGGGGTCTCTGCAAGTCAATGTGAAGCATAAAGCTGCAGCGATGTCCACCACGGTCTGTAACCTCGTGGCTCAATGTGTTCTGTTGCTCAGAAGCCAGCTCAGTACCAAACCAGGTCATGATTAGTGCTGGGCAAATAAACAGCACACGGGAGCAATCTCTGAGAGGATCTCTATTCTCAATAGTGGGGCCCAGCAAGCGGTCAATGAAGCATTTGCAAACATTGTGCTTGGACGTAACTTTTTAAAGAGAAAGATGAGCTTTATTTGTCGCACAGACGTCAAACACAGGGAATTGTGTCGCTTGTAACCTGACAATGTGGACAATTGACTTGGTGTCTGGGAAACGCAGGACGTATGGGTCCAGCCAGTTACCACTGAATTAATCTACTTTCAATCATCAGAAAAGTGCAAGCTGGCACCAGTCATGCTTTCAAAAAACACTTGCCAATTAGCAGTTCACAGATCCCTGGTTTGGATTTTGGCAGGAGCACTCTGTTCCAGACTTTATCCAAGCACGAATCAGTAAACTAAATTCCAGATGTGCAGTGAGATTGGCCATTCTTGAAAGTATTTGACTGAGAGACTGCATGAAGCTGAAGTAATGGACTTCAGTAGTAAAGTACTGAATCAGCTGGCATCACGAGTTATGCTTATTAAAGATCAATCTACAGCTTCACAGCACGTGTTATGAAAGTGATACGATACCGTCCAAGATGTCTCGCTTCTGGCTCCCACAAGCCATTGGGTATACGGGTGGTTTCAAAGAGGTGAGCGAGTGTACCTCCAACAAAGCTAAAATTTAATGGCACCCTTCTCCCATCATAAATATCCCCTCCTCCACCAATGCAACGGTAAATGTGAAAAGTTCACTGGAGTCAATCACCCAGGCTAATCCAAAAGCGCCTCGCAATCCTGCAATCTTGCAATCTTTGCCGGCATGAGAGTGAGCAATTTCAAGTTCCTGGGTGTGAATATCTGAGGACCTAACCTGGTCCCAGCATTATTGAAGACAAGACAGCAGCTATATTTCATTAGGAGTTTCAGGAGATTTGGTTTGTCCTGCACTCAAATTTCTACAGCTGTACCTCGGAAAGCATTCTGACTGGCTGCATCACTGTCTAGTATGTGGGGGTGGCGGGGTGGGTGGGGGGCTACTGCACAGGATGAAAGTAAGCTGCAGGAAGTTGTAAAATTAGTCAGATCCATCATGGTACTAGCCTTCGTAGTAGCCAAGATGTCTTCAAGGAACGGTGCCGGAGGAAGCTGCTGTTCACCATTAGGGACTCCGCCACCCAGGACAGCTCTCTTCTCATTGTTACCGTCAGGAAGGAGGCACAGGAGCCTGAATGCACATACTCGGCGATTCAGGAACAGCTTCCTCCCCTCAGCCATCAGGCTCTTGAATCTGTAGCGATGACTTCATTTAACTTCAGTGCTCCCTCAGATTTTTAAATGGACATTGAACCCATGAACACCACCTCAATAATTTTTTATTTCTGTTTTTTTTTTTTGCTTTGCTTATTTGAACCTAACAATTTAATATATGTATATATTACTGTAATTCAGTTTTTTTTCTGTATTATCAATGATTACTTTGTACCATTGGTGCAAAGTTAACAGGTTTCACGACATTTGCTGGTGATACTAAACCTGATTCTGATTCTGAAGGTGGACAAGGACAGCAAGAACTTTCAGGTTGCTCTCCAAATAACTCATTAATCCGGTTTAGAAATTGGTGTTCTTTAATCAGCACGAGCTGCCTGTCCAGCAGCCTGATGGCATGCTTTCACTGAAAGGGCTGGAGTGGTTCCACGGCGGCGATCAATGTTTTATTAGGAAGAGCAAAAATTCTGACCTTCCTAACGATGCTCATGTCCTTAACAAAAAATGAATAACTAAATTTAAACTGGTCTTTCCTGGCCAACATCTGTTTCCTCCTTTTCTTGCTGGGATGAATGCTTTTTAATTTTAGCTACTTTTTTTTGAAGGAACTGGATTACCCCAATGTCATGTGAATCTGATTGATAAGGATGGTTTCACAACCGGCAGTTTATTTATTTATTGAAATACAACGCACAATAGGCCCTTCTGTCCTTTCGAGCCGTGCTGCCCAGCAATCCCCCTAGCCTAATCACAGGAAAATTTACAACACCTAAATTAATATATGTATATATGTACATCTTTGAACTATGGGAGGAAACTGGAGAAAATACACATGGTCACGGGGAGAACGTGCAAACTCCTTGTAGGCAGTGGTGGGAATTGAACCCTGGTCACCTGTACTGTAGAGCTTTGTGTTAAGCAGTACACTACCATGTTGTGTACTGGTTAACCAGTTGTTTCAACAAACCTATCGATGATCTGTATCCTGACTTCAATTTCCATCTTTGTATTCAGCTAGTACTGGCCACAGAAGGGATTTTAAAACTTTGTGTGTGTTCATTTGAAACGTTATGCAACACTGCAGAATAATTTGCATCTCATACCTTTCACCGCAAATGCTTAAGTTCTGGAGCTCTGCCTGATTTTCTTTATTGCTACTTTCATGTAATCTTCTCCTATTCAAAGCTAATGTGTTCACATTTCTTTATTTTTAGTTTGGAATTAAAGCTGCATTATTGCACCAATTTCAATGGATCTGGGTTGTTTCTACGTTGCAGTTGTTTCAAATTGTTTTCCTGATTCTGATTTTTTTAAAACTTTTAAAATATTGTTTGAAATCTCTAATGTCATCATCACGGGGACCACCATATTGCACATGTTCAAAGTAAATTTATTAGCAAATTACAAATATGTCACCATATATAACCCTGAGATTTGTTTTCTTGCGGGCATACTAAGTAAATCCAGGAACTATAATAAAATCATTGTACCCAACAGGACGTACAAACAACCAGGGTGCAAAAGATAACGAACCGTGCAAATACAAAAGAGGAGAAATAAATGAATAAATAAGCAATAAGTATCGAGAACGTGAGATGAAGAGTCCTTGAAAGTGGGAACATTGGTTGTGGGACCAATTCACTGATGGGGCAAGTGAAGTTAAATGAAGTTATTACCATAGATTCGAGAGCTTGATGGCCGAGGAGTAATGACTGTTGCTGAACTTGGTGGTGAGAGCCGTGAGGCTCCTGTACCATTTAGCTGATAGCAGCAGCAGCAAGAAGAGACCGTGACCTGGGTGGCGGGGGTTCCTAATGATGGATGCTACTTTCCTTCAACAGTGCTGTGTGGAGAGGTGCTCAATGGTGGGAGGGCTTTACCCGTGATGGACTGGGTCATAACTACTTTTAGTCGCCTTTTCCATTCAAGGGCGTTGGTGTTTCCGTACCAGGCTGTGATGCAACCAGTCAATATACTCTCCACTGCACACCCACAGAAGTTTGTCAAGGTACCAGATATCATGCCACATCTTTGTAAGCTCCTCAGGAAGTAGAGGCTTGCTGTGCTTTCTTTGTAATTGCACTTATGTGCTGGGACCAGGACTGGTTCTCTGAAATGATAACACCCAGGAATTTAAAGATGCACTATCTTGTGCAAATAAATAAAAACAATTTTTTTGAAGAAGTTATGAGGGTTTAAGGTGGAAGTGGATCCCAATTACAATGTAGTTTGTTCCAATAATCGTTATTTGTCTAATGGGCGGCTTTTACATTGAGACAGGGATATCTTGCCTGCAACCTTTAGAGCATAAGCTTTTGGAGCAGAATTGAGCCATTTGGCCCATCGAGTCTTCTCTCCATATCCCTTCCTGCCGTGACTAATCAAGAACCTATCAACTTCTGCCTTAAACATACCCGCTAAAACTTGACCTCCACAGTTGCCTGTGGCAATGAATTCCACCAATTCATCACTCTCTGGCTATAAAAATTCTTCCATATCTCTTCTGTTAAGGGCGCCCCTCTCTTCTGCGGTTGTATCCTCTGTTAGACTCCCCCACCATAGGAAACATCCTCTTCATGTCAACCCTCGTGAGCCCTTTCAATATAAGGTTGTTTAACTCTAGTTGCTAAATCTGTGTGAACACTTTCGTTTGCATTTGTATACAGTAATATGAAACTGAAAGGACTTCGTATCTTTGAGCAAGCACTTTAATTTGTTTACATTATTTGGCAATTCATTTACTAAACAGCAGAGCACAGTCTGTGTGTTGGAACTTCAAGGTGGAATAATATGATAAGTGTAGAACCCTTCGAATCTTCATGTAACAAAATAGGGTGGGTCCAGTTATCTGAGTGCAGTGGAATGCATTCAAGGATCTCTTTTTAATCCACGTTGTTGGTTTTGTACCAAATGTCACCAAGTGTGGAAATTTGAAGGATAAAACTTGGCTTAATTAGTTCTGCTTATTGAAACTAAAATGTAATTCAACCCGAGCTTAAAAGCTCCCGTCCTCTACAACATACACTTGCAAATAAAGAGACTCTTGAGTTTTCTTAAATCCTGCAGTACATGAAATAGATGTTATAGTGTTTTGCGTGTGTAGCTGTTATAGTTTCTCACTTCCTGCCCCCATCCCCTTGCACTGAATTCCTTCGCTGCCTGACCAGAATGTAGATACAAGAGAAAGTGGTAAGATCCCTTCCCCCAACACACTTACAGCATTGAATCTATTAAACTTGAAAATCTGTCAGTTACAAGATGATTAATTCTTGTTAATTTGATATTCATCACATTTACACAAAAAAAAACCTTTACATTGGGAAGCATTAGCAGGTCTGCTTTGCAACAGTGCAAACATTTCTCCTTCAGTGTATGTTGGAAGGCTTTTTGAGAAAGAAATGTTTCTGAGAGAGCAATCCTCAGTGATGAGGCCCCATGTTTAAAGGGTTTGCAGCAATTTACAAAAGGAGAGGCTTCAATAAGCTGTGAGGAAAATATACTTAATGGTTCGTTGTATTTCAGGCTGCATTTTAATTGAAAAACGTCAGCAAGCCCATATATGGGATAACCAAACAGTGTGTTGAAAGTTTGTCCCTGCTGATACCACTCGCTGCTCAGCAGGTGAGCAACATAAGGAACAACACCTTATATTCCGTCTTGGTAGCCTCCAACCTGATGGTATGAACATTGACTTCTCAAACTTCCGCTAATGCCCCACCTCCCCCTTGTACCCCATCTGTTATTTATTTATATACACATTTTTTTTCTCTCTCCTTTTTCTCCCTCTGTCCCTTTCACTATACCCCTTGCCCATCCTCTGGGTTCCCCCCCCTCGCCCTTTCTCCCTCAGCCTCCTGTCCCATGATCCTCTCATATCCCTTTTGCCAATCACCTGTCCAGCTCTTGGCTCCATCCCTCCCCCTCCTGTCTTCTCCTATCATTTTGGATCTCCACCTCCCCCTCCCACTTTCAAATCTCTTACTAGTTCTTCTTTCAGTTAGTTCTGACGAAGGGTCTGGGCCTAAAACATCGACTGTACCTCTTCCTAGAGATGCTGCCTGGCCTGCTGTGTTCACCAGCAACTTTTATGTGTGTTGCTTGAAATTCCAGCATCTGCAGATTTCCTCATGCTTGCGTTAACAAATTGCCCCTGTATGGGTAGCCCTCTTTCCTGAGAGACTGCTTTTGGTGTAGTACCCTTATATGCTTAATTCACTGTAAATCTCATTGAGAACATGTTTTGGCTTTTAAATACTGGGATTCTGGCTGTTTTAATTTGCAATGGGGAATACAGTGACCAGACCCTTGCATGAATTAAGACCACAATAAGTGAGAAGATGTGGTTACAGTCCATGGTGACTCTGGTTTTGATACCATGTGATAGAATGGACCCTTGCATGAATTATGAGTACTAAATAAGTGAGAAGACATGGTTACAGTCCAAGGTGACTGGTTTTGAGAGCATCTTGTAGAGTGCACACACAGTGGTCAGAGAGCAAACATTTCGAGCTCTGATACTGACTCTTTTCAGCTTCTGTTACTGATTTTCACTTTTGATTCACCAGCGCTGATTTCAATTTGTTTTACATCAAAATTTCAACATAACAGCAGGTTGCTTGGTCTTTGTTGCTGACCTCCAGGTGGCACTGACGTACTTGTGCAAAGATGCAGTGAACCTGAGATGGGGCATCAGAATGAGGTTTAATATCAATGGTGTGTGCGTGTGATTTAAAAAAAAGTAGTGAGGTAGTGTTCATGGGTTCAATGCCCATTCAGAAATCGGATGGTAGAGGGGAAGAAGCTGTTCCTGCATCGTTGAGTGTGTACCTTCAGGCTCCTGTACCTCCTCCCTGATGTATTCCTCATTCCTGACATGCAGTGGCTTGCATTAATAGGATTATTATTATTATTATTATTATTATTACAGTGGACCCCACCATGCCACTGGATCCGGGAGGGGATGTCGAGAGGGTGGGTCTGGACCTGTGCAACGCCCTACTTACCTAAAATCCATTCACGCACACGCTGTTCCTTTCAACTGAAAGGAACCATTATCATCCTATGGGATGGATAACCAGAGAGAGATTATTAAAGTGGAGCTTTCTAGAACTTCATTTCCCTTTCACCTCTTCCACTGTCCGCAGTTACATAATGTCAGAATGTAGTTCTACAGCTGAGGGCTGTGCTCGCTGACAACTATTTTCGTTATAGTCATGGTTGGACTGAAACAGCTGGGTTGATGGTCAACTTGCCATGAAGAAAGTTCAAAGAGCAAATTGGCTCGTTGATGTCGGGGAAATGGCTGGCAAGTAAATTGTGCAAACTTGGATCATCATTTGAAAGCAGATTGAGCTACATGTGCATGCCAGCTGTTGACTGATTTTTTTAAACCGCGCCCCCCCCTCCCCTTTTGATAATTGCTTCCGGCCCATTGTCGTTAGATGGATTCGCGCCATCACAAAGTGCTTGGACCTTTCATTGGATGTGCAATGTTTATGGAAAGCAAGGAGTCAGCCAGCCAACTTCAGCCCAAGTCAACTGGTGCCATATTTTCAACGTCGGGTCCTGAAAAAATTTCTGCCGTTTTAAAAAAAAATTAACTGCTGCCTTTTCATCATCCTTCGCTATGGTCATTTGGCCTCTTACATGATTATTTGAAGTCAGGGAAAAATATAGATTTTTCTGAGAGTTTGAAGTCAAGTGGGGGGGGTGGAGAGAAAAAGATTTCAAAGAGCAGATAGTGTTTGGAAAGAATGGAGGAGATCCAGCAAATCGTCAATCATGGCTAAGTTGTCAAGACTTTATGTGGCTCAAAGATTGCATGACATATCCTGTTGAGAGCCAAGAAGGGGGAGAGAGCTATTCAAAGATGGTCAGCATCTGTTGGACAGAGCACTTTTAAAATAATGCCAACTGAGTGTCTGGCTTTGGAATTTGTGTATGCACACACTTGAACATCGAGGTGCATATCATTGTTGAATCCATCACTGCTTCTGAGAAAGGATGCATCTTGTACTAAATACTTAGAGGATGAAGGTCCTCTGCTAACCTGCCTCAGCTGCACAGCGTATGTTTTAACCAACTCTCCCTCGCAGACAATTAAGATTCTCAGAATGTGGATTATTTTTCACTATCTTGAGAGCAGCGTCTGTGAAGGTTGTTGAAATCTGCCACTCTCTCCAGTGTAACCTTCGGCCATCCAGAGTAAGGAATGTTCAAAGACCATACCTCCCAAACTGGTGTTGGGGTCAAGAGATCAGAACTGCTCCCTGCCCCTCCATGACGACAACTTGCCCCCGCAAAGTTTACCAAATTAATTGGAAGGATGGATGAACCAACCTTAGCTTCTTCTCCTGGGTCAGCTCCCAGAACATAGTGACTCCGATCACACTTTGGATAAGATATAGATAGGCCTAATAACAGACTTCTGAAACGTGTATTCTGCTGTGAGCTCTGGAGGGGAAGAGATTACCAGGGTGAAGTGCCAACACTTCACTTCCTTCCGGGTTAGTAGTTCACTGACCTCAGTCCTGGTGTATTTTTCAGAAACAAAACTGAAAAAGCACTCGGGGCAGTTTCCAGTTATCTGGCAAATACGGACTTCACTTAGTCATAGCAACAGTTGGGTAAGATGTGGGCCGCCTTTTGTTGACAATTGAATAGATGTCTGGGCATTTGACAAGTTGTTTCATCTACTTCAATGGGTGCTTTTTACTGTGGGATTTTAAGGATAATGTCTGATCAGTGGGCTGTAGTGCTGTGCTGTAAGGCTCACTTAGAATTAAGTACTCAGATTTGCTTCATTTTGCCCCTCTCTCTCTTGGTCATGTAAAGTTCTCGGCTCTGGATCATTCCGGCTCTGTTAGGACATAGTCTCTGGTAACCATGGCAAAGAAATTTGTATCATGCACCTACTGGTGTCATTGTTTAACAGATTTGTTAGAGTTTTAAATGTTCAAGGTTCAAAGTAAGTTTATTTTCAAAGTAAATTGCTGTGTGAACTGAAGTCTCGAAGATGCGTGGCGGGATATAGGCTGAATTGAGGTGGTAGGGTCCGAGCCCGAGAACGGGGAATGAGCCGATGTTTGGCCATTGCTGGAGCGGACTTGGAGGCGACTTGATGCGGCTGATTGGAGGTGGCTGGGCAGGGAATGGCCTGAAGTTTGGCTGATTATAAGTGCCTGGACCGATTGAGAAGGTCAGGGTGTCAGGACTGGAGGAGGGGGATGGCCAGTTTTCAGCTCCCTGCTCTGCAAGGTTTATTCATCTCTGCGCTGAGCTGAGGCTCTGGCCTGCAACTAACGGGCTCCTGGATCAGCTGCAATGATGACTGGCTTCATGGCTGTGGACTCACTCTCATGAACTTCAGTTCTGAATGTTATTTGCTTACTTTTACTGTTTTCTTTTGTTTCTGCACATGGGGTGTTTAATGGTCTTCCCTTTTTTAATGGGTTCTATTTGGTTTCTTTATTTTTTGTAGCTACCTGTAAACAGTCAAATTGCAAGCTTGGTGCATTTAGTACTGAGAGTGAGGGTGTAACTCATAATGGAAGAGGGAGAAAATTATAATCTTGAAACAAGCTTCAACAGCCTAGAAGGCTGTAAGATCTATGGACTCACTTTCAAGGACTCTTCATCTATAGACCATAGAATTTGGTTTCTTTTTTTTTTGTAGCTACCTGTAAACAGTCGAATTGCAAGCTTGTGGATAAGATACGTACTGTACTTTGAAACTTTTAAGCTTTGAACATGCATGTCACCATACACAAGCTAAGGTTCATTTTCTTGGTTCATTTTTTAACCATGTTAAAATTAATTAAAGACCACACCAACTAGTGTGCAAAAAAAAACAACAAACTGTGCAAATACAAAAAGAAAGAAAAAAAGAAATAATAATAAATAAGTAAGCAATAAATATGGAGAACATGTGATGAAGAGTCCTTGAAAGTGAGTCCATGGGTCTTACAGCCTTATAGGCTGTTGAAGATCATTTCAAGATTATAATTTTCTTCCTCTTCCATCATGAGTTACACCCTCACTCTCAGTATTGAATGCAGATTTCTTTATGCCATTTACATGGTTTCACTTATTCTTTCTTGTTACTGTCTGGCGTGATTTATAAGGTTTTTGTTTGAGGGAGGGGGTTTGATGTTCTTGTTGCCGTTTGACGCGATTTGTTGGTATTTTTTTGCCTGGGGCAGGGGGTTGTTGATTGTGATGCTGTTTGCAAGATTTGTTTTTTTTTGTGTGGGGGAAGGGTGTTGATGTTTTCCTTTTGAATTACTTCCATGTTTTTCTTTGTCTCATGGCTATCTGGAGAAGGTGAATCTCAAGAGTTGTGAACTTTTGAAATACATTTTGGTATTCGGATTTCATTCTATATCCACACTGTAATGTCGGTTTTTAATTTAATTCTTAATTATTATTCTTACAATTGCTAAATATTGCATATCACGCAATCTGCAGCAAATGCGTAATGCACATGCTGTGTACATACATCTACTGATGCTTCTGGACACATCTTCAGTGATGTTACTGGAATCATCAGCTGTTTCGGGTTTTTCAACATCATACAACCTCCTCCAGGTGACCCAGCCGGGGCTGATCAGACCCCAGCTTATGTCCAGATGGCTAGCTACTTATGACTCCATGGCTCCCCTCTTTTGAGCCACAGCCATCTTGAGGCACTCTCTGCCGCATCGGTGGTACTGCGGATGGCTCTCCTCTTCCTCTCTCCCCCGATGCCCAAAATGCTGAAGGCTCTAACTAAGGAACAGGCTGCGAATCCCCTACAACCACCCTCCACTGGGAGACACCTCGCTCTCCATCCAGCCTGCTGACAGTTGCTGAACCGTTCAGCTGCGATACTGACAATAATTGTTGTCATGGCTTGCAGCTTCCTATCAGTCCTTTCCTTCGCTGTTGCCTCCAGAATTTGGTTAACATCTTCATCAAACTGCTTCCACAGTGAAGTCATGTTATCTGTGAGCCATTTGATCCGCCTCCTGTTAGACTTTATGTTAGAGGGATTAGTTTGCAACACTTGGAGGTTCCGGGCACTATGGGGTGACTCTGGGCCTGGCACCTCCTTCGTTTCACCAGGTTGGACACCTGCGCGTTGTGCTGCTTCTGCTCCCGCCAAACATTTCATCCTCGCTTGGTGGATCTTCAAGCTGTGATTGTTCTTGCAGATTTTGCCACATGCACACTGCTTCCTCATCGTCATTTGTTCATTGCCTGGGTCTGATGCCGTTATGTCTGTCCGACTGGGGTGCATAAATGTATTAGGAATAAGATTATCCTCTTTGTCAAATCAGTGAGGATTGTGCTGGGCAGCCCACAATTCTCACCATCCTTCCAGCACCAGCATAGCATACCCACAACTCACTAGCCCTACTTGAAAAATAGTTGATTTGTGATAATTGATCTGAGATGCTTTTATTCCAGTAATTCAAACAGATGAGACATTTATTTTGAAAGTTCTTCTGTTGGTGATAACTGTAGAGGTTGTGATTTTTTTTTTGCTCTCTGTTTTCTTTTGTCAATTAACTGGAATGTGCATCAGTGGTTGTCAATCATTTGCAGAGTATTTTCTTGCTGGAACAGGTTTTATCCCAAATCATTAACAAGGGAACTTCCTCCCCCTGCAACTTCACAGCTGGATGGAAATTTAAGGTAATAATGTAATCATGTCTATGCAGCAGAACCAAGGCCTTTCCCACTCAATGAATAATGAATTGTAAACAGAATTCATACAAGCAGCACTTAAGTTTTTGGAGAATTCTGTCTTGAAGATATAAATAGAGAAGTGCACCTAGTCTCCTGCTTGTAGCTTCCTCTTTTGAAGTAATGAGGAAGAATGACAGAGCATTCAATGCTTTTTGTGTCTCCTATTCTTCAGAACTGTCAAAGGAGAGGCACCATTCCTACATCTTCCCCCTTCCATCGCAGCCCTGAAGGAGGGTCTCGGCCCAAAACATTGACTGTTTATTCATTTCCATAGATGCTGCCTGACCTGCTGAGTTCCTCCAGCATTGTGTGTGTGTGGCTCAGGATTTCCAGCATCTGCAGAATTTCTCGTTTCATGGTTTACCATTCCACTCCAGTCTTCAAATCTATCATCCGGTGTCTGAAAAGAACACACGATTGCATAACAAACTCCCCTCTGCACTTGATGTAGATCTTTGTAGTTAGCTTCTTGACATGGTTGTCTGGAAGTACTTGTTCCAAGATAGGTAAAATCTGGATTGATCTTCTCTCTCAGCTCTGATGGAACAGCCGTGGTAAATGTGCTTGATCTTATATAATGTGCCCAGGCTAATCTTTGGAAAGTTTGCCTCCAGTTGGGGAAGCTTATAAGCCAGAACTCCAAAATGTCCTTGGGTCATTGCGGTGTCCAACAGCATTGCTAAACATGCAGGTTTATGGAGTGGACCTTCTACTGGTGTCCTCTTGGATTTTGACTGCCTGTTTTAATGACACCATGTGCACAGGTGGACTCCAGGTGTTGGGAATGTGCTGAAAGCATCAGCTTGAATTTTTCCATCAAACTGCCTGTGATTATTGTCCTTGAGGTGATGTAGCCCATATCTTCCAGGGGTTCCCAACCTTTTTTATGCCATGAACCTCTACCATTAACCAAGGGGTCCATGACTGTAGGTTGGGAACCCTATGACTTTAACCTATCTTGTGTTTAAATGTATAATCTTGTTTAATAGATAACTGATTTAAAGTGCAAGCCGCACAGTCTATTTATCCCACTTTACTGGATGATTTTCTGCATGGCCCAGGATGTTCTTACTAATAGCGCCAAGCACAGAGTCAGATACTGATTCATTGAAATGTGATTTATTTTCATTAAAGTATAAATGAGCCTGCAGAATGTACTTTATGACAGGGCCCATACCAGGGAGGTGAGCTGATGACAGCCGTGTCAGTACTTTTGCCATGTGATGGAAACACTCTTAAAGTAACTGCAAGTGCTACCCCCCTATAGTACTCTGTGAATCTGGAGCCCAGGCACGTTGCCAGATGCAACCGAGAGGAAAAACATAAACTCCAGATGTTGGAAATACAAAATAAAAATGCTGGAGTCTGGACAGAATGTATGAAGAGGGAGGGCAAAGTGTGTGCTTCACTTCTTTCAGTTCCTGAATTGATTTTTATTTATTTATTTTCTTTTCCTCTACCTTTATTTATCCTCGGTGTTTCCTGACATCAGAACTTCGCCTACAGCCTTGCACTCTTTCTATTGGTGAGATCCTTGTCTAGTCAGTCCACTAGATCCTTATTGCAAGACAGGCTATGTTCCTTGTCTCCAAGGTCTTTGGGTATTCCCCACCAAGTGCCTTCTGTCACTTAATACAATGAAATGCATAATTTTGTGTAAAGTCAAATCAGTGAGGGTTGTGCTGGGCAGCCCACAAGTGTTGCCACGTACCTTACGTGGCACGCCCACAACTAGGTAACCCTCACCCATAGGTCTCTGGAGTGTGGGAGGAAACCCAAGCACCTGGAGGAAACCCAGGTGGTAAATGGGGAAACCGCGCAATCTCCTTAGACTGCCGGAGGAATCAAACCCCGATCTTACCGCTAACCGCCATGCCCTATTACAGTGCTAAATTACTAAAATTCACAAGGAGAAGATAACATAATTTTCACAGCAGAGTGATCCAGCACATGTTTGCTAAAGGATGAGCCATGATTGATGAGTTAAAATGGTAGATGTGCTGGATATATTATGTGTGTTGGCTCCGGATTATATTTGGTGATGTTGCATAAGAGAGCTTAAGAATCAGAAAGTTACAATGTGCAAGGAGGTCATACTGTGCAAGATGTCAATGCTAGTCAGCAAACAGCTGTCCGTCCTTGCAACATTTATGATCTTGCTGCTCACGACATTTAATAAAACGTGTCCAGTCCCTTTTTTTAAAAAAATGATAGTGAGGATTTCCACTCTGCTTGCCATTTAGATAGTGGCATGCAGACCCCTACCAAGCCCTGAATGTGAAAAAGAAATGGTCTGATCTTTGGCCAGTGAGTTTAAATCTATGTCTTGAGTTTTTGACACAGGAAGTTGACTGTTCCAAGTTTTCCTCTTGATGCCATTAACTAGAATACAGTGTACACAAAAACAAACTCTCTAGAAAATGGCTTCTAATCTGTCCTGTCTTCCCTTGTAGCTAAATTTCTTCAGTCCAGACAGCATCCTTGTTATCCGCTCTGTATGTTTTACAGTGCAAATGAAGTCCCGTTGAAAGGTCTGGGCCTAAAACGTCGACGCTTTATTCTTCGCGGATGCTGCCTGACCTGCTGGGTTCCTCCAGCATTTTTGTGTGTGTGTGTGTGTGAGAGACTACAGTGCAAATGTGTCTTCCTTTATGGCACTCACTTGATGATATACACACTTCTGCTGTGGACTAAAGAGCATTGTGTTTGGCCCTAACATTATGTCTGTCATCTTGTGTTCAATGTCTTTGGCATCAAAAGAAAGCATCATGATATTATCCAAAAAAAACCCCTTTTTGTCCACTTTTTTGAATATTCTGCCATTTATAATGCATTCCTTTGCTTTGTTGATGTTTCAAAAATGTCTGAAGTTGCACTTCTCCGGATTAAATTCCGTTTGTTGCTAACCAAACTACCTATAGTCTCCTAGTCAACCAGAACCCCTTGTTGTATCAGTGTCAAACTGCTTCATCACACCCCTTGCTGTTTAAATCCAAGTCATTAGTACGTGTAACAAAATGTTAGGGACTGTGTGTTGTGGAATCCCACCGAGGGTGACCCTCTCAGTCACAAAAACATCCGTCAATCATTCCCTGTGAAGTCCTGCTGATGATTTTTTAAAATTCAGTTTGCCCCTCTCCTTTGGGCTCTTTTCACCTTACCTTTTTCAGAATCAGGTTTAACATCACCAGCATATGTCGTGAAATTTGTTAATTTTACGGCACCGGTACAAAGAAATACATGATAAATAGAGGAAAAAAACCTGTTACATTAAGTGTATGTATATGTCTATTCAATCATTAAGTTAAAATAAGTGGCGCAAAGTAAAACTGAAACAAAAGAAGTAGTGAGGGTGGTGTTCATGGGTTCAATGTCCATTTAGAAATTTGATGACAAAGGGGAAGAAAGCTGTTCTTGAATTGCTGAGTGTGTGCTTCAGGCTTCTGTACCAGATCCTCCTTAAAAGACCAACTTAAATCAATGTCAAACGGATGATCTCCATCATCTCTTTTTATTAACATCAAAAGATTCTTGGTTAGATGGTTGTGACCTTTAACAAACCCAAGCTAACTTCATTTAGAACAGGGGTGGTCAACCTTTTACATTCCATGCGCCAATTTTTTCACCCACGAGTTCAGATGCGCCATACAACTCTTGTACCCCCATTCAATTCTTGTAAAAATATGTTAATATAGATATATTTAGCATTTTTACATGATATATTGATTTAATATAAAAACAATATAAACATTACTTAATGAGACTTTTAACAAATATATTTTGTCTTCTTTTGATTTCTTCCTTTTTCTTAATCACATATTTTTTCCGTAACTCAGACCCAAGCACTAGCTTCAGTTTTCCTTCTATTTCAGTCTGAAGTTGTGTTTTATAGTGTCTATTAAGATCATGTCTTCTATTATGTGAGAAAGTGTTTTCCTGACAGACCTGCTATGAATAAGAACTCATTTTCCCACTGTTCATTGAATTCACGCTCACTATCATTTTCTGCTTTTCTTTTGCACTGTGATGGGTAATTGAATGTAAAAACAAGGCTTAATTTTCTAAAAAGTACAAAACTGCAAATGTTCACAAAGGACGAACAAAGCACGACTCCATAGCGCACAAGTGTCAATTGTAAACTGACCGGCAAAAACCTGTGACGCACTGCTGGTGCAGACGCCTGGTGCGTCAGGGTGAAGCAAGTATCAAACGTGTATTGAACAGTTATGGAACGACTGCAGAACAAAAGTCCTTCTTTCCTAGTTTGACTCATTGGACATTTTTTTTGAATTGAGAACAGATTAATCTGAAAGAAGATAACATTCGCCAAAAGATGTGCATGAAATAATAAAATCGCTAAAAATAATTGCTAGGTTTTAGATTTTATTCTCAGTAAAACCCATTTCTAGCTCTAAGCTACTTGAATTCCTGTTATAGATTTTTTTTCTACAAATCGATTTTTGGTTAATACTTTTTGCATGAGTAGGCTTACTTTTTTATTATTATTACTGGGGTGCAATGCACCACTTCTAATCATCCAGTGTGCCACTGTTGGCACATGTGCGATGGGTTGGCCATCCCTGATTTAGAAGGTGCAAATTAATTGAAGTTTTATGCTCTAACTCAAACAAATCCATGCCGGCTGGTGGCGTAGTGGCATTAGCACTGGACTTTGGGGCAGAAGGCCCCGAGTTTGAATCCAGCCGGCTCCCATGCACACTTCCCATCTGTGCTGGGTTGAGCGTCAAGCTAGCAACTTGACTTTGTAAAAAAGAAATTGCCTGCTACAGAAACATTAACAGCAAAAAGTTGATGGCCTATGCTCTCTTGTGTGTTTAAAGGCAATTTCTCTCTTTCTGAAATGAATCCAGTAATCTGCTCTTTACTGAAATTACATTTACTGGTCTACAGTTATTTGGTGTATTCTTTTTTTTTGAAACAACAGTATGACATTAGCAGTTCTCAAATCATTTGTTCCACCTCCTTGGTTCCTACTTTATCTCTTCATAACCTCAACCATCAAGCTCTTGAATCAGAGGGGATAACTTCACTCACCTCCTCCCCCCCCCCCGCCAATAACACTGAACTGATTCCACAATCTGTGAGTTCATTTTCGAGGACTCTGCAATCTCATGTTCTTGATATTTGTTGCTTATTCATTCATTCATTATTATTATTATTATTATTTAGTTTTTTTTGTATTTGCACAGTTGTCTTTTGCACATTGGTTGTTTGTCTTTGTGTGCAGTTTATCATTGATTCTATTATTTCTTTGTACTTACTGTGAATACCCACAAGAAAATGAATCCCAAAGTAGTATATGGTGAGATGTATGTTGTTTGATAATAAATTTCACATTGCACTTTGAACTCAATGGAGGCTGTTACGTTGATGGCTTTATCTTTGGCAGATTTGTCTTCACATGTTTCCGATTACTTTGAGATTGGTTTTACAATCAGGAACTGATTCTATTTCAGTTCTGGTAAATCACTTCACTTCTCCATCTAGTAAAAATTATCTTGCCAGCAATGTAATGCTTATCTTATCTTTCGTTGGTCTCCATGACTGTTTTAGATCTGACTGAACTGTGATAACCACCTCAGAACATTGTATCCCAAGATGGTTGTTCCATCTGCCTGGCTCATTCTCTAAAGCTAAATCTAATATCCCGGACTTTATAATGGGCATACAACATACCAGCTAAAAGAGCTCCCTCCATGCAATTTGGGTATTCTTGGCTTGCTGTGCTTTACCTAATTATTAACTGGGGTACACCCAATGAAAGTCCCCAGCTATACCTAAAGGAAACCAAAAAGTGCGAGAAAAAGCTCAACAGGTTTGACAGCATCTCTGGAAAGAGGAAAGGTTAGTGTTTCAAGTCTGTGACCATTTATTACAACTGGGAGAGAGATGCAAATTAGACTTAAGTAAAAGATTGGGTTTGTTTGTTGCATATTCAGAAGTTCAGAGTACATTTATTATTAGGGGGCTTTGGGGTTCTAATGTTTTAACTGTCATTCATTCTTTGGAGCACTCCCCTGTTTTCATGGTTGTCTGTGAAGAAAAAGAATTTCAGGATGTATATTGTATACTGTATTGTATAAATAAAGGTTCACATGAATTAACATATCACAGATTTTTGTTTTTATTGCATTTTGGAAAATATCCCAACTTTTCTGGAAATGGGGTTTGTACAACAGGAAAAGCGGCCCAGTTGTGGCTTACGAGAGAATTTCCAGACTGCGTTAGGGCAAAGGAAAAGGCTTGGAAAACCAACCTGAGTAACAGGTTCCCACTCTTTTTACAGATGCTCTTAAGTCAGTTATGTTGACAAGACAGCAGATGAGCAGAGGTCACTGCAGGATAACCATGCCTCCATGGTATTGCAATTAATAAGATTGAATGTATATAAAACTAAGAAGAAAGAATTACTGAAGAGAGGAGGAAAGCGAGGGTGGGAGGGAACTAGTTTTTTTTGTTCGTAGGAACAAGCACGTGAACGTATATACATCAGAATTTTGAATTTAATATCATGTGAACTTGTTCGTATGTAGGAGTGTCCACATCAGATGCTTTTAACCTGGCAATGATCTGTATAATGTCACCAAAAGGAGCAATGACTCTCAGAATGAGGAAAATGTATTTTTGAAGTATTTGAGCAGGTTAGCATATAGCTACCCCAAGTCCAAGGGATATTAATTTGATTGATACTTTGACAGTTCTTTTAATCCAATAGCCTGGGAAGGAGCGGTGATAAGGAACTGGTCATGTTCAGGAATGTAATGTGTAAAATACCAACTGTTGGAGTATCCTAAATTTCACTAAAAAGCTGCTGGTGGTGCAGTGACATCTGCATTGGACTTCGAGATGGACGGTTCTGGGTTCGAATCCCGCTGGCTCCTTGCACGCTTTCCATCCGTGCCGGGTTGAGCGTTGAGCTGGCAACTCAACCTCATTTTTTAAAAAAAATGTCAAATGCTACAGAAATGGTAAAATACCACCTGATGTGCCACATGGCATGAAAAGGAAAAACAACAAATTACGCTAAAGACCATTCTCTCTGACTTGTACATTTGTTTTTCACTGCCATACATTATTTTCCAAACTTCCCATCAATTTTTGATGTGAGATTTTATTAACCCAAAAGTCATATTCTACAAAGGGCACATAGTTTATTCATGATAAATTATCTCAATGCCATAACCACTAATTTAGACTGTCTGCTAGTGAAAATGAGATGGAATGGTTATTTGATATTTCTCGTATTCTTTAAGGAATTTGCATGTAAGTATGGTGGATGTTTTGCAGGATGAAAGATACCTTGGTGATTTATTGCGACTCCTGTGTACTGTATAATGGCTGGTTATAGAAATATGTATGTAGGAGGCTGCAGAACTGCTTTGTCAGGAAAATAAGGATTGTGTTCAGGATTTAAATAAACAGAACAGAGCTAAGAAATTGGATCACCTCAGCCACACCTAAGGTGGGACTGCATTCTGATCCTGTTCCAAGCCAACGCCCTAGAGTTGGAACTTATGATTGTTAAGCAAGGTGATTTGAGTTCCTTGTAATGATAGACGTGGTGTTTTGCTGCACAAGCAGAACCCTGTTTTGGTGTTTAGATTCTGTATGCTGTCAACTCTAGGATACAGTTACACAAAATACACCATTGATTTTCTTCCATTGTATTTCTTGACAGTTCAAATGCTAGTGTGCAAACATTATGCGTTAAGAAATTATTCTATCAGCGTACTGTGTTAGCCATTGTTTAAATACCTTTGGATGTCAATTGTTATTACTCAGATGAATTAATGAGCTAAAAAACTGCTGGGTAAAAAAATTCCATATCAATCTTTGTTTGAAATTTTGATACTTTCTAAATCGATTGAACTTCTTCTCTTCCACAGGCCATCTGTTTCCTGCTGAGATCTCTTCAGTGCCCTTCTCCTTGGTCTCTGAATCTTATATCACCAATAATATTTTCACTGTGTACTCATCATCCTTTGTTAATTCCCAACGTTTTCCTTTATGTTGCATTGTCTTATTTTATATAGCCCATGAGTTGGCATTTGTAAATTGGCAGTGTTCCGATTGTACATGGTTGCCTCTCATAACATTCCAATTCTGCTCGCCTACTCTATAAACTCGCCTAATCATCTGAAACTAGAAAATACTCTTCCCCAAAATCACTTAAAATCGCACCCTCTCAAGCTACTTGAACTTTATAAATTGTGTTGGCTTTGGCCTTCAATTTACCAGCTATTCATCTGTTCAGTTGTAATCTAACCTCAACCTTTTTGAGACCTTTGTCCGCAATAAAGCCTCTATTCTTTCCAATTAGGATGTTTCGTTGCTATAAGCTGAAGTCAGCCAGACTTGAGTATAAATAGTTAATGCAGTTTCTGGTGATGCCTCATTCATTCGTCATCAGATATTACTCAGCTGCCCGTTTTCTCAATCTTCTTGTGACCCAATTTTCCCTCTTGGCCATTCCTGAAATAACGAACCTTTTCCCTTTCTTCAAAATGAGACAATTTATAACCCATCTTTAAAAATCTCTTCAACTGCTGAACTCTCTAGTCATTAATCATGGTAAGGCGCCAGGCAGTGTTGTGGAACAGTTGGATCTGGGTGCACAAACCCACAGATCCCTGAAGATGGCAGTGCAGATAAGGTGGTTGAAGGTAGAATACCACCTTCATTAGTATGGGCTTAAAGTGTGGGAGATTGGACGTTATGCTATGACTTTATAAACATGGACAAAGCTGGAGTACCTTGTACAGTCCTGTTTGCTACACTGTAGGGAGGATGCGATCGCACTGGAGAAGCGGCAGAGTGGATTTGCCAGAGTTTTGTCTGGGATGGTGTGTGTTCGTGATGGGAAGAGTCTGGATCAGTTTGGTTTGTGTTCTTTGGAGCGGACGAGGCTGAGGAGTGACCTGACATAGATATACAAAATACTGGAGTCCATACCTTTTGCTCTTCATTGGAAAATGCATCCAGCAACTTTTCTAACTCTGACCTTTGCCATTTGCCCCACCGTTAATAGGGAGGTTTGAAGACCAGCTTTATACATTGGAACATCGAAACATGCAGTACAAGGCTCCGTTTGCATCAACGGCCAGTGCAGTGTGAGGATGTGCTTGGGGCAGCCTGCAAGTGTCGTCGTGCTTCTGACACCAACAACTTACTTAACCATATCAGACATCCCACCTCTCCCGGAAGTTCCGGGAGTCTCCCGCATATTGATTGCGGCTCCCTGACCCGCAAATTATATACAATATCCCGGAAATCGATTGATTTTTTTTTAAGCAGGTGGGAGGGAGAGGGAGAGACAGTGAGAGTGAGTGACAGATGTAGCGAGAGAGTGACAGAGCATCCTGATAGGTCTACTTAGCACAAAGAGAGACCAATCAATTTTCTCTGTGGGCGGGCTTTACAGTCGACCTCTTTTTCTCTCTTTCTCATTGTCCATCAGTCCAGTTTAGTGTCCTGCAGCGCCATGGGAGAATGTTCCAAAAAAAAAAACGTACTTCACCCCAGACTACACTAAGGTGTACCCCTGCCTAATAGGGGTTAAAAATAATGACAGTGTTGCTTGCTGCAATATTTGCAGCAGTGACTTTTCTATCACCCATGGTGGGTTAAATGACTGTAAAAGACATGTTGAGGTGAGTTTACAGGTGTCATTTGATCATTAGCATAGCTAACGTTATTTAAACTAGGTGGCTAGCTGCTAAGGAACTACTCTATTGATATCCTATGTGATGAGGCCAAACTCCCTGAAGACTTAAAGTCGTAATAGAATAAAAAAAGGCTCCATGATAATATAAGTACATATTTTAATGTCACATTTTCTGCATAAGACAATATAAAATCTGTGAGCACAGGGCAGTTGAGATTCAAAGAGCTTTGCCAGTTGATGAAGCTGCTTTTTGGTGCTGCCAAATTCTAATTGTGATGTAGAAAGGGCATTCAGCATGGTGCGTCACATTAAGACAGAATTCAGAAGTCAGCTGTCTCACTTGTGAATCTGATGTCTTGCAAAATTAACAAATTCACTGACACAGACTGCTATGAGGTTGAGACTTCCGGCAAAATGCTCAAATCTGCCAAGCAAGTCACATCACAGTACAAGGAAAGTTTGCAAAAGAAATAGAAAAGCTATTTGCATTAGCATTTAGCTATTAGCATTGAGACTGCCAACAAAATACTCAAAAAGGAAAAAAAATATATATATACATATGTATGTAAATCGTTTCAATATGTGATCAAATAATTGTGTTCTTTCATAATCAAATGTCCTGTATACATACACACTTGGAGGTCGACCGGAGGTGGGGGGGGTGCTACCTCCCTGAAATGAGTTTTTGCAGGGTGGGATGTCTGCCATATCCTGTACATCTTTGGACTATGGGAGGGAACCGGAACACCCAGAGGAAGCCCACGGGGTCCCAGGGAGAACGTACAAACTCCTTACAGGCAGTGGCAGGAATTGAACCCTGATCACTAGCGCTGTAACTACGTTACGCTAACCGCTTGGCTATCGTGCTGTCCAATTATATATAGCAAATTAGCCCTTAAGCTATTACATGTTCAAGCTGCAGTTTTGTCTTCCTTTCAGCTTAAAATCTAACTTGAGTCACCCAGCCTAGTTGGTGTTGCAGGTCAGGCAATGTCTGTGGAAAGCGAAAGTTGTTGTTTCAGGTTTATTATTGATCAGATGAGACTATTGACCTGAAATGTAAATTTTTTTTTAACGGATACTGGCTGACCTGCTGAACAGAAGTTTTTTTTGTTTAATTATGAATTTCCAGTATCTTTAATTCATTTTCTGTTCACCCTTTGAATCGTAAATTTTTAATTCATCCTTTGATTACCATCTCTGGCAGCTGTTGTTATACTTATGAAAATCACAAATGTATTCAGGTCAAAAATGCTGAAAGTAATTGCAGTATTATTGGGCTGCTGGCTGGAGAATCGCACACATTATGCTTGTGTTCCAGTGTTTTCATGTACGTAAATACCTTTCGGGGTACAGCATCTGCTTTTGTTTCAGAGAGCTTGGGTTGTCTCGCATTCTCGGACGTAGACTTTCTCCTGCTGTCTTAGTCTACCCCAACTGGCACTGCTTATCCTGGTTTAAAAAAAATGAGGGACCTTCATGAATCTAATGAAATTGTCAGTATTTCAAATGGTGAATGGTCGGTATAGCTTTATGATTTTCAGTGAGTGACATCCTCCGAGCGTTCATCTCTGTCCTGCCTCATCTATTTTGGAATGGATAAGGGCCCTATGGAGGATTCAGCATTTGCAATATTGCCATTATTTATCATTATGTACCTGATTATTTATCCTTTGCCGCTGACTTCATCCCTGTCTGTAAATGTTCCAGTCATGGGGAGACTCCACTGCACTGTAGGTCTTCTGAGCCTGCGAATACAGAATTGCATGAGCTGAATGTTGGGTCACTGAAGGAGAAACTGCGGTGGTGCTGGTCTTTTTGGGCAATCTTAGTTATTAAGCTTTAAGTATTAGCCCCTATTCTTGCAACTGTTTCTTAATTATAAATTAAAAAGTTGTGTTTCCCTATTACAGGACAGTTGAGTTGCAATTGAATTTGTACAAAAAACTGCAGCTGCAGGAAATCTGTAACAAAAAGTAAAGTATGTTGGAAAATCTCAGCAGGTCAGGAAGTAGCCATGGGGAGAGAAGTGCCCAATGTTTAGGGTCTGCTGACTGTTTCTTCCTCCACAGGTGCTACAGCAGTTGTTACAGCATTTTCTAGAATAAAATTAATTTGCTTTTGTGGTGTTGAAACTGCCAATCTATAGAAATGTTAGTATTTCAGCATCAGAATATTTGGTTTGTAACCCCATGTCAAGGTTGGACATGAGATGTGTTATATTATAAAGCCCCATTTTCAGTATTGTTTATATTGACATTTATTGCTGTGGTGCTTTCCATGCTCTTGCATTTACCCTCTTTATTTTTTAACAACTTAAAATGTTACAAGGTGCTTCTCAGCTGTGCCAAGATAAAATGGTCAATGCAATATTAAAATCATAGGTTATGATGCCCACAAATATATTTTTAACAGTGACCCAGCCTATCTCAATACACAATGTAAATGTCAATAGCCTCAATGGTTTACTGTGCAAAATCTCATTTCAATGACACCAGATCACTGAATCAATCCAATTTAAACTAATAAGGCTTTGCCAATAGAAACTTCCTGTTTCTGGTATGCTGGATAAACAATTCACATTTTCCAGTTTGAAATATTTCCCAGCAAAGCTGCAGTAATTAAATCAAAATTAGTCCTACTACATGTTAAACATCTTGATAGAGAGCAAAAATGATAGCACTATTATCAGTTCTTATTGGTTCATAATTGACCAGGCCAGACCAGGAAATAATCTTGGGGGGGAGAGGGGGGAGTGAAATCTTCCACTTAATTGGAACGACACAGTAGCAAATTGCTTAGCACAATGCTTTACCGTACAGGCGAACTGGATTCAATTCCCACTGCTGCCTGTGAGGAGTTTGTATGTTCTCCTCGTGATAGCGTGGGCTTCCTCCAAGTGCTCCGGTTTCCTCCCACAGTACGAAGACGTACCGGTTGGTAGGCTAATTGGCCATTGTAAATTGTCCCATGCTTAGGCTAGGGTTAAATTGGGGGATGGCTGGGTGGCGCAGCTCAAAGGGCTGGAAGGACCCAATCTGCGCTGTGTCTCAATAAATAAATAAATTTTAAACTCTGATAATTTCACTGTGAATGCATGAAGTCACTCAGTTACACTTATATAATGGAAATCTGAAATAGAATTATGGCGGTACATGTTTATCTTGGTATCTATTGTTATTTAATGCAATATTTTCTAGTAATTATTTGTAGCTTGTAATACTCAACAGTGCAGTCAAAGTGAATACAAATGATTGTGTTGCAATTGTGATCAATTTATGGAAAGAATTAACACAAACCTTAAGCCAAGTGCAGAAGGTTAAAGCAGGGGTTTCCATTCTTTTTTTATGCCATGAACCAACATCATTAAGTAAGAGGTCCATGGACCTCTGGTTTGGGACCCCAAGGTTAAAGGAACAGGAAGATCTGATGAAGGGTCTCAGCCTGAAACGATGACTGTCTGTTCCCCTCCATAGATGATACCTGGCTTGTTGAGTTCCTCCAGCATTTTGATTGTGTTAATTTTGGGAGGAGCTTCGGATTCAAAGTTCAAAGTATTTATTCTATATGCAACCTTGAGATTCATCTCCTTGCAGGTAGCCACAAACAAAGAAACCCAACAGAACCGATTTTTGTTTTTTAAAAAGACTATCAAACACCCAATGCTCAGAAAAAGACCTGATCATGCATATAGCAACGAGTCAAGTGGCTTTGTAATTTCTGGTAATTTTTGTGGCCCAACTTTTGGTGAGGAGAGGTTTAACTTTGTGCTTATGGATGTGAATGAAATTAGAATTTATCACTATTCGTATTTTTCATAAAAGTCGTAAGTTACTAATTCTCGCTACCCAATATTGTGCCATTTAAATGAATTGTTGAAGATATTAGTTATTTCTATTCCTACTTGAGTGAGCTAGGGCTTTTCTCTTTGGAGCAAAGGAGGATGTGAAGTGAACTGATAGAGGTGTACAAGATGATAAGAGGCATAGAGCAAGTAGATACACAGGGTGGAAATGGCCTGTGCAAGAGGGCATAATCTTAAGATGAGTAACGCACACAAAGTGCTGGAGGAACTCAGCAGGCCAGGCACCATCTATGGAAAAGAGGAAACAGTTGACGTTTTGGGCTAAGCTAATTTTAAAATTATTGGAGGGAAGTACAGAGAGGGATGTCAGAGGTAAGAGTTTTTTTCCTCCCAGATGATGAGTGCATGGAACACCCTGCCAGGGATGGTAGTAGAGGAAGATACATTAGGGGGTATGTAAGAAACTCTTAGATAGTCGCATGGATGATTGGAAAAAATGGAGGGAAGGATTAGATTGAAGTTGGAGTAGGTTTAAAGATCAACATAGCATCATGGACCGAAGAGCATGTACTGTGCTGTAATGTTCTGTGTTCTGCGATTTATTAGTATCTAGTTTTACCTTCCTATACTTCGATTGAAGGAGTACTATTGTACTCAAAGTTAAATTAGGCTTTTCATGGTTAAGAATTCTAGAAATGAAGGGAAACCCGTTTGCCATAACTAGCGATCTTTGTACAGGTTGAATGAGGATGGAATGTTTTTCAGCATTACCCATTGAGTGTTGCAGTGAGTGAAAAGAAACTCAAAATGAGAATGATCCTGGCAACACACACACACAAAGTGCTGGAGGAGCTTAGCAGGCCAGGCAGCATCTGTGGAAAAGAGTAAACAGTTGACGTTTCGGACCGAGACCCTTCATCAGGACTGGGCTGTTTTCAGCCACCATTCTGATCTGCTCCTGAAGTGAAGGCTCATGAAGGAATACAAATGGTGCTGGAGTGTAATAGTGGGAAGTGTAAGGATGACGAACACCATATACTAAAAGGAACGATCTCGTCATTTCTTTTTTAATGCTACAGGTTTTATCCCACACAAACCAATTGACTCTTTCGCAATCAGAGTGATGAACAGCTATTTGCATGCAAATATTGCTGCATGGAATTTATTCAGTGAAGCAATAAAAAGGAAATGCTGCAAATATTTATCAAGTTTGCTCATCTCTGCGGAAAGAGAACAATTAGTGTGTCAGTTTAATGACTTCAGACTATCTGCTGAGCATTTCTAGTTGTTATTTCACATCTCCAGCATCTGTAGTTTCTCAGCAATTTGGATGAGGAACATTCTAACTCTAACTTGTTTACTTGTCATGGAATTCAGTACTGAACTTTGCTTGCTTTCTCTTCCACTCTGGATGAGCAGCTGCTGTTCCTGGAAAAAACTGGTAACAGTGGATCAGCGAGTAAATCAAATCGAGCAGCTATCGCACAACTGGGGTTGGAGCGCCCCTGTTCCCTGTATTTTCATTTAATTTTTAAGTCCAGCAGTAGGTTTAGTCAAAGTAAGTGTTCTGTGTGATTTGTCTTTTTTAAAAAGACTCTGGGAGATTACTGTCTGGGAAGCCCTTAAGATTTTTGTATTGTATGCAAAGAGTAAACATTTGGCCAGGCATGGATCTCACAGAATGATGTGACTGGAGGCCACCTTATAAAGTAACAAGTGCAAAGCATATATGAAGCAGAATGTTTACTGCAGCCAATGATTCATTTGCAAGCTTGATATTTGAATTGTCCTGAAGTTGCTGATGTGACACTGAGCAAGGGTGAACAGAGAATTATTTATAGCAATTACTCTGAACATTAGGTCATGCAAAAGGACCTTGTAGCCTTGCTTCCTGTTCTTTCAGATTCCACGTGCACACACTTCCACTAAGAGGCAGAGAAATGTACTTCTATTCTTAACTCTTCCTCATGGATGTGAGGCCACTTGTGGTGGAGACAGTCTCCCATAATTCATATTGCTGTTCCTTTTCTGCGCCTTGTGGCGCATTGGGCGGCACCTTTGCAGTCTCCTTAGCATTTTCAAAGGTTTCAAAAGTACATTTAATGTCAGAAATGTATACAATATACATCCTGAAATTCTTTTTCTTTGCAGCCATCCACAGAAACAGAGGAGTGCCCCAAAGAATGAATGACAGTTAAATGTTAGAACCCCAAAGCTCCCCACCAACTCCCCCCTCCCACGCACAAGCAGCAGCAAAGCAATGAGCCCCACTCCCCCACCAGCAAAAAAAAGCATCGGCGCCTCCCCAACAAGCATTCAAGTGTACAGCAAAACATCAATAAAGACACAGACTAGCAGTACTCCAAAGACTACTCATTCACCCGGTAATTCGACATACCACAGGCTCTCTCTCTCCCTAATAAGGGAAAAGAAAGAGGTGTCTCCATTCCACACCGAGAGCAGAGACGTAACAGCCTACTCACTGACTTACAATGTTAAAAGTTCGTTGTCGAGTCCGCCCTCCTCCAGGGGCATGAAATCCCAAAACTCTGAAGGCGAGCTGATCTTCTAGGCCGCATTCTCGCTATATCGAATAGCAGCCAGTCGTGAGACCCTGAGAGTGGGTCCCATTCCTGCAAAGAACCAAAGTCGGCGGGTAACTCCGGGTCAGGGTTTTCAAAAGAACCCTGAAAGGGAAAAATAAAGACGGAAATAGAGCTGTTTCTGCAGATGCAAGCAAAGGAGTTGGCGTTAGGCGCTATCTTCTCCTAAGCTCCTCCTTTTGTCTGCTTTTTATGAGGTCGATTTGCTAGCTCAGCGCTCAACCCAGCGCGGATGGAAAGTGTATGCACGGAGCGGGCCGGTTTCGAACCTGGGAGTCCAGTGCAGATGCCACCACACCACCGGCTGGCTCATTCATAGGTTTGAGTCTAAATCTTTAAGGTGGATACTTGCTGAATCAGCTTGCTGTGTTCTCAGCAACTCACCACACTTATAAGTGAGTTTTTAATTTAGTTTTATAGTGTAGCAGCTATCAGTAATACATCACTTTTCATGACGACCAAGAATTTGCTGAAAAACTAGATATTTACTTTAAATTTCCATTATATTCAAAAATGATTTTGAAAGGATTAAACATTCAAGAATGTACCATATCCACCAAAAGTGCTTACTTTGCATTAATTGATCAATTGATAGACTTCAGTCACGACCTACCACTCTGCATATCACTAGGTCTTGACTCTTGAACTTCACCTTTTTTTAAAAAAAGATAAGGATGATTTATTTTATTGAGATACAGCCCCCCCAGTCCTTTGAGCCGCACCACCCAGCAATCCCCGATTTAACCCTAGCCTAATCGCCAGACAATTTACAATGACCTAGCAACCGGTACATTGTTGGATGGTGGGAGGAAACCAAAGCACCCGGAGGAAATCCACACGGTCATGAGGAGAACGTACAAACTCCTTACAGACAGCGGTGTCAATTGAACCCAGGTTGTTGCTACTGTAAAGCGTTGTGCTAACCACTATGCAACTGTGCCATGCCTTGTATTATGAGGCTGAGCCCTCTGGTCCTAGATTTATCTAAATATTCAGAACTAAAGTGTAAAATAAGCAGATTATAAGCAACTAAAACACTAGGATTAATAGACGCAAACACGAGGAAATCTGCAGATGCTGGAGATTCAAGCAACATACACAAAATGCTGGTGGAACGCAGCAGGCCAGGCAGCATCTATATGAAGAGATACACTTGACGTTTCAGGCCGAGACCCTTCGTCAGAACTCACTGAAAGAAGAGCTGGTAAGGGATTTGAAAGTGGGAGAGGGAGGGGGAGATCCGAAATGATAGGAGAAGACAGGAGGGAGAGGGATGGAGCTGAGAGCTGGAAAGTTGATTGGCAAAAGGGATACAAGGCTGGAGAAGGGACAGGATCATGGTTTCGTCTAAACTCCAGAGGTTACAGGCCCAGAACCATCAAGCGCTCATCTATTAATCCTAATGTTTTATATGCTCAGTAGTTTGGAAAGAGCCCAGAAAATGTATGCGAAGAAGAAATGCATTTTAACCTACTGGCCTTTCCCTCATGATGTCCATTGTTACTGGATGGTACACAATCAAATTAAAATTTATTGCCCCAGTTGAATATTCTTTCCATGAGTTTAAATCCTGCCACTCCATTCTCCTTGGTGAACAATGTCTTTCCTCTTTGAGTGATTTCATGTTGGTGTGATCTTTGACCTTCCATACTATCTGTGCTATTCTAGTAAATATTTTCCATGTTATAATTTCAGTATAAGCACCAATGCAATATAATTATGATTAAGTTTGTATGTACCATGAAGTGTGTATAAATGAGAATTATGTCATGATATTATACAAGTTACTTGCTGTTAACAGGTTTCCAATTTTTAAAATATATGGTAAATGTTCAATATACTGAGATGTAAAATGACAGCATTATGCAAAAGAAGCCTTAAGTGTATCAATATGAGGGTTAATTCCACCCTAAACAGGCCAGATGTCCATCTTTTAGTACTTTTAGTAGAATTTCACTCATGCTTTTTTGTATTAGATATTTAATGTTAACTAGAATTTTTTATTAAAAAAAATTCTCTTGTCACTTACTTTCAACAAAGCTTTTTTAATGTTGTGGAAATATGTGCATATATACTTTTATGAATCCATAGTTCTCTACTCTACCATTTTGTTTCTGACATTTTCAGGAAGTTGAGTGGTTTGCTTGGGGTTAGTTGCTGGTAGGTTATTAATGGATAAGTTTGGTGCTTTCATTCATATGATCAGTAACTACAACTGCCTCACTGAGAAAGTACTGGAAAAAAAAAGTTAATTGATAGACCACTAGATCAAAGACTATGAAAAGGAAACACGGTAGTCATAGTGGATATAATTTTAGAATTCTGTATTTAAACCTCGAAGTAAAATTGCAGAACTGTTGCTGGATTGTTTTATAAAAAAAAAAAATTCCTACACTTTAAGAAAAAAATAAAATGCAGAACAGCGGGTATTTAGTGCAAGCTGAAAACTTGGACCAGATGGGTTATTGTTGCATCGTTTGGGAAAACTTCTAGAATCAACTTTGGAGATGAGGGGGTTAGACCATAAGGAGAGATTGAGTCGCCTGGGACTGTACTCACTGGAATTCAGAAGGATGAGAAGAGATCTTGTAGAAACATATAAAATTATGAAAGGGATAGATAAGATAGAGGCAGGGAAGTTGTCTCCACTGGTAGGTGAGACTAGAACTAGGGGACATGGCCTCGAGGTGTGAGCGAGTAAATTTAGGACGGAGATGCAGAAGAACTGCTTTTCCCAGAGAGTGGTGAACCTGTGGAATTCTCTGCCCAGTGAAGCAGTGGAGGTTACCTGAGTAAATATGTTTAAGACAAAGTTGGATAGATTTTTGCATAGTATGGGAAATTAAGGGTTATGGGGAAAAGGCAGGTAGATGGAAGTGAGTCCATGGTCAGATCAGCCATTATCTTATTGAATGGTGGAGCGGGCCAGACGGCCTACTCCTGCTCCTATCTCTTATGTTTTTATGTAACTCACTTTGGATGGAAATAAATTGGTTCGAAAGTTGACTTACCCTTATAACTTAAAATCATAATAAAGAGGAAATGTATTGTTCACTCTGGAGAATGAAATGGCAGGATTTAAACTAATGGAAAGAATATTTCAACCATACTATGGCAGGGTCGCCTTTTTCTGAACCTGTCTTTGTAATAGTGAGAGGAATGTGAACCATAATTTTAGCTGTCCTCCCTTATTAAGTGTTCATAATAAATATCAAGACGTGTACTGTCTAGTTCCATAACTGAAAACTCTAATGCAAAGCATGCCAATGTATATAAGCAAAATATTTAAAATGGGTACTTTGAAGAATTTGCAATTCTAAGTAACTATTTGAACAAAAATCACACACTTATCGGAAATTGAGATTTTGGAATTCCTGTAGTCATTTGATAACAGTTGGAATATTTGATAGTAAAATCTAATTATTTTCATTCCATCACTGTCTATTGCAGTATGTGTTGAGAAACTGCTTCAAGCACTGCAACATTGCTGATTTAAGATTGTCTAGAAAACAGAAGTAATGTTTTTCTCATGAATTGTACACAAAAACATCTGTACTATCAGAAATGCTCCCCCCGCCCCCATACCACAAAAAAGAATTTGTTTTCTTCTGCCTTTTGGAGGTTACAAGAATAAATGTAAACTGACAGAACTGTTTCATATTTGCAGTGATTTGGGAGACCTGTAAGACTTGCTTTCCATGCTGATTTAAGTTTGTGATGTTTACATACCTCTGATGTTCCACAAATGAATGGGGGAAAAAAGATCTGGGTGGCATTTCACTATTAGGGGAATCCAACATTGGCCAATTAAACACCAGCCTGTTAGTCATTCCAAACACTGTTAGACATGAAGTTCATAAGGCCACAGTTTTATGCTTGGCTATATTGCTGAATGCCACATGGTCTTCATTGGAAGAGCCAAGGCTTGCTGAGATTCCATAGTATTGTTGTTGGAGAATTGTCATTCCCATCCTGTTACTGGTAATACTCTGTCAAGAATCCAAGGTCATATTGATATCAATAGGCAATAAAGGAGCAGTGAATTAAGAGGCAAAAACTGTCATTTACATTTTTGATTTGGGTTAATACTTTTAATTATTCCAGCAGTTTGTAAACCATTTAAAAACTTTAAATTTATTTTTAAATATTTCCGATTTTAAAAACAAAAATCTTGCAAGCTATAAATGTGCAACCAAAATAGCTGCCTGTTACGCCGCTGGTGTTTAGGGCAGCAGTAAAGGTCCTCCATCTCCGGTGGTGGTCAAGGCTTCCTTTATCATGTCAGTAGCTTCCTCTCGGTTTTCACTATTGTCAGTCATGCAAGTCCCGGGTGGAGACTCAGGAATACTGTCGCACTCAGATGTGGAAGGATTCTTTATTGCTGTTTCTGTAACAGTTTTGTTTGACCAGTCAGGTTTGTTATCCCTGAGCTAAACCCCTGAACCTGGAGGACCGGTGGACCACTCCTTAGTCTGTCCTCTACCCTTTGACCTGTTTGGCATGGGTGACCCTACCAAGCGCCAAAACATAAAGCCCTGACTCCAGCCAACATAGCTCACCGGGTCGTTGAGGCACGCACTCCCAACCATGACATGGTTGTGGTCCTCCTGGAGGAATTGCAAACAAAAATGCACTCTTTATTTGTTCATATTCTAATCCTTTTCGTCAGATGACAATACTCATCTGGATGAATAACCAGACTCCAAAAGAGTTTATCTTGTACGTAGAAGGAATGAATCTATAATGTGGAGGTTGAGGCAGGAGCTACTATCTTATTAAACAGTGCAATCTAGGTGTGTGAAAAAGCAGCACTTCTGTTGGAGATTAGACCAGTGTAGCTTGTAGCACATTGGCTGACCTATTTGCACTTTGCAAAGTGAAAGATTGTATAGAAACTGAAGCTTTTTTAAATCCTGAGCTGTCAGAAATGCTGCAAGTATGAGACAAGGAGCCAAAAACTAGATGGTGACCATATTCTTAAAGAACTTGCCTGGCTTCAAATGATAGGTGTATGCGCGTAGGTCGTAAAGGAAAGAATTGAATGAGAGCATTTGAACAGGCAAAGTTTGACATCCAAACTTGCTGTACTGATGAAAGTGGAATCCAAGGATGCAAGAGAGTTTCATGAACTGTAGGTAACTGGTAGAACTGCAGTCCACTGTCTGAGCCCTGGCAACATCCAGCACTGTGAAGCATGTTGGTTCTTATCACTGCAATGACCTTCATGGACTTCAGTCGTGTACGCTTAGAACAACCACAACAAGCCTTCAGATCCAAGGACAGGATGAGCAACCATAGCATTTTCAACTGCAAATCAAACCTGCAGCATGTTGTACCAACAGTTCGGGGAGTGAGGAACTGGGATTGTACAACATCTTTATCATAAGAGTGGAAGTAGCAAACGTGAAAAATTATGGCAGTACACTAAATACCTGCTTCCTGAATCTTTGGCATATGGCTCGTTCGGTGATGCTTCCTATGCCTCCTTTAAACTCATTATGAACTATTTTGCCAAGTTCATTATATGCTGGCTGTTTCTCTCTCTCTCACACACACTCTAAATTTTTCTACTATGTAACATCAAAAAATTAAGGTGGGGTTGCCCTTTAATAGGAGGAACATCTGAGGCCCTGAAAAATTGAAGCCCTGAGGGTGTGGGATTATTGGAGTTTTACTGTATTCTCACTCAAGTTGGGATAAGCACGGACTGATGAGTCAGTCAACTTGAGCAAGTTCAGCTGGTGTGGTTGTTCGGTTGATGGGAAAGAATTGGCTGAGACAACACGACCACAACTAGAAAAGTGATGTTTAGCACTGAGGCTTCAGCATTGCACCTTCATACAGGGTCAGAAATGTATGATTTTTTTAATATATATGAAGATGGCTACACTGCCACCGTAAGCACATTGCTATCAGGCCATATGCAAAGCAGATTTTGCAAGCCTAAACCAGTCCTACATGTTCTCAGCAATCAAGTTATGTTGAGTTGGGACAAAAAGGTGCCCTTGTGCAATTGGCATTGGTGAATGGAACTTTCCAGTGGTGCCTGAGGCGAAGAGATCACTGCAGTTGTACTGAGTCTGCAAAAATCAAACTAGGTGAAGTTATGAGCGATATGCAAGAGTCGTACGGGGAGTAAGGAGGGGAAAGAAAATTTGTACACATAATGCCTAGCACAGTTAACATTGCTAAAGATGGTCAGTGACATCTCATCATAAATAGCCCAAAAGCATTCTGTCAACAATAGTTGTGGACTTTCCAAGATTATATGTAGAATCTTCGGAGAAATGGATCATGCTTATTTAACTAAGTTTGTTAGAATGTGACAAGCAAACAAGGTAAATTTTTTTTTTTTTTTGTTTGTTTTTTGGAGGATACCGCCATTCAGGCCATGCTGTCTTCTCACTACTACCACTACTACCATTGGACAGGAGGTACAGAAGCCTTGGGCTCACACACCAGATTCAGGAACAATTACATTACAGCTAAGGTTCCCAACCTTTAGGTCTATGGACCCCTTGTTTAATGGTTTTGGTCATGGTGTAGAAAAGATTGGGAACTCCTACTCTCAGCCATAGGGCTCCTGAACCGTTGTGGATAACTTCACTCATCACAAGTCTGAACTGATTCTACAACCTACGAGGCTCTTGACAACTCGAGTTCTCAGTATTTTTCGGAATTATTTGCATAGTTTATCTTTTGCGTATTGGTTGTCAGTCTTTGTATATGTATAGTTTATCATAAATTCGATTGTATTTCTTTATTTTCTAGTAAAAACCTACAAGAAAATGAATCTCAAGGAAAAAGATATAAAATGGAGGAGGTGCAGGGAGTAACTTAAGTGTTGTGTATTTGATAGTTCAGTAATATTTGAATAATCTTGTGTGTTTATGTGTATTTTTATTTGTGTATTATAAAATATATCTAACATTCTTCATGTAAAAAAAAAACGTGAATTGCATACATCACGCTACCACATAATAAGAGCGTGCCTTGCTTGAAGACAAAGTTAAACACATATTTTTGGACTCTGGTGTCTTCCCTGAATTACTCTTAATGTTTTGAAGTTACAAAACATAACACAAAGTACTTGAGATTTCTTTTTACATATTAAAAAGTAGCACCTGGAACTCCAGTTCATTACAAAACCATACAAGTGGGCCTATGACTTGAGTTATGATGTTGGTGCAGCAATCAACTATCAGAGATGCGTGGAGGGAAATCGCCCGCTAACCAGAGAAACTCCGGATGCGACGTACCTTTCCTTTTCCATTCTTGCATGGGCAAGTGTAATTAAACTTAAATTGAAAAAGAAGCACATGAGACGGTGTTTGCAATCAAAAATTCCACAGTTCATATGAGGCGGGTCCTTTACCCTAGCCATTTGTTCATGTAAGGCCACTTTAAAATGTTGGCATAGTGGCTTCTCAAACAAACCAACACTGCTGTTAGAGACCAAGTACGGGGAGTTGTCCTGTATGACGGGCCTTCTGATCCAACCCAATAGTAATAACATTCAAAGTCAAAGAGACTATTTGATCTTTTATTAAGTACCTAGCACAACTAACAATCTTGGAAGCAATAAATCTAATGAAACTAAAACTAGCAAAATTAACTGTACTTAAGTGGAATTCAGCGGTCAACAAAAAGATATAACATCAGGCTGTCTCTAGCTGTAAACTGACCTGGATGGTCAAAGCATGATACCTAACTAAACTCTTCACCTTTACTACACCCCTACCCATGTGACTAACTACGATACTACATGTGCAATGCAAAATACAGTGCAGATAGAAAACAGATGCATGGCTTCTACAATTGAGTTCAAAATCAGCAAACGTTTGGCTGTATGTGTAATCTTTTTGTCGTTGCATAAGACAATTGAAGCTCCAAGCTCAGTGCCATGGTAGACGCTTGGTTGAGCCAACCACATGAGAACATTGAGCTGGGTGCCACCCGCCATAAAACAAGAAGAAGAAGAACTTTTCACTGTCGAAGTAAAAATGTGAGTTCAGCATTTAAGTGACAGTAATGGGACTTTCTAGTAATTATTATGTTTGAAATCATTCCCATAAAAATGTTGGAGTCTCTGAAAAGACATTGAGAGAATGGAGAAAATTTGATTAGTATAGATGAAGTGGCTGCAGGGATGCATTGAATTGGGTGTTGCCGTTTCCTGTCATTTTGAGAGAAGATTTTGACTGAACTTAGTAGTGAACACAAGAGTAATTTGTATGAAGGCACTGGAGTCTTTGTTTATTGGCCATCTTAGGACAGATGATCTTGGACCATCATAAGAAAACATAGTACTTGTCAAAGCTGTAGCAACAAGCAGACAACAGTTCCATTGTAATCATGGAGTCTTTTCCAGAGATCGCATGTAGACTTAGTAAACAAAAAGGGAATGGCTGTTTTTGATATTGCTGGTCCATCAGTAGATATTACTACTGAGCATAGTTATAGATAGATGAAATCTATGTATGCATGCCATGTCTCATTCCTAATTATAGAATCAGAATCAGGTTTAAGGTCACCAACACGTCGAGAAATTTGTTAACTTTGCTGCAGTACAGTGCAATGTATGATAAATACATAAAAGAATATGAATTGCAGTAAGTATACCTACATATATGATTAAATGTATATATATTTGTGTATGTATATGTACATTAAGATGAGGTGGTGTCATGGGTTCAATTTTAGAAATTGGATGGCAGAGGGGAAGAAGCTGTTCCTGAATCATTGAGTGTGTGCCTTCAGGCTTCTGTACCTCCTCCTTGATGGTAACAATGAGAAGAGGCATGTCCTGGGTGGTGGGGGGTCCTTAATGATGGAAGCTGCTTTTCTGAGACACCACTCCTTGAAGATGTCTTGGATACAATGGAGGCTAGTGCCCATGATGGAGCTAACTAATTTACTAATTGTACAACATTCTGCAGCTTACTTTGATCCTGTGCAGTAGCCACCCCTCCTCATACCAGACAGAGATGCAGCCAGTCAGAATGCTCTCCATGGTACATTTGTAGAAGATTTCAAGTGCTTTAGGTGAGAAAACAAATCCCCTCAAACTCCTGATGAAATGTAGCTGCTGTCTTGCCTTCTTTATAGCTGCATTGAGATAATGGGACTATCTCAGATCCTCAGAGATATTAACTCCCAAGAACTTGAAATTGCTCACTCTCTCCTCTTTTGATCCCCCAATGAGGATTGGTTTGTGTTCCCTTGTCTTAACCTTTCTGAAGTCTACAATCAGCTACTGACATTGAATGTAAGGTTGTTGCTGTGACACTACTTAACTAGCTGGTATATCTTGCTCCTGTATGCCCTTCCATCACCATCTGAGATTCTCCCAACAATGGATGTATCTTAAGCAAATTTATAGCTCTGTTTCAGTCTTTTCTGAAATATACAGTGGAATAGTATCTGATACACTCTCATTTCTTCATATGGTTGGACTTTCAGCAGAGCAGCTAAAAGATTGGAGGACAATAAAGCTTTGAAGGAGCAAGTATTTAAAACTCAGAATGAAGCATAGCCTAGCCAATTTCTTGAAACGGTAACCCTAATTGTCAGCCAAGGTTACCCTTTGAGAATGCATGAAGAATATTGGGAGCATGTTTAAGCTGTGTTCAATAAAGTTTGCTTTGGAGTTGAGTGGAAGCAATTGGATCAAAATGGCAGAGTTGAACTGTTAAGGAAAATAAATTCAATGCCTTTGTCTTCTCACTTCTCAAAGCAAAACAAACTTAAATGGAAGTTAACAGCCATCTTGGTGGTTTGCAGATCTTGAGAGATGTTTGGATCAAATCAGTGGCAAACTCCAATGTTCATGAAGGTTGCATGATCTCTGTCAGGAGGTGAGTGGCATTCCACATGAGGGTGTGTCTGAGTTGGATTCAGTCCAGACTCCAGGAAGTGAAGAATGCAGTCCAAATAAATCTTGCAAAGAAAAAATATTCTTTTTTTTTTGAGTTCAGATCCAGAATTGCGTGGATTTCCTCCAGGTGCTCTGGTTTCCTCCCACAGTCCAATGACCTATGAGTTGGTAGGTTAATTGATCATTGTAAATTGCCCTATGATTAGGCTAGGGTTAAATTGGGTGATTGCGAGGCAGCGTGGCTCAAGGTCCAGAAGGGCCTTTTCCCCAGCTCTATGTCAACAGATAAAACTAGAAGTTGGTCCAACACTAAATCTTGTAAGGCTGTCAGCGAACTTCTCAAAACAATTAGGTTTATGTTTTTAAACGCAAACAACAATTAGGTTTATGTTTTGATTGTTTTAATACTTTTGGGCATGGTGGCAGAATTGATAAGAACTGCATTTATTGCCCATCAGTAATTACTTAATTGCTTCTAATCCACCGCTTCTTTGAATTGCTTTGATCTGGCAAAAGTGTTTTGGTAATGCCTCTGTGCAAAGAGTCCAGGATGGACTTTGGTCAGGCTGTGACGATGAAATGACAGACATTTCCCAGTCAGCATATGTGTGTGATTTTGGAGGTGAACCTATTGGTGACAGTGTTCCCATTCATCTGCTGCCATTGATCTTGAGGAATTGGGTGGGGGGGGGGTGAGAAACAGATTACTGTAGTGTACTTTGCAGTTGGCCCACATTTTAGCCTCTCTGTTGGTGGAGGGCATGCAGGTGGGGTTTGGTACCATTCAGGGATGGTAGTTGCTATGGCAGGAATGCTTTAAAGGCTCAGATGCTTCTGAAGCTCCACTTCAGACAAATAGTGAGTATGTCTTTGATCTGTGACTTCAATAATGGGAAGGTTTTTGGCTATCAGAACATGAGTCGCTTCCCGCAGGCAGTAAAATTCTTAAGGCCTTTACAAAGGCTGTGTAGGAATATATTGTATTCACCCATAAGTAATGTAAATATATTTACTAAATAAAACCCAGATCTGGATTGATCTTGCAGCCAAAACATTTTGCGTCTCTGATTTGGAGTGACCTTCAATAGTCCAATGTAATATCAGAGTCAATATACAATCTGAAATTCTAACTCTTCGCAGACATCCACGAAACAGGGAAAAAAGCGTGAAGAATGAATGACAGAAAACATCTGAACCCCAAACCCCCTCTCTTCCTCCCCCCCCCACACACAAGCAGCAGCAAATGCATCAACACTCCCCCCTCCCGCTTTACTCCAGCAAATGCATCAACACTCCCCCCCACCATTCACCATGCAAGCAATAACAAAGCTCCCGGAGACTATGATCTAGAGTCCATCAAAAACCACTGTCCATCCCAACATTTCAACATCTCAGACAAGCTCTCTCTCTCACTAGCCAGGGAGAGACTGAGAGAGATATTGCTCCTGCATCAAAGAGATGGGACACTTGGATATTGTTGGTGTAATTGAAGTCTAAGGTTAGACCACTGCCCAGTACTTTCAAGGCAAGAACTACCTCCCATTACTGTCCATGTTCTGAATGTCGTTCAGGTCTTTTGGCAAGAAGTACAAAATATGTAAATATAAATATTGCTTTGAAATGGAAGGGAGAAGTATCTTTAAGCATGTATGCGTAGATTCATCTGTAACAGCGTGTTCATGATATGATCCTATTGAAAAGCAAATTGTGTAGTGTCTGGCTACTTTGGCCCACTGCAACATCTGTTTACATTATATACATCTGCACATGTAATGTGTGGTTTTCATTCTGTTAATACCCTTTGTCTACAACTTTTATAACCTGCTGATTTATGAACAAGGCTTTGGAAGCTGTGAAAAGTTTTTGGGGGAGTTGTTTCTGTTATGTTTTGTAACTTCAAAATGCTAAACTAGTTCAAAGGAAGACTGGGTGTCCAGGAATACTGGTGTAACTTTGTCTTACTTTTAGTGAGGTGCGCATGTATCACATGGTAGCGTGACTTATGTAATTAATGTATTTTTACGTATAACCCGTAATTAGTTAAATGAACGGGAAAGCTCAATCAACCGTTGTACTATATATAAAGGGTTACTCCCATATTATTGAAATATCAAATACACAACAGTGTCAGCACTATGCCTCCAGTGAAACCACACTGCTTGGGTCCTGAATCCTTGAGGCCAGCAAGGGTGGTTCTTCACACCTCCTCAGGTATGCATGTGATGATTCTCGGTGGTTGGATTTGGTCAGCAAGATGTGGCCCAATGAGGATTCGCGCACACTATTTTTTGTGTGTGTGTGTATATATACAGGTCATTCCAGGGTTAGGAATGCTTGATTTATGGACCCACCACCTAAGAATGAACTCCCATAATATTAATAAATTCGGAAGTCTGAAGCACGTACACACATTTCATTCCTACAAATGGCAGAACAAGTGCTCTCCCTCCACTCAACATCTCTGCCTCTCATAATTATTCTTTCTTGTCAATCTTGTGTGTGCTCAATGCTACTCATTACAATATTGTGGAAATATGGTTACTATGTGCATGGTTTTGTGTATTTTCTGACTTGGTGAAATTAACTTATGGACATATGTAAAAATAAAAACTCGTTCATTGCCCAGGGTTGGCCAATGTGAGGTCAAGAACTATGTGAGAGCACTGGATATACCAAAGGCTGTAGGAGTGATGACATCCCTGTTGTGCTCCAGAGCTACTCCTGTTTTTAGTTATAGCTCTTCCAGTATAGTTACAGCACTGGGCATCTTCCTGCAGGGTGGCAAATTGCTGAGGTAGGTGTTCACAAACATTAGGACAAACCCAGTTATAGTCCATTCAGTCTATTCTCAATATCAGCAAAGTGATGAAAGCTGGCTTCCACCAGGTGATATCTGCTCAGTTGCGTATTTTGTCTGCAGACCTTTTTCAGCCTTGCTCTGAACAGCTGTATTCCAGAGCTGGGGCGAGAGTGACTGCTCTTAATATCAGGGCAGGGCAGCACTTGACCAATTGTGGCAACAAGGATGCCAAAGATAAAATAGCCCAATGTTGATGTCATCCCTTCTACAAAATAACAATTTGTGGCTGTTAGGGGTCAATCATTTCAGCACCATTACCGTGGTTGTTCCTCAGATCAGTGTCCTTGACCTCTTCATTTTTAGCTGCTTCATCACTGACCTTAAGGCCAGAGTAGGATGTTTGCTGCTGACTGCATAATGTTCAGTTCCACTTACAACTCGGGTGTTGCAACTGTACGGGAGCTATCAAGGAGGAGAAGAGAAGCAGGTGCAGGAGAGCACTTTCACCTACATTTTCTCCTCCGAACCAAACACAGTACTGAATTTGGAATTCTTTATCTGTCTTTTATCACTGCTGGGTTTAAATCCTGTAAATCCCAACTGAACAGCTCTTTGAGAAGACAGTCACCAGACATACTGCAGTGATTTGAGATGTGTGGGCAGTAAATGCTGGGCTTGTGTGCAGTACCTAGATCCCAAAAATGAACTTAAAAATAAACTGCAGTGCAGAAGGTATCTTGTAACTGGCAAATTTACTTTGTGTTTAGGTGACTTCAAAGATTCTTGCCCTCTTTTGTTCAAGAGAAAGAAAATTACCGCAGCCTTCTGAGTGGTACAAGGCCAAGAGTATGATTTCTAATCTGCTTTGTTTCTGTTCTTTCTGCCCTGCTATGAAGCTGATGATAGTGACTTTTGTAAAATTGCAGAAGCATGTTCTATGGAATCAGAGGCTTCAATCCATTCAGTGTTCATTCTTTGTTCTTCTGTTTTACAACATAATTCATTCTTTATGTCTGCTATCCTGAATTTAGTAATTCTTACTAATAATCTATGCCAACTGTGAATTATTCTTTGTATGTAAATACTAGATGTCTGTCCTTCTTTAGAACTCTGAACATGTGAGTTTTTTCTCCCTTGGTGCCCTGGAATATATTAAGATAATGACATGTGTTTATTTTCTCTAACCCATCAGATATTCTGTGATCCAGCCTACCTTTGAATCTGAAAAGCCTGGGTTTGGTCAAGTTGTCTCCAAAGTACTTCTAGTTAACCTGTTGTGTACTTTCAGAACCGGCTGGTTTGTGCATGGCACTGTGATTCCAGCTCTTGTAAATTGCCAATGTTAACCTGCACCTTTCCCTTGAATTTATTTCTTGTTCCAAGATGGAAGACTAACTGAGTTAACTTTTACACAAGGAATTCTGCAGATGCTGGAAATTCAAGCAACACACATCAAAGTTGCTGGTGAATGCAGCAGGCCAGGCAGCATCTCTAGGAAGAGGTCCTGACGAAGGGTCTCGGCCCGAAACGTCGAGTCCTGACAAAGGGTCTCGGCCCAGAACGTCGACTGTACCTCTTCCTAGAGATGCTGCCTGGCCTGCTGCGTTCACCAGCAAGTTTGATGTGAGTTAACCTTTGTTAGGTTCTGTCCCACACAAAAAAAAAGCATCTGCGTGTCATTTTCACAAAAGAAACAATAATTTTTTTTATTGATCAATCTAGTTTAAAAGGCCATGTGCAAGATACCCTAAAGATTAACCTCCAGGTTGAGTTGGTTGTGAAGAAGGTGAATGCAAGGTTGGCATTCATTTCTAGAGGTATAGAATATAAGAGCAGGAATGTGATGTTGAGGCTCTATAAGGCACTTGTGAGACAACACTTGGGGTATTGTGTGCAGTTTTGGGCTCCTTATTTTAGAAAGGATTTACTAACATTGGGGAAGGTTCAGAGAAGATTCACGAGAATTATTCCAGGAATGGATGGGTTACCGTATGAGGAATGTCTGGCAGCTCTTGGTCTGTATTGCCTGGAGTTCAGGAGAACGAGGGGGGATCTCATGGAAACATTCAGAATGTTAAAAGGCCTGAACAGATTAGATATGGCAAAGTTATTTCCCATGGTAGGAGATTCTAGGACAAGAGGGCATGACTTCAGGATTGAAGGACATACTTTTAGAACTGAGGTGCAAAGAAATTACTTTAGTCAGAGGGTGGTAAATCTGTGGAATTTGTTGCCACGAGTGGCTGTGGAGGCCAAGTCATTGGGTGTATTTAAGGCAGAGATAGATAGGTTCTTGATTAGCCAAGGCATCAAAGGATATGGGGAGAAGGCAGGGGAGTGGGGATGACTGGAAGAATTGGATCAGCCCATGATTGAATGGCGGAGCAGACTAAATGGGCTGAATGGCCTACTTCTGCTCCTATATCTTATGGCCTTAGGATGGTCTAGGGAAGGGTACAACAGGATACAACATATCCTAGCTGCAGAGAGTTGTAATCTCAGTCAGCTCCATCATGGGCACTAGCCTCCATAGTATCCAGGTAATCTTCGATGAGCGGTGCCTCAGAAAGGCAGCGTCCATCATCAAAGACCCCATCGCCCAGGACATGCCTCCTTTTTATTGCTACCATCAAGGAGGAGGTTTAAACCTGTAGCTAATTTATTTTAACCTCCCCAGTAGTGTTTGGCAGCAATGATGGTATGTACTACTGAATAGATTTTCTAGGCAGCATGTTTAGTCAGCAGGACTCTGAATTACAAATCAAAACCTTTTACTTTAGTGTTGCAGTACACAATCTTTGATCAGTGAATTTTTACTTCTAATCAGTGGGGCATCAGATCTTCAATCTATAACCAAAGGCCAAGACCTGTAAATCTTTTTGTCCTTTGGTGAGGCAAATCTGCACTGACTGTGCACTACCTTGTACCTTTAAAGTGAACTTTGCCGATGTTATTAGAATGACTGAGATTGCTGATGCTTTTGGGCTATCAGTCCAATGGAGCATACACTGCAGTCTGGTGTGCCAGGTATGAAGGGTCAGTAATGAGACTGGACGCTTGCAAACTCATTTTTCTTGTTTCTGTCTACTGTTGAACAGTTCAAGACTTGAATTTAATTGCAAAACTCATTTCACTGGAGTCTGTTATATACATTCAGTGGCCACTTTATTTGGAAAATGTGTACACCTGCCTGTTAATGCAAATAACTAATCAGCCATTTGTGGCAGCAACTCGAAGTTCAAAGTATCAGAGTACCTATATGTCATCATGTACAACCCTAAGGTTTGTTTTATTGTGGGCATATTCAATCCATCCATAGTAGAATAATAACTAAATAGAATTAATGAAAGCTGCATACACAAAATGCTGGAGGAACTCAGCAGGCCAGGCAGCATCTTTGGAAAAGAGTAGAGTCGGTGTTTCGGGTCGAAACCCTCCAGCAGAGCCTGTTGCAATTCGGTCCTGCTGAAGGGTCTCAGCTCAAAACATCAACTCTACTCTTTTCCACAGATGCTGCCTGGCCTGCTGAGTTCCTCCAGCATTCTGTGTGTGTTACTTGGCTTTACAGCATCTGCAGATTTTCTCTTGTTTGTGATTGGAATTAGTGAAAGACCATTTGTCTTTTCTTCAACCAATGTGCAAAAGACAACGAACTGTGCAAATACACAAAGAAAGAAATAACAATAATAAATAAGCAAGAAAATATCGAGAACATGAGATGAAGAGTCCTTGAAAGTGAGAATCCATAGGTTGTAGGAATGTCATCATTGGGCAAGTGAAGTTGAGTGAAGTTATCCCCTTTGTTTCAGGAGCCTGATGGTTGAGGGTCAAAACTATTCCTGAACCTGGTGGTGTGAGTTCTGAGGCTCCTGTACTACCTTCCTGATGATAATAACGAGAAGGGAGCACGTGCTGTGGTGGTGGGGCAGGCGGGGGTCCCTGATGATGTATCAGTTCATAAAAGCATGTAGACATGGTCAAGAGGTTCATTTGTTGTTCAGACCAAACATCAGAATGGGGAAGAAATGTGATCTAAATTACTATGACCATGGAATGCTTATTGGTGAGTGATTTGAGTACCTTAGAAATGGTTGATCTCCTGGGATGTCCACACATCAGTCTAGAGATTACAGAGAATGGTGTGAAAAACACAAAGCATCCAGTGAGTGGTAGTTCTGTGGGTGAAAACACCTTGTTAATGAGAAGGGTCAGAGAAGAAGGACCAGACAGGTTCAAGCTGACAGGAAGTCAACTAACTCAAATAAGCACGTTACAATAGTGGTGTGCAGAGGAACATCTTCGAACACACAATCTATTGAAGTTGGTATGCTGCAGTAGCAGAAAACCACACTGGGTTCCCCTCCTGTTCCGAATAAGGTGGCCACTGAGAGTACTAATAGTGCAATCACTCGAGTCAAGCTTGGTATTCTCGAAAAGGGTGGGTCCTCAGGTGGCTTTCAAGGCCAATCTGGGATCCACATATTTTGGTTCGGTGCAGGCAAGAGTACGTGGTGGCTGGGTCTTTTGGCTGTTCAGTCTCTCCTTTCGTAGCTGCCGCTTCTTCACTGCAGCACAGCGGAAGTCGTTGTCGTGTAGTTCCTCCAGGTACATCTATCAACTGCAATGTCTTCCCAGTTTTTAGCTGCTAATGGCGAGCTAGGGTGTAAGTTATCAGATACTCCGATGCATTTCTCGCATTCTTGTGTACTCACTCTTCAAGAATGTTGAGCAGCCTGAATTTTGGAATGATACTGATGTTGGTACGATTCTAAATTTGATGAGCAAGTTGGTGCAATTGAAGTTTTGGAGTTCATTATGGCATCAGAGGAACAGGATTTTTAATGGTGATAAGTTCTTCATGGAAAATTATTCGAAGCTGTGAAATTGCTGTGCAGATATTGAGTTTTGCCATGCAATCTGAAGCAAAGTGTTAATAATTACATCAGCACTATTAATCCCTGAGATAGTATTTCAAATCAGTTATCTTGGTTTGCCTCACTTTATGTATTTCACTTTCAGAATCCTTTAAGTGGTTAAAAATACTCCTACCCTCAGCAATCCGGAATTGTCAAAGGTGAACTGTGGTTGTAATTGCGGCTCCTCATTAATCGCGAAATTCAACATGCACGTTGAAGTATTATTTCAGCCCAATAATCTTGCTCTGCTGATTAATTAAATGACCTGCACCATCAAAATTTGCAAATTCTCGTGTCATTCCATTGTGTGAATCAGAAGTACTTCATTGTGATTGTGATGGAGCCTTTGCTAGTGTGATTTAAAATAAACAATAAATAACTTTTTAAAATGAAGATTTGTGATAAATGCAAGATTGAAAACCTGTTTTGGGTTACTTAATTGTTCACTGCTTCTCTTGTATGGTTTCTTTTATCTACATTTTGACATGTGCGTTTACTCACTGAGTTGCGGTTTACCTTTTGGGTGTATATCTCTACCAACAGTAGCTGGATTTTGTACACACCCATTACCCAAGTATTATTTTCTAATAGAATGGCATTCTAATCCTTAATGTTTTGGCAATGGGTTTGGTGTCTAGATTTGGCTTGTTTACTGGTGGTGGTGGCATCCGTTAGTCTCGCGAGACCATGGATCTGCGCCTGGGAAGTCTTGCTTCAGTCTATGTTAGAGCAGCGTCTGTTGTGGCTGTAGAGGCCCACACGGGAGTGACAGTCTCGGCTGCAGCGACTGCATTTGAAGGCGCTATCCTCCAGTGTTGTCTTGGTGCTGTTTTTCTGACGAGTGTGCTTTTCTTCAGCAGCAAGCCTCAGATTCTCTTCTCCTCTTTTTAGACCTCTGCGTAGTTCCAGCCTCCAGTGAGAGCGATCGCTTGCGATGTCCTCCCACCTCTGGATGTTCACTGTGACGGCACTGGTGCCAGGCTGTATCAGCCCTTGCCCTTCCCTTGGACAACATCGGTGTCATGGAGGGGGGAGACTTGCAGCATGGGCAACTGCCGGTCTTCCATACAACCCTTCCCAGGCCTGCGCCCTGGAGAGGACACACCGGCGTCGCCTCACTGCGATGGCACAACACAGCTTGTTTACTACAGCATATACATTCGGTAGTCACTTCATTAGGTACCTCCTGTACCTTATAAAGTGGCCACTGAGTGTATATTCATGGTCTCCTGATGCCGTAGCCCACCCACTTCAAGGTTTGATGTGTTGTGTGTTCAGAGATACTCTTCTGCACAGCACTGTTGTCTTCTTAAGACCATCACCCCTGCTAGGGCATAGGCTGCTGACAGAAGCTTGCCAGACTGCTCTGTCCTGGGCCAGTCTTTCAAGTTGCCCCCAGATGTACCCCATCTTCAAAGATCCTTCCTCTCCCAGGGATGAGGTCTTTGGAGCTTCTGTAGCACCGGGTTTTTACAGGATGGGGTTGCGAGCCCCATTTCTAACTCTCCTCCTTTCGCAGCTGGGCTTGGGATCATACATGGTGGAGTTGTACCACTGTTGTAACACATACTTACTTGAGTTACTGTCACATTCCTGTCAGCTTGAACCAGTCTGGCCCTTCTCCTCTAATATATATATATATATTTTATCACTTTTCATGCCGATCTCTGTAAACTTTCCCATTCTTTCTTATGCCATGGGCCCCCTACCATTAACTGAGGGGTCCGTGGATTCCAGGTTAGGAACCCCTGCTCTGGAGGCCACTCCTGTGAAAATCCTAGGAGATCAGCAGTTTCCAAGCTACTCAAACCACCCAGTCTGGCACCAACAATCATTCCGCGGCCAAAGTAGTTTCAACCTCATTTTGATGTTTGGTCTGAACAACAATTGAACCTCCTGACCATGTCTGCATGCTTTTATGCATTGATTTGCTGCTTCATGATTGGCTGATGAGATATTTGCATTTACGAGCAGGTGTGCATGTGTACCTAATAAATTGGCCACTGGGTGTATACATGTTTTATTGCCACAAGTTGTACTGAATGGTCCATTTGTTTATAAATAAAGACACAAATTGTATTTTTCAGGTACAGTAGAATGATTTTCTACCTTTTGGTCTTAAGAATTGTGAAATAGTCTCGTGCAGCTTCGTTATAATTTTACTTATAATTGATAAAAGTGTATTTAACAAATAAATCTCAAGCTAATTTTCTGGTTTAGAAAGATTTACAAAGCTTGCTGCTTTGAGACTTGTAGAAAGCAAAGAGCAAATGAGCTTTCCAGAAATGTGGACTTAATATTGAAATATTCTTTATTGTTAAGTATTGTTGGACAATGGCCATGTGCTTTTGGAATGATATGATATTAGGGTTGGATCTGAGGTCAGGAATGTTCTTTTTTTTTCAATCTGTAATTAGTGTGGCTTTGCGATGTATTTTTAGCATCCTGATTAAATGTGGGATAAATGCTCATTACCACAACTGTGAATGAACGTTCCAGTCCACAGCTCACATCTGATCTGGGCTAACTCTTCCAGCTGACAGGATGGGGGGGGTGGGAATACTCCTGAGGTCTCCAGTCTGGTGTCCACATACCCCTCGGTTCATGGTAGGGATCCAAGGCATTAAAAATGGTTGGGAACCCCTGCTTTAGGCAAATAAGCTCTTGCCTTTCACTTATGTTAAGCAAACTGTCTTTCCAGATCTAAATATCCATCTTAAGTAATGTGCAATCATCTTGTTCTATGTTGGTTGGTTGGCATCCATCTGTCTTGAAGGACGATGGGTGATTATTGTCATCATCACAAGCCTGTGGAGATCCTGAGATGCCCAGTTGTCTAGATCCCCCTCTCATCCTTACCAGTGTTGTCTAAAGGAAAACTTATGAAGCAATCTATTTGGCACCAGCTTGGCCGCAGGAGCCGTCAGAAGGGTATTCAGTGATGTCTAGCCGTCTTAGGGGCTCCACTCCGGATTTGCTGTCTGGGTTTACTCCTGCAGCCTTCGTCTCTCTCGAGGCTGCCCACAATGCAGTAGGACTATTTACCCATAGCTGGGGATCTGGTTCACGAGCACCAGGGTGTGTTCACACACTGGTGGACCTGCATGCTACGTCTGCAAGGACCAGCCTCCTCCCACCCCCCCCCTACACCCCCATCCTCTGTGGTTCAGCCTGAGTCCAAAAGGAGTTCGGTTTCCATGTAGCTATGGAAAGGCTATGTACTGTGAGGGAGAGACTTGCAAGTTCAGCTGTCCTTCTCGCTACACTGCCAGTCAGCGGTAGAAGCTGAAAGTGAGAGCGACAAGCACTATCCACTACACTACCACACTAGACGCATCACAACAACCATTTTGACTCCAATTCTGTATTCTGTGTAAGTGCTAGATATAAACATGCATATTTTCTGTGGAATGGGTTATGCTAAGTGAGGAATACTGGTGGAAACTGATGTGGCCAGGGAAGCAAGAGACACAAGGCCACAAGATGTAGGTGCAGAATTAGGCCATTTGGCCAATTGAGTCTGCTCTGCCATTTCATCATAGCTGATCTATTTCCCTCTCAGCCACAGTCTCCTGCCTTCTTCCCACATCCCTTCATGCCCCGACTAATCAAGAATCTATCAACCTTTGCCTTAAATATACACAATGACTTGGCCTCCACAGCTGGCCATGGCAACAAATTCACCATACTCTGGCTAAAGAGATTCGTCCTCATCATCCCTCTATTCTGAGGCCGTGTCCTCTGGTCTTAGACTCCCCCACCATAGGAAACATCCTTTCCTCATCCGCTCTATCAAAACCTTTCAACATTCAATAGGTTTTAATGAGATCCTTCCCTCATTCTTCTGAATTCCAGTGAGCACAGGCCCAGAGCCATCGAATGCTCCTCATATGATAAGCCTTTTAAACCCAAAATCATTTTTGTGAACTGTCTCCAATGTCAGCCCATCCTTTCTTAGATAAGGGGTCCAAAATTGCTCACAATATTCCGAGCGGGGCCTCATTAGTGCCTTGTAAAGCCTCAACATTACAACCTTGCTTTTGTATTCTAGTCAAGATTATTGTACTAAACTGAGTTTGGGAGAACTTCTGAAGAACTATAGCCTGGATTACTGCTTTTGAACTGGAAAACCCTCTAAAATCAGCTATGCACAACATTTTCAAGTGAAGGACCAGATTAACAATCTAAACCATTTTTGTGAAATCTGTTTTTATTTACAATCTTGTTAAACAGAATTTTGTATCTTTACTCATCTTATTGAAGGCAGTGCTAAGTTTTATTAAGAATTTTGTTTTTATTTTGCAACCAACCACAAGCCACAATTTGCTTCCCTATTTTAACTCGTGTTTTTTTTTGTTTTGATTTTTTCCCCAGCATTCATTATGCCTGAGAATTAGTTTGGATTTGTACAAGATCAGTATTCTGGCATTGATTTCAATGCATTCACTACTTTGTTAATCACATTAAACTTTAGTCATTATACAAACGTTCTTCCTGCTTGTTATCCCATACCCACATTTGTTGGTTACTCAACGGTGACTTTTTTTTTTAAAAAAGCGAAACAAAGCTATAGAATTTTTGTGCTAAATGTTCAGCATGTTATCCTCCCTCTCTTCCCACCCCACCTCCAGCTCCAGCCAAATTCTTTTCCCGTCCACTTAGACATCCATGGTCAATATGATTGAATTATTGAAGCTTCCTTCAAAAACAAAATTAACCCCAGTAGAGCATGATTAATCTTGCAGGTCCTAAGGGTCATGTTGCTTATTTGGTTTGAAGATGATCCTCTTTGTTTGAACTTCCCAGGGCTCTTCCCTAGAAACAGCCTATATCAATTACCAGAACTTGAAAATGGAGGTTACTGATGGGAGAAATGTGTGACATGCACTACGTACCAGACGACACAGAAGTTTACTAAGTTCAGAGCTTGAAGTCGTTAAAAGATCTTGTCTTTTTTTTTTGGAAATGATCAGGAAGTCAAGTGGCCAATAAAATAAATAAATCTCATTCCTCTGAGGGCCCAATGGAAGTGTGGTCTTTGCTAGTCATAATTTTCTCTCCATTCGCTATTGAAACTTCCATCAACAGCATCAACGCCGTGCCTGGATTGGCATGGTATTTGGGCCCTCTGAAGGTACCCAATAGCTGGTGTAAAGTTCCAGAAATAAAGGAAGAGAAATGGAGCAATGTTCTAATTTTAATTTTTTATTCTTTAACTCCTGAAAGATTTCCAAGGCCTTTCCATCTGTTGAGGATCTAATCAACGTCACTAGTCTATGAACAGCATTTGTGTGCATCCTGTGTGTAACCTCGTTGCAAACCTCCCCACTCTGTGCCAGTTTAGAAACCCAATCTAAAGAAGTGCTGCTAATGTAACTGTGTAGGAAGAGGCCACAGGCAGCCAGAAGAGGCAACTTTGAGCTCCCTGTTGCTTTCCACATCAATTATCCATCCCACTCTCAGTCTGGCCTGGTTGACTGTGGCCACATGTGGTGTTGTAATGAAGCTTGAGTAATGGCCCTTCGTCTTCCATCTGGGCACTTTGCAGCCTTCCAGACTCTGAATTCTGAAACTCCAGGTAATTTAATTGGCCACTTCTTCATTAATTTACAGGCCCAGTTATGGGACTGCAGTTTAGGTCCAATTTTTTTTTCTCCCTTCACTCCTGTTGAACAGAGTGACTTCTATACTCCTGAACTGACACCTTCCTTTGTGTATTCACCCTTCAACTAGATGATCTCTACAATTACCTGTAGAGTTATCCTAACTCCATCTGTACAGATGCTCCCTTTGTCATGTTCGTAACATCCAAAGTCAAAACAAAACGTTTGTGATATGCAAAAGCTGATGGATGAGCAAGTTCAATGAATGACATCCTTGCCTTTTCTGCAATTTAAAATGAACTTCTGTTTCCTCTTGTGTGCTTATGTCCTGAAATGTAAGGTTTCTCTTTCCACCAATGCTTAACCGCCCGAGTGTTTCCAGCATTTTGTTTGCTTTCCCCAAAGCCCAGGAGTACTGGCTGAATTTCTTTGAGGAGCACAGGAGATAAGTCAGATCATCAGATCCATGCACATTTCCAGGAGAACTTTCTAACTGGGCCCCCATTTTTCTGCAGCTGCTTCTCTCTCAAATTCCTCAACTTCCCCCCTTTCATTCTTTTTGTCAACAACCTACACCAAGGGGTAATGTGCTGTAGCCAATTAACCTATCATTGCATCTTTGGGATGTGGGAAGGAACCCACATGGTCGTAGAAAGATCTTGAAAATTTTGCACAAAGTTGGATTCAACCTCAAATCTTTGGGGTTATGTGGCAGCAGAATTAACTGTGCTGCCCTTGAAGGAGAGAGCATTCGAGAGAATTTACAATGTGCATATTTTTTGTATTTAGTTCCTTTGTATGTTTTAAATATTTTTATAATTTATAATGTTCAGTGTCTTGTGCTTGTGGAGGTGAATGGCAAGTGATGAGCAAAGGAACAAAAATTTATATTCGAGTCAAGTAAAGTTTATCGTCGTTTAACTACTGTGTATACATATGTACACCATCAAAATGAGGCAACGTTTCTCTGGAACACACATCAAAGTTGCTGGTGAACGCAGCAGGCCAGGCAGCATCTCTAGGAAGAGGTGCAGTCGACGTTTCAGGCCGAGACCCTTCGTCAGGACTAACTGAAGGAAGAGTGAGTAAGGGATTTGAAAGTTGGAGGGGGAGGGGGAGATCCAAGATGATAGAAGACAGGAGGGGGAGGGATAGAGCCAAGAGCTGGACAGGTGATAGGCAAAAGGGGATACGAGAGAATCATGGGACAGGAGGTCCGGGAAGAAAGACGGGGGGAGGGGTACCCAGAGGATGGGCAAGAGGTATATTCAGAGGGACAGAGGAAGAAAAAGGAGAGTGAGAGAAAGAATGTGTGTATAAAAATAAGTAACAGATGGGGTACGAGGGGGAGGTGGGGCATTAGCGGAAGTTAGAGAAGTCGATGTTCATGCCATCAGGTTGGAGGCTACCCAGACGGAATATAAGGTGTTATTCCTCCAACCTGAGTGTGGCTTCATCTTTACAGTAGAGGAGGCCGTGGATAGACATGTCAGAATGGGAATGGGATGTGGAATTAAAATGTGTGGCCACTGGGAGATCCTGCTTTCTCTGACGGACAGAGCGTAGGTGTTCAGCAAAGTGGTCTCCCAGTCTGTGTCGGGTCTCGCCAATATATAAAAGGCCACATCGGGAGCACCGGACACAGTATATCACCCCAGCCGACTCACAGGTGAAGTGTTGCCTCACCTGGAAGGACTGTTTGGGGCCCTGAATGGTGGTAAGGGAGGAAGTGTAAGGGCATGTGTAGCACTTGTTCCGCTTACACGGATAAGTGCCAGGAGGGAGATCAGTGGGGAGGGATGGGGGGGGGAGCGATCCCTGTGGAATGCAGAGAGAGAGGGGGACGGAAAGATGTGCTTAGTGGTGGGATCCCGTTGGAGGTGGCGGAAGTTACGGAGAGTAACATGTTGGACCTGGAGGCTGGTGGGGTGGTAGGTGAGGACCAGGGGAGCCCTATTCCTAGTGGGGTGGCAGGAGGATGGAGTGAGAGCAGATGTACGTGAAATGGGGGAGATGCGTTTAAGAGCAGAGTTGATAGTGGAGGAAGGGAAGCCCCTTTCTTTAAAAAAGGAATACATCTCCCTCGTCCTAGAATGAAAAGCCTCATCATGAGAGCAGATGCGGTGGAGACGGAGGAATTGCGAGAAGGGGATGGTGTTTTTGCAAGAGACAGGGTGAGAAGAGGTAGTCCAGATAGCTGTGAGAGTCAGTAGGCTTATAGTAGACATCAGTGGATAAGCTGTCTCCAGAGACAGAGACAGAAAAATCTAGAAAGGGGAGGAAGGTGTTGAAAATGGACCAGGTAAACTTGAGGGCAGGGTGAAAGTTGGAGGCAAAGTTAATAAAGTCAACGAGCTCTGCATGCGTGCAGGAAGCAGCGCCAATGCAGTCGTCGATGTAGTGAAGGAAAAGTGAGGGACAGATACCAGAATAGGCACAGAACATAGATTGTTCCACAAAGCCAACAAAAAGGCAGGCATAGCTAGGACCCATACGGGTGCCCATAGCTACACCTTTAGTTTGGAGGAAGTGGGAGGAGCCAAAGGAGAAATTATTAAGAGTAAGGACTAATTCCGCTAGACGGAGCAGAGTGGTGGTAAAGGGGAACGGATTAGGTCTGGAATCCAAAAAGAAGCGTAGAGCTTTGAGACCTTCCTGTTGGGGGGTGGAAGTATATAGGGACTGGACATCCATGGTGAAAATAAAGCGGTGGGGGCCAGGGAACTTAAAATCATCGAAAAGTTCAAGAACGTGAGAAGTGTCACGAACATAGGTAGGAAGGGATTGAACAAGGGGGGATAAAACCGTGTCGAGGTATGCAGAAACGAGTTTGGTGGGGCAGGAGCAAGCTGAGACAATAGGTTGGACAGGACAGGCAGGTTTGTGGATCTTGGGTAGGAGGTAGAAACGGGAAGTGCGAGGTGTGTGAACTATAAGGTTGGTAGCAGTGGATGGGAGATCCCCTGAGCGGATAAAGTCGGTGATGGTGTGGGAGACAATGGCTTGGTGCTCCTTAGTGGGGTCACAATCGAGGGGTAAATAAGAGGAGGTATCCGCGAGTTGTCGCTGTGGTGTTGTCAACGTTTCTCTGGACCAGGGTGTAAAACACAGCACACTTACCATACAAAAACTAAGAATAAAATCTACAAATGAATTACACATAGATAAACAAAGTAAAGAGCATCAATAAAATATTGTAGGGTACAGTACAAATTATCCATTGTCATTTTGAATGCAATGTGGCAAGGAGTTCGGAAGTCTAATGGGCTGAGGGAAGAAGCCGTTTCCCATCCTGACCATTCTTGTCTTTATGGTAGGATGTCAAAGGGGATGCTGGATGGATGAATGGGTGGGATTCTTGATGATGCTAAGGGCCCTGTGTACACAGCGCTCCTGATTAATGTCCCTGATGGACGGTAAGGAGACCCCTATGATCCTCTCGGCCATTCCCACAGTCCTTTGGCACATCCGGTCTAGTACTCGGTTGCACCCCTACCAGAGGGAGATGCAGCTTGTCAGGATGCTCTCAGTGGTGCTCCTGTAAAATGAAGTTAAAGGGGGTGGGGGCCTCACTTGCTCCAATCTCCTCAGGAAGTGGAGGCGCTGCTGTGCCTTGTTCAGAGAGATGATGTTGAGGGATCATTTGGGGCCATCTGTAATGTGAACTCCCAGGAGCCTGGTGTACTTAACTCTCTCTACAGAGGAGCCATGAATGTGTAGAGGGGGATAATTAAATCCTCCTCTGCGAGGTATTGGAGATCAGTTCATTGTTAATGTTTCTGTAAATACTATATAAACTTTATGTAAGCATTTTGTGAGAATGATATTTTGGATTACTTACAGCAGTCTGGCATTTAATAATGGAAGGATCATCAATCCATATATGTGAAACTATCTTTCTCCAGTAGCTCTGTTTGTATAAGTCTAAAAAGTTTTTCCGTTGGCAAAAGTAAGCCAGATTGTAGTCAGTAAATGTGCCTTGTGTATTTTTGGGAAATGCGGATAATGCAGTCCAATTTGATTTATTTGTAGTCGTATCACTTTGTGTTGTGTGAGTTGTATGTACAGTGTTGTACGTGTTGGTCTGGAGGAACGTTGTTTTGTTTGGCTGCATATGTGTGTACGGTTGAATGACGGTAAACCTGAGCCTGAACAATCCTTTGATCAGTGTTGACTGATGAGACGGCTGCAGAACTAGGGAAGGCTGGTCAGAAATTCCCCTCTATCACCCTATAGCCTCCTTGTGGGGAGAGAAAAGTCCTGCTGGGTTTATTTTCATGAATTTTATTCCACTGATTATGATTTCCATTATTGTTAATGGAGTGGTGTTGAAAATTTATAAGCACAGAGTGAGTTTTATCTGGAATGCTATTTGAACTAACATTGTATTCGTCAACCAAACATGGAAGTACAGTTAACCGGAAAACTCCAGTTATGTTTTTCATTGGAAGGTCATGGGTTCTTTGAGATTTGAACATGTAATTTAAATTGATGGCTCGGATATTGACTGAGGAAGTGTTTCATTTGGTGGAGTACTGTTTCAGTTGAGATATAAACATTTGAGAAATGGAAAAATCCCCAAGCACAATCGAGGATTGAAGCTCTGCTGTGGTTGGAGCTGATATTTCTCCAGCCAATCTTACTAAAATGTTAACAAGATATCTTGCTGTTGGTGGGGCCTTGTTGTGGACGGTTTTAATGCTCGAGTTCTAGCATAATAAGCCTGCGTTTCGGGATCTCCAGGTGTGGCCTGGAAGACGTCCGCCTTCAGGGTGTAGCCCTGTGGACGACCCGATTCCTCACCGGTGTCACCGACTGAAATGCGCGGGAGATTTAAGCACAGAGACTGCAGTGTACATTGCTGCCAATCGTAACATCGAAACGGTGAGCTGTTGGTCTCCCTCTTGCTGTGGCAGGAGCAATAACTCTCTCTCCCTTATCAGTAAACGAGAGAGCCTGCCTGAAATGGTCAATGTGTTGGGATGGACAGTAGTTTTTGATGGACTCTAGATTATGGTCTCTATGGGGCTTTTCTATTGTCTGCATGGTAGGTGGTGGTGGGGCGGGGGGGGCGGTTGATGCCTTTGCTGGAGCAAGAGGGGGAGGGGATTCTTGGGAGAGGGAAAACGTTTCAAAGTTTTTGGAGGAACATCAGAATCAGGTTTAATATCATGATGCTCTATCAATTACTCCAAAAGACTGGAAGTAGAGTAAATACTGAAAGGCTTTTATTAACGGTAAATGGTCCAACGACCATGCTGAGTATCTGCTCTGGACTGAGAGGAGGAGCAGTGGCACAATCGCCTTTATTCAGGGGTCTGTGGGAGGAGCTACAGGGGCAGTCAGCAGAGGGGTGTGTCCAGACAGGTAACCCGGTTACAACATGTATATGGTGTACCACAATATCACTGGCATATGTCGTGAAATTTGTTAACTTAGCAACAGTGCAATTCAATACATGATGCATATAGAAAATAATCAAGCACAGTAAGTATAAATGTATATTAAATAGTTCAATTAAAATGGTGCAAAAAGAGAAATAGTTTAAAAACAGTGAGGTAGTGTTTATGGGTTCAATGTCAATTCAGAGATCGGATGGCAGAGAGGAAGAAGCTGCTGAATCGTTGAGTGTGTGCCTTCAGGCTTCTGTACCTCCTTCCTGACGGTAACAATGAGAAAAGAGCATGTGCTTGGTGATGAGGGTCCTTAAAGGTGGACACTGCCTTTCTCCTTGTAGACGAAATTGCAAAAGGTACAAAAAAAATTTGCTACCTTCCAAAATACTTTGTCATACAAATTTGTTAATTACCTATTTTATTTGAAAATACTGAAACTATTTTTGAAAGTATTATTTGAGCTTATTGGAGGTACAAAATAGTGAATTTACAATTTAATTAATTCTGGGCAGCAACCAAAGGCATGAATGTACCAGCATTCTGTTACTCAGTCAACTACTGAGCACTGAGAAGAGTGAACTGAGCCATTGCAAACGTGCTAAATCAGTTGTGACAAAATCAGTAACAGTATTGTTGAGCTGTAATTTGGAACATCAGTGCAGTACGGAGTAATTGTATGATTTTACTCTCATCTCTTTATTTGCATAAGAGAAAGCAACTCTTATGATTTACTTTCATAAGTTTTGTTTTCCCTCATTATTTGCCTGGTCCATGCCTAGAAGATTAATCAGGATATATTTCAAAGAAAGCAACAGTTACTGCCTCCCACCTTTCTCCTGTGTGTTCAATATATGCAGTCACTTAAAATTAAATGCTTGTGGCTTGCAAATTTTGCATGTCAGTAAGTACATTTATTATCAAAGTATGTATATGTTAGCATTTACAATGCTGTGATTCATTTTCTTGCAGGCATTTACAGGAAAAATTATATACAATAGAATTTTACAAAAAAAGCTATACATATACAGATATAAAAACAGACAACCAACCAACCAATGTACAAAAGAAGACAAACTGTACAAATAAAAGTAATACTGAGAACTTTAATCGTAGAGTGAGTTTACAGGTCTAGAGCTGGGGTTCCAAACCTGGGGTCCCCACTGACCCCTCGGTTAGTGGTAAGGGTCCATAGCTTTAAATGGTTTGGGAACCCCGGTCTAGAATCATATCAGAATAGTGATGATTGAAGTTATCCATGCCATTTCAGGATCCTGATAGTTGTAGGGTATTAAATGTTCCATCACCTGGTTGTGAAGGTTTCTCTATCTTCTACCTGATGGTAATACTTAAAAAAGAGTATGGCCTAGATTGTGGGGGGTCTTTAATGATTGATGTTTGGTTGTTGTGGCAGTGCTGCATGTAAACGTACTCCATGTTGGGAGGGCTTTGCCTATGGTGAACTGGGCTGAGCCAACTACTTTATGTACCCTTTTCCATTTCTTGGCATTAGTGTTTTCATACCAGGCTGTGATACAACCAGTTAGGATTCTCTCCACAATGCATCTATAGAAGTTTGTCGAAATTTTTGGTGACTCTGCGCAAACTTCTAAAACAGTTGAGATGTTGTCATGCCTTTCTGATGATACTTTCTGCTGGTCCCAGGCCAAATCCACAGATGTATTAACGCCAAGGAGTTTAAAGGTACTGACCCTCTCCACCTCAGTTCTCCCAATGAAGTCTGGCTCCTAAACCTTTGGCTTTTTCCTCCTACAAGGTTTAATTGATACAGATTGTGGATTTGGACTCTAATTCAGTGTCCTAGTTCTGGTTGCTTTCTGTTACTACTTTTGGGCAAATTTTGAATCGGGCGGTCTGCAGATAATGAACACTGAACTGACGTACACCTTTTGATTTTGTGTTTTATATTCTGTGTTTTCGCTCTCTTTTTTTGTTGTTGCTGTTTGCACAATTTTGTTTTGTCCGCGGAGGGGTGGGTGTTTGATGTTTTCTTTGAATGGGTTGGTTCTGCGGGGAAAATAAATTTCATAGTTGCATACTGCATTCATAGCAGCACACTCAAAATGCTGGAGAAACTCAGTGTGCCCAGCATTTTGTATATGTTACTTTGGATTTCCAGCATCTGCAGATTTTCTTGTGTTTGTGATGCTGCATGTGCACTTTGATAAATGTACTTTGAATCTGTGGTCAACAATCATCTTTTTAGTTTTGCTGACATTGAGTGAGAGGTTGTTGCTGTGGCACCATTCAACCAGATTTTCAATCTCCCTGCTACTTGCCAATTCATCACTTTTGATTTGGCCAATGACAGTGGTGTCGTCCGCAAACTTGGGTTTAAAGTGAGTAGAGCACGTCCTCCCAACTTGTACTTATTAATTCCACCTCCATGTTCTTGAGTTATTTTGAAGATCAGGATCATATCTCACATCAGTGTTCTCTACCATAGAAATAATTTTCTGGACGTGTGCTTGTTAAATTTTATTATCTGTTGAAGGACTTCCTTGCAGAAACATGTGCCAAGAGTAGTCCACTTAAACTTTATGCTCCTCATCCTTCCTCCATATGAAAAATGGAATGGGGTAAAACAGCAAATAAAGTGAAGGACAGTTGTGTTATTGTGTGATTCATTGGTACCAGGTATGGACTATAATCCATGCTTGGTTCCTCTGAATCTTGATTTAGAGTTAGCAATATTCTATTTTGAATTTATTCTGAATATTTAGTTCATTCCTGATAGAGGGCAGCGCGAGTACATTTTTTTTTGCAAGTTTCCTTAGTGATGCTGACTAGCCAAATTAGTGAAGTGAAGATCATGAGTGTCTCTTGTGAGAATAGGTTGAGTGAACTTGGCCTTTTCTCCTTGGAGCGATGGAGGCCGATTCCTAAATGGACATTAAAGCTTTGGACACTACCTCACTTTTTTAAATATACAGTATTTCTGTTTCTGCACATTTTTAATGATCTATTCAATATATGTTATTGATTTACTTGTTTATTTTTTTTTCTCTCTCTCTGCTAGATTATGTATAGCATTGAACTGTTGCTGCTAAGTTAACAAATTTCATGTCACATGCCGGTTATAATAAACCTGATTCTGATTCTGATCTGTGGCAGAATGTACACTGCTGTGATGATAACAGCCATGAACTCCCTAGGCAGCCAGTAGGGTCTGCACAGCAGCACCAGGGGAACAAAAAGATTTGAGTGTATGCACATTCTGGGGGTGGCACCAAGTATTATTGACCATGAAGCATGCCCCTCCTCCTTTACTCTTCCCAGTGAGGTTTTTGACCTGTCTGCCCAGAACAGGGAGAACCCAGAGGGTTCGATGGCATGATCCGGTATCTCCTCCATCAGCCAGGTCTCCACGAAGCACAAAACGTTGCATTCCTTTCGTTTCCTGCTGATAGGAGATTCTGGCTCTCAGTTCAGAAAGCTTGTTATCGAGGGACTGAACATTAGCCAGGAGTATGCTAGGGAGCGGCGGTCAGTTTGCACGCCGTCTCTTCTCCCTCACCTCCGGCACTTCTTCCGAGGTAGTGGCGGTGTAAGGGATGAGTCTCCCATGGATCACGCAAGCAGAGGATCCCAGTGTAGGAAAGACGGCACATAGTGGGTAAATGCCGTCTTTCTGATGTTCAGGAGGGACGTTTATAATCAGATGTTTTCTTAAAAACTTAAAATCTGCTGAGTGTGTGTGTCTTAGTTCTTGCTCCATTCGTAATCGTTCGGACTGTCATGATGTAGACTGCGATTCCAGGGGATTTGGAATTGACATCATTCTCTATTGCAAAGTTGGTGAGAAGTTAAATAAAAATGCTGCCTGGTTTTTCTCTAACCTCCTGGCAGAGTTACTGGGAGCAATCAGAGACACCTCCCAAGGACCACACCTAGTGCATGAGATATGGTACGTTTTGTGAATTAAGTCAGCTGTTTGGCATGCAGACGTGGCAGTACCTAAGTTAGATTTACATTTTCAACTCCATATGTTGTATTTAGTGTAAACTACAAAAAAAGCAGAGAATTGTTTTGCCATAAATCTGTATGTCCTACTTTTATTTTGTTAGTTTCCCACACTAAGTTATCAGCCCTGGTTTATCAATAGCGCCACCATCTCCCAGTCAGAAATCTATGGGCTCAAATTCCATTCTGGCTTTTCAGTTTGAAACGCAAGACTTGCTCAATATTAGATGATGCTAACTTTCGGTATGCTGAACTGAATGAAGCTCCACCTGTACAAATCTGGCAATTGCCATTCCTTGTACCAGTGACACAATGCCCTTTGGGCTGTCTTGACATTTTGACGGCACATTGTATTTAGTACCAGTCAAAGAGAGAGAATTGTGTAAACGTTATAAACAATTTTTCTTTTGTACTGTCATTTTTCATTCTCATTGGTTCAACAATAACAATCAATTTTGCAAAGAATTACTGTAAAGAAGTGATCAATGTATAATATGATTGTACTGTGAAGTAGTCTAACAATGAATGAATTAAAATGTCAATGAATACATGGAAATGTAACAAGCTCTGCTGGTGTAGGTCACTAAGATCAACTCAAAGTAAATTTATCATCAAAGTACATGTATGCCACCATATACAACCCCAAAATTAATTTACTTCTGAGCATACTCAATACATCCATAATAGAATAATAACCATTCACAAACGAGCAGAAAATCTGCAGATGCAGGATTCAGCCCTGCTGAAGTGTCTCGGCCCGAAATGTCGACTGTACGTTTTTCCATAGATGCTGCCTGGCTTGCTGAGTTCCTCCAGCATTTTGTGTGTGTTGCTAGAACAATAACCATAATAGAATCAATGAAAAAAGTGCGCAAACTTGACTAAAGGCAACAAACTGTGCGCATACAAAAATAAAGGAACAATAATAATAAATAAACAATAAATATTGAGAGATGAAGAGTCCTTGAAAGTGAGTACATAGATTGTGGGAGAATTTCAGTGATGGGGCAGGTGAAGTTGGTTCAAGACCCCTGTAGTTGAGAGGTGGTAACTGTTCCTAAACCTGGTAGTGAGAGTCCTGAGGCTCATGTGCCAGCTTCACGGCAGCAGTGAGAAAAGAGCATGATCTGGATGGCGGAGGCCCCGATGATGGATGCTGCTTTCTTGCAACAACACCCTGTGCAGACGCGCTCAGTAGTGGGGAGGGCTTTACCCGTGATGGACTGGGCCGTATCCTCTACAATGTTCCGTTCAAGGACTTTGGTGTTTCCTCACCAGGCCGTGATGCAGCCAGTCAGTATACTCTCCACTACATATCTATAGACATTTGTCAAAGTTCTAGATGCCACGCCAAATCTTAGCAACTCCTAAGGATGTAAAGACATTGCGGTGCTTTCTTTGTAATTGCACTTTTGTGCTGGGCCCCGGACAGGTCGTCTAAAATGATAACACCGAGAGATTTAAAGTTGCTGACCTCCTCCACCTCTGATCTTTTATTGAGGACTGACTCGTGGACCTCTGGTTTCTTTCTGCTGAAGTCGGCTATCAGCTTGATCACTGATGCCATAACTTGGCTTTCAGTGAGTTTTTACTTGGAGTCTGTCCTTTGAAAATCATTTAGCATGCTCAAGTATCTACGGAAGGCAAAGGGACAATATTTGAAGCTTGTATGTGAATATGGAACAGGGACTGGTAGAAGATAGTTGAAAGGGAACTGTAGGATTTCTCATTGATGCCATGACTGAGTACAACATAATTTTTAGCTGCAATGCAATTTGTGTCTTAGATTAGATAAGTCTTCAAATGCAATTTCATTGTAACAAAAGCCCATGAGATGATGAGGGAATAAGCATATGTTGGAGAGTATGTTCCCAAGCATTCTCTCTTCCTTTTTCCATCGGGCTGAAGCGATAAAAGTCAGAAAGCACATAACACCAGGGTTAAGGACAGCTTCTACCCCACTGTTATAAGACTATTGAATAGTTCCCTGGTATGATAAGATGGACTCTTCACTTTAGAATCTACCTGGTTAGGACCTTACACCTTATCATTTACCTTCCCTGCACGTCCTCTGTAGCTGTTAGACTTTATTTTGCATTCTGTTAATGTTCTGCCTCAATGCATTCTGTTAAGAACCGATGTGTGTGAATACTATGCAAGTCAAGCTCTTTACTGTATCTGGGACCAAATGACAATAAGACCATAAGACATTAGAGCAGAATTAGGCCGTTTGGCCCATCGGGTTTGCTCCGCCATTTATAGCTGAAAACCAATTCCAATATATATAACATACACATCTTTTAGTATTTGGAATATTTTAATGTACATAGCTTAAAAAGAAAGACCTTTAAAGGTTAACTTTATTTGTCATGTGTACGTAGAAACCTACAGTGATGTGTGTCGTTTGTGTCAACGGCCAAAACAGTCTGAGGGTGTTTTGGGTGCAGCCCACAGGTGTCGTCATGCTTCCAGCACCAACATAGCATGCTCACAACTTAATAACTCTAATCTGTACGTTTTCTTTTGGAATGTTGGAGGAAACCTATGCAGCCATGGGAAGAATGTACAAATTCCTTACAAACAGCAGAGAGAATCAATTTCTCTAAATTCCAATAATTACCTCCCCCCTCCATCTCCTTCCCTATTCCCCATTCCTGTTCCCCACTCTTGCCTCATCTCCTTACCTGCCCATCACCTCCCTCAGGTGCTCTTCCCCCTTTCCCTTCTTCCATATTCTCCTATCAGATTCCCCCTCCTCCAGCCTTCTATTTCTTTCATCAATCAACTTCCCAGCTCGGTACTGCACCCCTTCCCCTTCTCCCAGTTTCACCTATTACCTGTCACCTTGTACTTCTTCCTCCCCTCCTCCCACCTTCTTATTCTGACTTCTTCTCCTTCCTTTCCAGTCCTGAAGAAGGGTCCCTGCCTGAGATGTCGACTGTTTACTCTTTTCCATGGATGCTGCCTGGCCTGCTGAGGTCTTCCAGCATTTTGTGTCTGTGTGTTGCTTGAGAGAATTGAACACTCACCTTCTGATCACTGGCACTGTAAAGTGTTACACTAGCCATTATGCTACTGTGACACTTCGTTGAGTTTAGAACTATAGAAAATCTACGGTACAATGCAGGCCCTTCGGCCCACAAAGTTGTGCCGAACATGTCCCTACCTTAGAAATTACTAGACTTACCCATAACCCTCTATTTTTCTAAGCTCCATATACCTATCCAACAGTCTCTTAAAAGACCCTATCATATCCGCCTCCACCACCATTGCCGGCAGCCCATTCCACGCTCTCAGCACTCTCTGAGTTAAAAAACTTACCCCTGACATCTCCTCTGTACCCACTTCCAAGCAACTTAAACCTGTGTCCTCTTGTGGCAACCATTTCAGCTCTGGGAAAAAGCCTCTGACTATCTACACAATCAATGCCTTTCATCATCTTATAGCCCCTATCAGGTCTCCTCTCATCCTCCATCGCTCCAAGGAGAAGAGGCCGAGTTCACTCAACCTGTTTTCATAAGGCATGCTCCCCAATCCAGGCAACATCCTTGTAAATCTCCTCTGCACCCTTTCTATGGTTTCCACATCCTTCCTGTAGTGAGGTGACCAGAACTGAGCACAGTACTCCAAGTGGGATCTGACCAGGGTCCTATATAGCTGCAACCTCCAACTGAGTTTGTTGAATATGTTGAAATTAAAGTCTGGTCCTTGGATTCCCTCTGTGCATTTGTGCCCTTATTTAATTTGCCATTAAAATATTAACTAACTGGTTACATCATAGGGTAATCATAAAATTTAGAACTGACTCAAAAACATTAGTTATATTGAATGATATTGTAACCTAAAGGCTGATAAATTAATAGCAAGATTTACCATTTTTCCCAGCCACTCATTTACAATAATCACCAAATCCACTGGATAAGTGTATTGGGCTAAAGGAAGTGTCCTCCTTAGCCTCTGGCAACTCTCACAGACAGCAGACTAGGTGTGGCGTCCCTTATGCAACCTGCTTTCACCTTGAGCTGGTATTTTATTTAGCGACACAGCCTGGAATAGGCCCTTCCGACCCTTCAAGCCACGCTACCCAGTGACCCCCCGACAACCCTGATTTAACCCTAACCCAATTTACAATGACCAATTAACCTACCCAGGTATGTATTCGGACAGTGGGAAGACACCGGAGCACCCGGAGGAAAACCCACGGATTCCACTGGAAGGCCGTACAAGCTCTTACAGGAGATGCCGGGATTTAACACTGAACTCTGAACTCCACCCTGAGCTGTAATTGCGTCGTACTAACCACTATACCACCGTGGCGCCTGACTAAGCAAACTTTCTGGTTTCATTAGTTATGCTAACATTCATTTTGGATTGGCTGAAGTATATGGAGTCCTATAATATGTAGTTCTGTGACAGAGCACCTTCATTTGAAAAATATTTTAGTTTTTCTGTGTCGCCACTTGTAAATATTCGCAGTAGGACAGTTACTAGTTCGTAATGTACTTCTGGTGTTCTTAACAATTTTTTTGTTGATATCAAGATATTTTATTTCCCTTGCAAGTTTTCATGTTCAAACTGAAGCTCCTCCCATTTGTCTTTGTCTCATCTCTCTTTTGTCAGAAGCTGAGTGTCTTTTCCTTTTCAGTATGCACGTTTTCCCCTTTATTCTGTTAATGCTCCATAATTATCCTGTTTTCTTTCCAAGTAGAACTCTTGTCACTTAAAAGTGTCAACTGCATCTGGATCAATCTAAGTTCTTTTTTTTAAGCACCTGTCAGTGATCTTGTACAGTAGGAGTCGCTATCATAAACTGCAAAAAAGAAACCTCATTGTAGGGTCGTGTCCCTCACATCTCCTTTGAACTTGCCCCCTCTCACCTTAAATGCATGCCCTCTGATATTAGGAATTTCAACCCTGAGAAAAAGATGCTGTCTATCTACCTCCTATTTATGCCTCTCATAATCTTGTAAACATCTATCTTTTGTAGTATCTTCCCTCTAATACAGGCAGCAGCCTACTAAACCTCTTCTGCATCCTTTCCAAAGCCTCAATATCCTTCTTATAATTGGGTGACCAGAACTGTACGGAGTACTCCAGGTGGGGCCTAACTAGAGCTTTATAAATCTGAAACATCCGTACTTTTGACGTCAGTGTCCTGAATAATAAAGGCAAGCATGCCATATGCCTTCTTAACCACCTTATCAACCTGTGTAGCCACTTTCAGAGAGCTATGAACTTGGACTCCAAGATCTCTCTGCTCATCAACATTGTTAAGAGTCTTACCCTTAAGTGTACTGTCTCTTTACATTTGCTCTACCAAGGTGCAACTCTTCACATTTGGCTGGGTTAATCTCCATCTGCCATTTCTTTGCTCATATCTGCAACTGATCTATATCCCGTTGTATCCTTTGCCAGTCTTCTACACTATCCACAGCACCACCAATCTACAAATCATCTGCAAACTTACTAACCCACCCATCTACATTTTTATCCAGCTCAAACAGCCGAGGTCCCAGCACAGATCCCTTTGGAACAGCACTAATCACAGACCTCCAGATAGAAGTCAACCACTACCCTCTGACTTCCATGGGCAAGCTCGTTCCGAATCTAAACAGACGATTCACCATTGATCCTATGCATCTTAAATCCTTGAACCTTGAACTTTGCAGAGAGCATAGGCTATCTTGGTCCTACTGGCCAGTATCTTTGTGGCTGTAAAATACTATGATTGTGTAGGATTGTAAGGGACTCACGGGTCTTCCTGTGTAACCTGGGGCACTACTGTTTTATGTTTGTTCTTGGTAAAAGACAAACTTAGCATAGGTTAAAAAAAAATAACACATTTCATTCGGGACACTTCAGCCTGCACCAGCGTGTGCACTGGGAACTGCAGTTCTTTATTATATAAAAAATACGGTTCAGATTGTTTCACATTTGCCAGCTTCCCTTTGTCCTAGCTCCCAAGAGGAGCTGACAGAAACGGCCGAAACACGAGCTTGGGGCAACACTGAGAACGATGATTCTGGTGCATTGAATCCTGAAGAACTCTGCATTGTGTGCAGATGTTACAGGGTTGAAAACCTGGCTCTCCGGCATCAGGATGCACCTCCTCTGGAGAACTGAGATTCCAAGCAGATAAGTTGGTATGCATCAGCCGTACGTGGGGGTCATAAATCAGAGTGTACAATGGAAGTGTTCTAAAAATGGAACCTATCATTGTATTCAAAGATATCCGTACATTGTCGTAATTGCTTTATCTGGTTGCATTCTTACTGATCACGAGTGAGTCCGTGAAGAGTGTTGTGGTCATCAGCATGAAAAGATGATGCATTTTTTTAAAAAAAGGAAAAAATCAATGTAATATTTCATCATGCAAGGCTGCTTATTCCAGCAGAATACATTGTAAGTGTACAAATTGTCACTTTAAGGTCAGCACATATGGACTGTATTGCATCTAGGACACTCTTGCATGGTCACCTGAGAGAACAAGGAGATGTAACAAGGCCTTGCCAGCTAGTAGGCCTCGCCAGCAAGTAGGCCTCGGCAGTGTGAAGCTGACACCCTGCCTTCTGGGACTCTTATAGAAAGTAAACTGAGGCAGAGTTATATTTCCTGTTATATTTTGTAACTTCAAAATATTAAACTAATTCAAAGGAAGACACGGGAGTCCAAAATGCAGGTTTAGCTTCGAGTTTACTTTAAGCGAGGCACGCACTATTCCTTTGGTAGCGTGATGGCATGTGTTTTTACATATAACCCGTAAAGAATTATTGAAATGAACAAGAATGCTTAATCAGCCAATATGTATACAAGATTACTCAAATATTAAATACACAACACCTGTCAAAACAATTTTTAAAAAAAATTTTGGAGACAATAAAAAAAGGCAGTTTTTAGAAATTTGATTAAAACAAAACAATTAATAATAAAATAAGTGAAAAGGAATAAATAGCTTCAGTGCTACCAGTCGCCGCCAACCCATGTCTGGTCAGACTGGTGAGGGATCAGACGGGTGGATTCTCAATTCCAGAGTGAATTTCAGTATGAACAAATACACACAAAATGCTGGAGGAACTCAGCAGGCCAGGCAGCATCCAGGAAAAGAGTACAGTCGACGTTTTGGCCCTTCCTGGCCTGCTGAGGTCCTCCAACATTTTGTGGCTCTTGTTATCAGACAGCATGCAGAATAAAATAACGGAACAAAATGACTGATGCACAAACGACTGACATTCAGTATCTTTCGGATATGCGGTGTATGTCCATCCAAATCCACGATGGGCTGGGAGTGGCTGAATGCTCGCTGTTCTACAGGGCCAGCATTTTACACCCCATTGTTTTTCAATCGTTTGGCTGTTCATTTCCACTACAACTCTTACTGAAGAATACTGTCTAAAAACTCAGTAGATCAGGCAACATCTGTGAAGAACAATTTAAAAAAAAAGGAGTTGACATTTTGGGTAACAGACTGGCTGAGTATTTCCAGGAACCCGTTATTTTTCACTCAGCAGATGCAGTCTGACCTGGTTGATATTCTGGCATCGTGCTTCAGATTTCCAGCATGTGTAGTTTTCCTTCAATTGGAATTTTTTCGATGGTTTCATTTTCCCTTTCATTGCAAACTTTCGGTTTTGCCTGTTGGTTTTAAAAGACAATTTGGCATGCATTATGTTTCATGTTGCCAGTGGTGTAGTGGCTTTGAGCTGAGTGGTCCCGGGTTCGAATATGGCCGGCTCCTTGCCTGCTTCTCACTCATGCTGGGTTGAGCGTTGAGCTAGCAACTCGGCCTCATTTTTAAAAAAAAATGGACAAATGCTAAAGGAACGGCAAGGTTGGCGCCGGATGCACCACAAGGCACGGGTAGGAACAACAGCAATGCCTTGTGTTAATGTGTAACAGGCTAGCTGGGTCTTCCAGCCCAGTACCTACAATTGCAGCATCTTTTGCTACACTGCCATTTACACCTTCCATACTTCCTTATACTTACAATTCCAGATGTTGATTTTAAAATCCCTGAGATTGTATTCCAGTGGCCTTTTGCACCAGTCCTCGTAGAGACTTGGGTGAGTGGGGTGTTGGTTTGCAACATGTCCTATCAGAGAATGCAAGTTTCTCTTTTCAATGCCAGTTGGAAGGAACATTTCAGAAGTCTCACCAACTAGCACTGGATCTTTGTCCTTCACTCTGAGAATGCACTCTTTTGACCAGACTAATTTGTTGTCAGCTCCATACGAGGTTGAAAAAACATGAACAAGGCCTCCAGGTAGATGTTATGTCTGCTAAAGTTCTGATAACTTCAGCATTGATTCCTGCTCATCTCATTCATCTGGGAAGTGAAAAGCTCACCAGGACTTCCATAATTGTGACTATCTTTATGAAAAGACATGCATCTGGTATTAATTACAGAGATCTCCTGGATGTCTGTCACACAGAAAGTCAGTGCAGCCTCCCAGTGGCTAAAGAGCTCCACCCTGAGTCCTAAAGTGGATTCTCTGCATCAAGGATTTTAATGGGCATAATCTTTTTTGTATGACATCAGTAAGAAAAATACACTGTACATGATCTTTTCAACATCATCAAAGCCTTTAATTATTTCAGTTGGGAGAGGTTATAGAAAATCATTTATAAGAGGTCTCCTTCATAAATTTGTTCTTCATTCTATGCTTGTAATTTGAAGGTCTGGAAGCCATGAATCTACCAATAAGCCCATTACAAACCTAATCTTGGTAAAACCAGAGTCAAACAAGGCTGTGTCATTATTCCAACCTTATTTTGCTCTTTCTCACTACAGTATTACACCTTGTGTCTGACAAGCTCCCTGGTAATTGACAGGACAAATGTGTCTTTGCTGCCTCCACTCTAGAATCACAGTCACTCTGATCTCCATCATCATGATCCGTGCGTGATGCACAATGGCTGAGCCTTTCTTAGAGCATACAAGGAATAGGTCATGTTTTAAAACACCATCACCAAGAGACAGGTACTATATTAACTTATCTCCAATACACAACACTGCCCCGACCCCACTGGTCAAGATCTATGGTGTCACCTTGAAAAATAATGGGGTGGCACGGTAGTGTAGTGGTTAGCACAACGGTTTACAGTTTAGGCAACCAGGGTTCAACTCTTGCCGCAGCCTGTAGGAAGTTTGCACGCTTTCCCTGTGACCGCCTGGGTTTCCTCTGCATGCTCCAGTTTTCTCCCACAGTTCAAAGACGTAGTGGTTGATTGGTTAATTGGTCATTGTAAATTGTCCTGCGATTAGGATCAGAAATAGGCAGGGCTTGAAAGGCCGGAAGGGACTATTCCACACTCTATTTCGATAACTAAATAATAACTTGCCTTTGCTTTCCCCACTGTCTGTGAAGAATGAAATTAGTAATGAATTCCAGTACCACCGCCAGGGTGCTAGTACTGTCCCTAAGGCTGCATTTGAAGATCAAGACCTCGTCTCATACTAAGCTCATGACCAGTCAGCAGTGATTTGTGCCGCCTTGTGTATGAGTGATATATGAACTACAGCATTAGGTGTAGTGAAGCGCTGGAGAAGAAATAATGCAGTATCCTCCAAATATGTAGTAGGATACTAGGGTTGCCAACCTTCTCACTCCCAAATAAGGGACAAAAGTAGCAGTCAAATGTGGGACACTTGTGTTTACCCCGAGAAAGATTACCATGACCACGAAGCCTTGCGCGGGCACCTGTGTGCACATATGTGTACGTGCCGTTTCTTTTTCTACAAATCGGTTTTGGCGATTCTGTTCAGTGAAACTACACTGTAGATACGTTATTTCTACTTTATATAGGCTGTGTATTTATTATATCATTCCTGCTTTTACTATATGTTAGTGTTATTTTAGGTTTTATGTGTTATTTGGTATGATTTGGTAGGTTATTTTTTGGGTCTGGGAACGCTCAAAAATTTTTCCCATATTAAATAATGGTAATTACTTCTTCACTTTACGCCATTTCGGCACGAAAGGTTCCATAGGAGCGCTGTACCTTAGCAGGGGAAATATGGGACAAGGGTGGTCCCGTGTGGGACAAACCAATTTAGCCCAATATACGGGATGTCCCAGCTAATATGGGACTGTTGGCAATCCTATAGGATACTTACTTGGGCCCTTAGCTCCTACGTGGAGCATTGGCCATCGATGACTTTCCATCTCCATTTGTCCTCTGACGTCGATGGTATGGTTGGAGTTCATCAACATTTCTGTAAACCATTGGGTCCACTGGAGATTGGCCTATCCAACTTCATCAGAGCCATGTTTGCCAACCTTGCCCGCCTCCACCTCTCACGGGTTAGACTTTGAGAGGCAACATAGTAGGATAAGCAAACCAATATTGCTATCCTCTCCCAGACGGGGGTCCCAGCATAAAGATTCTAGTTTAGATACTTCCTATAGGCAAGCCATATTATTGTGAGTAGTTCTAAATATCTGCTTCAGGAATCTTGAATCCAGCAGATTGTTTTTTTTTCTGAACGAAGGGACAAAATACTTCAAGAATGTTCTCAAAACTGCCTTGGAAAAATGTAGAATCTTCAACTGATGTGAATCCCGCTGTAAGCACTTGAGAAGGATGGGGGAAGACAGGAGCAGGAGTAGGCCTCGGGCTTCTCAAGCTGACCTGCCATTTGTTGTGATTAGGTTGTTCTGTGTTGGGGCCAACTCCTCATTTGCCGTAATCCTCGAGCCTTGAGCCTCAGGAAAGGCACTGAACATCATGAGTCTCTTGGGCAGGAGCTCACAGAGGCCACAAAAGCAGCAAAAGAATTCAACATCCATTCACCCATCCCCCTCGAGCATCTGTCGCCAAGTTATTAAAGGGGGAAATCAGCCACTGGACAGCAGTTAGTGCAGTGCTGCTCAGAGGCCTGTGATTCCCAATCTGGCTCCATTTCCCACTGCTGTCTGTGAGGGGTTTGTACGTTCTTCCCTTGTCTGCGTGGGTTTCCTCCTAGTGCTCAGGTTTCCTCCCACATTATAAAGACGTCCAGGTTAGGATTAGTAAACTGAGTGCAGGTTATGGTGGTGTCACTTGCAGGCTGCCCAGTACAATCCCCACTGATTTGACTCAATGTACGTGTGACAAATAAAGCTAATCTTAAATGTTACAATACATTCAGGCTTTCCCATGGCTCTTCCACCGACCCACTCCGCCATGTTTAACAGCTTATCAACATTGTATAGGTTCTAGCATGTGTGATTAGCTGCTTGGAGGAGATGCTGAAGAGTTGTCACCGCCCACTTAAACATTCGTCAGCATGAGTCATGTGCCTTTTAATAGGTGTGGAAGCAAGGATTAATGGAGATGGGGAGATGTTTAAACAGCAGGAAGTATATCAGCACGCAAAATGTGAAGACAGCCTTTCCCATCAATGCAGTTTGAATGCCAGATATCTGACTTCTCAGTAGTAACCTTTAAATCTCACAGCACTGCCCATTGTAAATGTGAAAACCCTGGCAATATTGTGAAACTACTTAGCCTTCAGGGGATAGATTAGAGCAGGGGTTCCCAACATGGGGTCCTCGGACCCCTCTGTTAATGGTAAGGTTCCATGGTATCAAAAAGATTGGGAACCCCTGGATTAGAGCCAAAACAACAAAATCTATGCCTCTTCTCACCTGGCACTGACTACATAGAATAATTCAACATGCAGACTTTAATAGTTTGCAACTAGATTAATTAAATTATAGGCACATAATGAAAGCCAGTAGAACGGGTGATGTCAAGAGTAATTACATTAAAGGTAGAGGAAATAGAAAATATATGAATTAATATAGCAGTCCTGCCAAAGTATTAAGTAACTGAAGTTCAGGATTTGGTGAGTGAAGATGTCTGAGTTCCGTGATGATGGATGAGCTTTGTCAAGGACCAGAATATTTTATAAATAACCTCAGCATTCCAACCACAATTTGGCTTCTAGTTTGACTTGTCTTTTTGATTTAATGACATGTATTGTTGAGCAGATTGTGTTTTTTTCCTTTGAATTCTCAATTAACATTTTAGTACAATGTCCCAAGGCATTTTATATTCCCCGGCTCTTCCAAAAATTGACATAGTCATAAGCACGAGGAAGTCTGCAGATATTGGAAATCCAAAGCAACACACACAGAATGCTGGAGGAACTCCACAGGTTGGGCAGCGTCTATGGGAATGAATGTTTCTGGCCGAGACCCTTCTTCAGGACTGAAATGGGAGGAGGAATACGGTAGAATTAAAAAAGTGATGGGAGGGGAAGCAGGCCAGTTGGAAGGTGATGGGTGAAGCCAAGTAGGTGGGAAGGGTAAAGAGCTGGTGAAGAAGGAATCTAACAGAGGGGAGTGGACCATGGGAGAAAGCAAAGCAGGAGATTGACCAGTCAGAGATTGTAAGAACCAGATTACAGAAGAAGTGGCATCTGGTGGCATTATCACCAATGATAGATTATCAAGGGAGATGCAGGAGAGCAGAATTAAAGGACCCACTCTTCCATGGACTCTGTCTACACTTCTTGCTGCCTCAGTAAAACAGCCAGCATCATCAAAAATTTCTCCCTATCCAGATTTCACTCTTCTTCCTCTTCCCATCAGGTAGAGAATACAAAAGCTTGAATGCAAGTGTCACCAGAATGAGGGACAGCTTCCCACCCACTGTTTCGACCATTAAATGGTCCCCTGGTACAATACTGTGCACTCTTGATCTCCCAATCTACCTACTAATGGCCTTGTGCCTTACTGTCTGCATTGCACTTTCTCTGTAACTCTAACACTTTATTCTGCACTCTCTTACTTTCCTTTGTACTATTCAACGCACTGCTGATCTGTATGGACAGCACACAAAACAAGTTTATCACCGTGCATCAGTACATGTGATAATAATAAATCAAGGAGCCAATTTCACTTTTTAATCAATTCATCAGGTTATAAGACTGACAAGATTGTTACTGTAGCAGGGAAGTATCCTCAGTTGGATTTAAAGGACAAGAAACTGATTTTAAAATCAAATGGATGTTTAATAGGACCAGGTGGCTTCCATAGAAAAATATTCAATCATATTTTGGGAAAACTATCATTTGACTTTTTTTTTGAGGTGTTAATGCATCTTACGAACAAAATTGTGAGAAAAATTACAGGCCTTTTTTTTTTGATTTGCTGAGATTAAGTAGTTTATTATATTCCGAATACCGTGTTTGTTAGAAGACAAATCCTCCCCCCCCATTCCTCTATTCTTTTACCTCTGTCCTTTTACCTCTTCTCACCTGCCTATCACCTCCCCCTGGGTCCCCTCCTCTTTCCCTTTCCCCCATGGTCCGTTCTCCTCTCCTATCATATTCCTTCTTTTCCAGCCCTTGACCTTTCCCACCCACCTGGCTTCGCCTATCACCTTCCAGCTAGCCTCCCCCCCCCTCACCTTTTTATTCTGGCGTGTTTCCCCCTTCCTTCTCAGTCCCGATGAAGGGTCTCAGGCTGAAATGTTAACTATTTATTAATTTCCATAGATGCTGCCTGGCCTGCTGAGCTCCTCCATCATTTTGTGTGAGTGTTGTTAGGAGAACAGATTTCAATCCAAACTGGTATTGATTAGTCCAGACATCCCACTCTGCAAAAACTCATTTCAGGGAGATAGCACCACCATTTCAGGGAGGTAGCACCCCCGCCCTCCGCAACCCCATATCCCCCCCACCCTCGGTCGACCTCCTAGGACGCATGTATATGGGACATTTGATTATGAAAGAACACAACAATTTATTTGACACATATTGAAACTATTTACTTATACATACATATACATACACATACACACACACACACACACACACACACACTTGAGTATTTTGTTGGCAATCTCAATGCTAATGCAAATAGCTTTTCTATTTCTTTGCAAACTTTTCTTGTACTGTAATGTGGCTCTGCTGAAAAGAACTGTGAAATATTTGAGCAGCCTTCCCTGCGATTAGCCTCCCTAATATGTTGTCCGTAAAAGAAATAAAAAACATAAAGTGTATCCTTATTATATTGTCTTATGTAATACTTTGTTTAGTGATTTTGTCTAAACCAATCTGTAAACTGGGTATATGCAGAAAATGTGACATTAAAATATGTACTTGTATATTATCATGGAGTCGTTTTTTAATTCTCTTACAACGTTAAGCACGTCTACAGGGAGTTTGGCCTCATCACGTAGGACATCAATAGAGTAGCTACTTAGCAGCTAGCCAGCTAGTTTAAATAACGTTAGCTATGCTAATGAACGAATGACACCTGTTAAACTCACCTCAACATGTCTTTTACAGTCCTAACCCACCATGGGCAATAGAAGAGTCACTGTTGCAAACAGTGCAGTGAGCAACACTGTCATTATTTTTGACCCCTAGGGTACACTTTAGTGTAGTCTGGGGTGAAGGGCATTTTATATTTTTGAAACACTCTGCCATGGCAGTGCAGGTCATGAAAATGAACTGATGGAAAGACAGAGGTCGACTGTAAAGCCCGCCCACAGAGAAAACTGATAGGTCTACTTAGCACAAAGAGATCAATCAGAATGCTCCCCCTTGCTCCCGCTCCCCCTCTCCCTCTCATTTCCGAGATATTGTATATAATTTGCGGGCGTCAGGGAGCTGCTATTAATATGCGGGAGACTCCCGGAGCTTCCGGGAGAGGTGGGATGTCTGTTAGTCAGTGATAAGATGGTGAAGAGCCTGTGTGCTTAATTTGAAATAATAAATTTTGAAATAATTTAAAGTATTTTGGAGCAAAAATGCACGTTTTAATTTAATGCAAAATATTTGCTCCTTTTATCTTTATTTTGTTGCCTCTTTGAGCAGCATCCCAATATTATCCACTCATGTGGCCATGTAATACTTCCAATCCACAGCCATCCTCTCCTCCCAAACACTTCTCAATCAACGTTCACGAATCACAGGCAAACTTCATTGTTTACTCTGGCACACACTAGGGTTTGCCAAAAAGGTATTTGACTACTTGTTTGTTTAGGGTGATATTGACAATGGTATTCCTTATTTTTTTGAGTTTAATATGTTTATTTATCCTGCTCACATCTAATGGCACAGTAGCTTGTTCAAAAGCTGATACTTTGAATGCTTTATAGCTTGTTATTCAAAGGATATTTTTAGGTATCACTTTGTCTACAGAACACATGCTAAAGGTAGTAAAGTAAAATCTTTGTGTCTGTTTTTTAGTATGCGGTGCCCATTTTATCCAAGAAGAGCTGTGCCTCTTTTTTTTTGTACAACGATTGGATTCCAAAACTTGTTCATGCCTGCTGCCTGCATTTATGTATAAAATGGGTCACCTGGGCAAGATGCCTCATGATTGCTAGTAGATGTGAAACCATTCTTGTGTGAGTCACCACTGCCTTGGGGAGGTGGCCGAGAATTTGTCATTCTTTCAGTACTTTTGAAATTTCTGTTTGGCCATTTTAAAAATAATTTTGTGGTTGTTATTTCCACGAATTGAGATCTAAAAGTTGATTATGGTAGATTCTTGCGTGATGTGAGTCAAAATCATATTCATTGAAGGTTGTGTTGCGTGCTAATGAACCTAATGTCACTTTTGCTGCAAATACTATGAGTATTTTGACTAAAGACTTTTGTAAGGAAGGCCATTCTTTTCCTCAGAATTTTATTTCCTGTACACTGACATGAATGCCAAATGGTTGTTTAATGGGCTTTTTGTCAGACTATAAATTATAACCAACCAGAAGTTTTGAAGAGTAAAGTCCTGAGTTTTGTAACATTACACTGCAGTGTAACAAAAATGTGAAGAAATTTGAGTGTAATTTTTTAGAGAATAGTAAAGTCAAAAAATTTCCATAACGTTAGGAATAAAATGGTGTTAAATATAACTAATCTGCACTTCCTTTCCACCCATATGACTTCCAGAAGTTGCTCAATAAAGATGCATACATTATTTGAATAACGCAATGGCACAGGAAAAGCAAAAAAAAACCAATCCACAGGGAAAAATTCAGGGTCTATTACCATTATTGAAGGCAAGGGCATGGTTGACGTTTTAGGTCAAGACCCTGTTGTGATCCAGGGTGTGGATCCAAACTGTTGGCCATCTCCTTACCCCCACAGATGCCGCTTGACCTACTGAATTCTCCCAGCAGTTGACTTTCGGTCCAGATTCCAGCATCTGTAGTTTCTTGTGGCACAGAAAGAGGATTAGTTAATGGGCAGAAGACAGTGAGAGTAACCAGGTCATTTTCTTTGGGTTAGGACAGTGCATATATTAGGTACCAAAGGAATCGGTGCTAGTGCCATAGTTTTTTGGTCTAAATGAATGACTTGGATCAGTAAAATATAATGTACTGTACAGGTGTAGGGTTACAGGTGGGCTGAGAGGGACTTTGGGCAGGTGGAATGTAATGTGAGAAAATTGTTATAATCTATTCTTGTAGAGACAATAGACCATGCACATGCACTTAATTTGTGAGTGGCAAGTTCAATGGAGATAAGCAGGGAGTGTTTTCTTTTACACAGAGACTGGTGGGTGCCTGGAATGTACTGCCTGTGGTGATGGTGCTGCAAATACAGTAGAAATATTCAAAAAGCCCTCAGATAGGCAAGTAACTGTGCAGGAAATGGAAGGATATGGACATTGTGTGGGCAGAAGGGATTAGTTTTGTTGGACATTTGATTATTAATTTAATTAATTTGGATTAATTTACCTACTGCCTGTTACACCGCTGGCATTTAGGGCAACAGTGATGGTCCTCCATATTTGTCTGTGTAGAAGGATACTTCATTGCTGTTTCTGTATCAATTGTTTTTTGACCAGTCGGGGTTGTTAGCCCTGAACTGAGCCCCTGAACCTGGAGGACTGGTGGACCACTCTTGGTACCCTTTGACCTGTTTGGCATGGGTGATCCTATCAAGAGCCCTGACTCCAACCAACATAGCTCCTTGAGTCATTGAGGCACGGAAGCTTCCAAACCCTATGATAAGGTTGTGCTGCTCTTGGAGGAACTTGGATTAACATTGTGGGCTGAAGGGCCTGTTCCTGCACTGTACCTTTTATATTTCAAACATTAGACTCTCTCTTTTTTAAAAACAAAATGGTGACAACTGAAGAGTTTGGTGTTCAGAGAGAGCTTGCATACAAGACACAGAAAGTTGACACAAAGGTTCAGCCAGCATCTGGGAAGTTAAGATTTGAATGCAGCAAGCATCAGCTCCAATTCTGTTGATCCCTGGTTTGACCTGTATCTGGAATACCAGGTACTGATCTGGAATGCAGCACTGAGAAAATAGATCTGTCGTGATGGAGCAATTGCAGAGGGTCGAATGATTTCTTTATCTTCTGTCACAAAGTATACCGTTCTTCTCTATTTTTGAAAAGGTCATGCTGGTCAGGGACAAAGCAAACGCTGATCATACTGGTCAAATCAATAAAACCTTTTGTGTATAATACCATTGATTTAGACATTGACAAAAATAGTTGGCCTCTGGAAATGAAAAGCAAAACAAAACTGCAGATTGTGGAAATACTTGCCAGGCCAGGCTCCAATTGTGGAGAATAAACTGGAGCTAAGTTTTCAAATTAGCTTTTCTTCAGAACTCACAATTTAGAAACTAGCTCATGGTGTTTGGTTTGGAGGGCAGATTACAGGTGTTGTTCCCATGCTTTTATTGCTTGTCCTTCTAGCTGGCGGGCTTGGATGGCATTGTCTAAAGAGTGTTGGTGAGTTAATACAAACTGCTACTGTGCATTGTGGTAGAGTGAGTAAATGGTTGTGAATGGGGGCCTATTAAGTGAGCTGCTATTTTCCAGAAGGCTATTTGCTTGTGTTTATTATTTGCATGATCTTTTTTCTCTCTGCACATTTGACAGTTTTTTAAATGTGTTTTTTTTGCGTTTCTTTTTTTGGTGACTGCCTGTTAGGAGATGAATCTCCAGGCTGTATAATGTATATATACTGGAGACGATGAATATCAGAGTTGTATTGTACCATGCATGCTTTAACAATAAAATAAACCTTAGAACATACTTTGATGATGGGTGTACTGTGAACTTTTGAACTATAAACTTGTATAGTTACTCTGGTTGACTTTCTGCTTATTGATCCCAGACTGTTGATAGCGGAAGATTCAATGATGGTAAAGCTGCAATCAGCCTAGCTTGGATCTTGTTGAAGTTCAAGTTGATGGATTGTCATTTGACTGTACATTCTGCATATATAACGAAATGAAACAGTGTTCCTCCGGACCACAGTGCACCTACAAATTGTATTACGCACAGCACAGGATTTGCTGCATTTGGATGTGGACTACATCGTTATTTGAAGAATTGCAAATGGTGCTGAACTTGTTTCGTCTAGTCCTTGATTCTGTCTTATTCTTGGTTTTTTGCTCAAGCAGTATCTCTGGATGGAGGTGAAAATAAAATTTAGAAAAGGAACCTGTAATCAATTCAAGAACCATTCTGGAAATTTGTAGTAAAACCATAAGGACATTCAAGATGTAGGTACTTAAATCATTGGATTAAAATGATCTAAATTGTGATCAATGTTCCGTCTAAGGTGTGTGGAAGCACACATCTTTTGCTACTAGCACACAAAGGAATTTAGACTGCGCACAAAAGGTTGTCACCCTCTACCTTGTTGGCATGTTAAGTATATTTCACATTCATACCCAATCACATTTCCTTTTCCAGTTTCTGATGCGGACGGTGTTGACGACGTGGAGTTTGTGATGATTTGTCTGCAGATTTTAGAACCGGCTTATTTATACTGTTTTTATTGAAGAAATTATTCAGTGCGCACATGTTGTCACTGGGCAAAAAATTGCACAGCGCAAGATTTTTGTGCACACTGGTCATTACAAATTAGAGGGAAGTTTGGTTGTTATTTATTAATGCACACTTTAATTATGTTATACCCAGAGGCTGAGTAGTTACTTTACTTTTATGTAACTCATTCTGATTGATAGTATTGTGTACCTTTGTGGTTTTTCTTAGCAAAGCTTCTCTTTTGTAGCCAAAATGTCAGACAATTGGCTTGTTACCAACAAACATGTTGGAGGTTATGGTGTTAAGCAGAGTAGTAGTCTAGAATGGTGGAATGGTGGGTTTGAAGCAGGAAATAGGTTGGCTGATGATGCAGGTGCAAACATTTCAATTCAATTTTAGGTTTGATGTTTTTTTTCTGCATTTCTCTCCGATCATTGCCGCTTACAGAAAACAGAATTTCTATCCTGCCAAAAATGTTTCGCTGCATTGCCAAACCACTGCCAATAGCACATTGATGTTGAATCTTGGACGCTTTCTTCAACTCCATGTTCATGGAACACCTCGTCCAATTATATCATGGCAACATATTGAAGTAGCAGATTGTATGATAGAAAGTCGACACATCAGCACTGCAAGCTGGCTTTTAATTTTGTGGATCAAAAGAATACTTTGCTTTTCATATAGATGAGCTGACACATTTAAATTATGGTTTTGCTATTATTGATAATTGTATTAAATTCCAAATGATTAACTCGCATCAGACATGTAACAGAGGAATGGGGCAAGATTGAACTTGCCTCCACGCTTAACAGCTCTGAACTGGTTTTCTCAGTCTAGGTCATTCAGAGATGTTAAGCTCACACAAAATGCTGGAGGAACTCAGCAAGCCAAGCAGTATCTGTGGAAAAGAGTGAACAGTCGATGTTTCAGGCCGAGATCCTTCATTAGGACTGAGCCAGAGGTGCTGCCTGGCTTGCTGATTTCCTCCAGCATTTAGTCTGTGATGCTTTGGATTTCCAGCATCTGCAGATTTTCACGAGTTAGAGATGTTAAACTGCCCTTTTCCCTTTCCAAAAGCTTCATAACTATCTCTTCATTAATATGTGCTTTCTCTCTTCCTCTGTGGAAACAGGAAGAATTCTCTTCAGGAAGAACTTTTGCTACAATCATCATCTATTAGACCAGCCTTTCTCAACCTTTTTTGCTCTGGAGGAACCCTTGAAATAATTTTCAGGTCTTGGGGGGACTCCTGAGTAAAAATTATTGTATCTACGGCTCACGGTACGTTGGCGTGATCAGTAAGTTGTAGATATAATTGTCAATCCTCTTTTGAGTAGAGAATTAATTTTTAGCCCACCTTTCTTGAGGGAAAATAAAACAGATAGTTAAGCTTAGCTTACCTATCTTGAAATTGTCTCTTTCTTTCCATTTCATAAATTTTAAACACTCATCAGGCAAACATAATAAATTTCTTTTAAATAACTGGCTTAATTTAACTTTTCTAAAGGTAGGATCAGTAGATTTAATTTAAATAAAGGTTGTAAATTGATTTTAATTAATGCTTTTTACAACATGAAAATTTATAGCCAATATTGAATGGTAAAGTTACTAAAAACCTTAAGCCAAAGCAATATGAATAAAAATATAGCCCACGCAATTTTATACAAGGCTTTGAAAAAAACATTTTCTTACTAGGTGACATGATAGGACACAAATATAGGCCTAGCATCTGAAACCCGTGCTTGTTTTTTGCTGCACAAATACTCAGTTCTGGGTCGAACCTGAGATAAGCACACAGGATTTCACCTTCAACGAAATTAGACAATTTCTATCCTTGCTCTTGATGCTTGTTAAACAAGAAAAAAACTTGCTTATACATGTAAGAAGTTGAAAACTGCAGCAAAATGTTCATTGCTTTCCCATGAACAGCAAGATATTCTTCTTTCACAGAAATCCAGAACTTGCCCAGGGCAGGTTGGTAAATCTCATTGGGAGGGAGAGGCTGACGTCATGCCCCAAGTTGGGCAAGTCCATTGAATGCATCGAAAACACACTTCGCGTTCCTCAGCAGCCTACCGACTGCCCCCCCCCATGCAATACAGTGCTCACCAATTATCAATGGCCTCCCCTATCTCACATCAAAAATTGAGAATAAACACAGTCCTACTGCGTACTGCCATACTGGGCTGAGAGGCCTCTGCTGAGATTGCTAATGGGGCTGTTTGGTCACTGCCCACCCCTGCAAGAGCTAGCATCGCACACTGTGCAAAGTTCAAAAAGCGTTCTTTAAGCAATCTTAAAGAGTCCTTTTGTTCTTCAAGAGTTGTCCCAAAATAAACAGTTGCCCCAATTAACCAGAATCCACTGTACTCAGTTTTGTCTATGTGTAGATCATCCCTGCAAATTGACCATTTCCCTAAACTTGGGTGCATTGTTTGTCCTCTGTCAATTGAATAAGTTAGACCATTTGTACAAAATGCTGAATTTCCAAAGTTTCCTGAGGAAGGATACTGCCAAAATGGCTTTAACAATTTGAAGTTGCTGTTACAAAGTAAGACTCTAAAATGGGAGTACTTTGCAGAAATAGAAATAATGTATTAGTCTTGCTATTTGATTAAAATGGTAGCAAGAGTATACAAGACACAGTATGTAAGTCCCAGAATACCTGACACTGTCACACTTCCATTCGCTTATTGTAGTGGCAAAACCAAACCAAAATAATTGCCGCTAGCCTGCGACCCCTACGGATTTGTTATACCTAGATTATGCACCAGTGATTGCTCCAAAAGTCGAATCCATTATTCAGTTCTTTATGAGCAATTCACAAGCAATCTTGAAGCGATGGAAACTGAATTGCACCCGGGGTAAGCTAAGCGCACTTAAACATTATTGACCGGTCAGCATAAGATGTGACAGCCGCCGGTGCCAAGCTGCGAACCTGCTATGAAATAAGCATGCATGCATGACTTATTCCCTTCACTTTTACCCCGCCTCCACTCATGTGACTAGCTACCATGATAACCGTGCGACACAGAATGCAATGCAGATATACAGTCCTACAGTCGCTTGTGAACTTGCAGCGTTTTCTGTTGCCAATCTATATCCACACAAGGTCAGTGGTGCAGCATGAGTAACGAGTGGGAAGGTTAGTTAGCGGGTTAATATAAAATGATTTACTTACCCAGGCGTACTCAACCCTTTTTTGTGCCATGGGCCCCCTACCACTAACCCAAGGGTCCCTAGATCCCAGGTTGGGAACCCCTGTACAACTTACTGCAAGTGTTCAAGAAACATACAGTGTGTAAAGGAAGGATATGAAATGTACCACGAAGGGCATCAAGGTGCATGTCCCGTTTGAGGTCCAGGCACTATCTTAGGGGAAAATGGGTGACGTGCCTCTTTTGCCAAAGCTTTCTTAAAGTTGAAAAGAGTGTTTGGTTAGGATTAGGATGCTGAAGGAATGAATTGTATTGCATATCTGGTACTTTCCAGTGTACCCCTGGAATTATGCAGTGGCCACCAGTATATGCTAATGAAAGAACTAATAAAGATGAACATAAAAACAACTTTTATGTGAATACAATGATCAATCAGTATTTGTGAAGATGTAGGAGACTCGAGTATTTTCTCAAGGATTGGAAAGAGTGATAATTTATTGAGATATGGCACGGAATAGGTTCTTTGAACCATGCCGTCCAAAGATTCCATGATTTAATCCCAGGACAATTTACAATGATCAATTAACCTACCAACCGGTAAAACTTTGGACTGTAGGAGAAATCCCGCATGGTCACGGGGAGAACATATAAACTCCTTACAGGCAGTGGCGGGAATTGAACCTGGATTGGCTGTACTCTAAAGCGTTGTGCCCACCACTATGCTACTTGGGAAGAATGTTCAGGGATTGGTGCACTCGTCCTGCTTCTTTTCCACATGATGTTCAAACACTCTCGAATCAGTAACCACTTTATTCGGAATGGGAATGGACCCCACTGTTGTCTTCTGAAAGCCTGCCGTAGTTTGTTGTTGTTCGACAGCTGATTCATGTATTCTCCCGATGCTGCTGTGCTGCTTTTGTAACCTTCAACACATTATATTTTCATTATATTAATGGTTTGTAATAATTTTTACTGTTAAGTGCCTATGTGTGATGAACAAGTGTAAGACAAAGACGGCACATAGGTTCAGAGTCAGAAATCCTACCTCATTATTTATTCCAAAATTGGAAAACATCAGTAATCCAAAATACTTCTGCCCCAAAGCATTTTGGATAAGGGATCCTCAATCTGTAGTAGAATTATGGAACAGTGGTATAACACAGAAGAGTTAATCGGTATCCAATCTGCCAGCTGTTGACGTTCGTACAGAGCTCTCCAGTTCTCCTCCCTTGTTGGCTGCCTGGACTGCAAAGATTTTTGATTTAGCACACACATTTATGCACAATCTGTTGGGTGAATAATGCTTGGCAAATTGATTTCACTTCCACTAAAACACCATTCTTACTTAGAAAATCTGTTGTAATCTGATGTAAACCAAGCAGCTGTTCTTCGATTGAGTAAAAGGAACATATTATTATCATTTTCTATGATTATTTCAATATATGTTAAAACGTTTTGTCTCATGTAATTAGATTGTTTAGAACCTTTTACAACAAGTTGTTTAACCATTAATTTCTAATTACTGTAATAGAAAAAATTATTTTGAGCAAAAATAATTATTCAGAGAAAATTATTTTTTGAGCTCCACACCCTTGCTGTGGTAATATTGATAAAAAAAATTAATAAAACCCACCTTTATTGTTTAACTAATGATTTTTTGATTCCTGTCTCCACAGGATCCTTGTATTTACAAGAAATAAGTCACTTAATTTATAGTCGACTAAGATGCACATAAAAGAAAGCAACAAAAGTTTGCATCTAAGTATTTTGTTAGTTATTTTTGCATTTATTTATTTATATTCTTATTTAAAGCAGTTACCTAGTCTGCTCTCATCCACACTGGGCCTGATCAGCTTAATCAAAGTTGCTGGAGTTTGACTTGCCAGCTCTCCTAATCTTCTGGGCAAATTAAATTTTCATCCCCGCACAGTTCCTAACGTCCTAGTGCACGGTTTAGTGAGCTATGAGTGGATTTGAAGGTCACACCCAGAGGAAGATGAGCATTCAATCATAATGTTGTTTTAGGCTGGTATTGATGTCCATAAGCAATAGCAAATTTTATACCTTAACCAACAGAGAAACAGTCAGAGTGAATTTGGGTCATTTGATTAATTTTTATATCTGAATCAACCTTCCAAACTGCAATCTTTAGCTTATGATGTTATGACATTCCAACATTTATCATTTATTGTATATTTTGACTACTTGAACACACTTTGTGGCCCAGACATCAGTTGATGGTTGATGTGCATCCATTACAGTTGCCAAGGGTTCCCGGGTTCCCAACTTGTGGTCTGCAGACCCCTCGGTAGGGGTCCCTGGCATAAAAAAGGTTGGGAACCCCTGGCCTAGATTGTAATTTAGAACTGTTATCAAATCATAAGACATAGGAGCAGAATTAGGCCATTCGGCCCATTGCATCTGAGCCACCATTCCACCATGAGTGATTTACTATCCCTTTCAATCCTACTCTTTTGCCATCTCCCTGTAACCTTTGATGCCATTATCTATCATCCTCCACTTTAAATATACCTAATGACTTGGCCTCCACAGCCATCTGTGCAGTGAATTCCACAGATTCATAACTATCCAGCAAAAGAAATTCCTCCTCATCTCTATTCTAAAGGTATATCCTTTTATTCTGAGGCTGTGTACTCTGGTCCCAGACTCTTTTTCTTCCCCCCCCCCCCCCCATCCATAGGAAACATCCTCTCCATGTGTACTCTATCCAGGCTTTTGAATATTTGATAGGATTCAATGAAATTCTCCTTCCCCAACACATTCTTCTAAACTCTAGTGCGAATAGGCTCAGAGCCCGAATCTTTGAATCTTTGTCTATTATGCTACACCATCTCTCCACTAAGGTAACATCCGCAGCACATGGTTAGCTTTCAGATACACTGCTGATATTCAATGTAACCACACAACCACTTCTATATTCTAAATACCTGTCTAATGCAGTTATTGCTAAGTCGATAAACCATCACATTGAATTCCTGCGAACTCTAACTTGTTACTAATTCCGTTTGTCCCCTGCTAGTCATCTGGCCAGACTAACCAAAACAAGTAAATTGGTGTGGTTGGAAGGAAAATCCCTTTTCTTTTCATCAGAACTAGCAATTCATTGACAACCTTGCACTTTGAAAAGTTATAAAATTGTAAAGTGACTGAGTTGGGGGGCTTGTAGAAACTTGCTCAACTAAGCCATTTTCCTAAGTTATTTATTTCAAAAGTCGGTTAAGCGTCGGAAATATCTGCATGCAGGAAGCTGCCGTGGTTATTTCCTTGAAGGGCTGAATAAAAAAAAATTACCTAACTTTCAGTGCAGAAGCATAAACGGAGAGGAATCTGTTGCAGCCAGTTTCTTGTTTCCAAGGCGGATTGTTGGTGATGAAATGCCAGTATGCAGCTCTCCCTTGTTATTGCCTGCATTATTTGTAGTTGGACATTTTCTCAGTATTATTGCCCATTGGTTCTATTGCAGACGTAATCTAGGCAGAAAAGGTGAGTATTCTCCATCTTGTAGTGTATGACTCCGCCTGGAGCAGGTATTAAGTACTGTTCATATAAATTTTGAACCTTGCATATGTGATGCCCATTTTCTTTACTCTGCTGACGCTGTTCCTGTGCATAGTTGTGAACTGTGTGCAGTGAAATGAACCAGGGCTCAATTTACTTCCATTCCTTTTCTTGGGACCAGGCAGCAGCAACAGAACAAAGTTAAAGAGGAATTGAAAATTCATTTTGTGTGAAACACTTTAGTGCTGGTATCATTATTCAAATCACAAATATTCAAAATTTTAAAAATATCAATTAATAAATTGAGTGATTTACTTCAACTGAAAAATGTAGAAAATTTATATTTTCTTCCTGAATTCTTGGGTACAAATTTAAATGTTCTTAAATGCCCGTGATGCAAATGGGGATAATTTCTATCCAGTCCAGTGGCGAAGGTCATTTTGGAAAAAGTATAGTTAATGTTGAAAAGAATGTGGTTTGCTGTGATTTTTAGAACTGAGGTCAACATTTGCAACTTCTTGTTTCCCAAGGAGAGAGGGGTAATGACTACTACTATTGGTGTCAATTAAAGGGAGGAATTGCACATAATGTTCAGTTGATAGAAAACAAATGTCACTTTGACACAAGTAACCTGGAGCATTCTGGGAATATGGTGCCTAACAAAGCTAGTTGAATGGAAATCCAGTACTTCTTTGTCATTACTTACTGTTTTTGAAAACTGAATAAAAATAAGCAAAGAAACATGTGCTCAGACTATTGATTTATTTATCCTGAATCAAGATAAGTATCCTTCATTGTTTTCTCGGAGGATTTAGATGCTCATCTCTTAGTGCAACTGAACAGAGTTTTTGATTCTCACAGTGCATTTATAATTCATCAATATTTGTAACTGATCAGAAGTTTGATGTTTATGCTGTCACTTTAAAGGTAGATTCTTGACCTGGGACAGATATCTGGGAAAAAAACCGAGTAGTTGTAATGAGAGTTTTTATGATCTCATCGCAAAGTTACCTAAAGGGATGTTAATAAATGCAGATATATATTTAATTCATCACTGCCATTTTGTGCTCCTTGATAGCCATTCAGTGGTGCCTGTAGTGAGGTGTGGTGCCCCATTGGTATAGCGGTTAGCACAACGTTTTACGGTATCAGTGACCTGGGTTCAATTCCCGTTGCTGACTGTAAGGAATTTGTACGTTCTCCCCATGACTGTGTGGGTTTCCTCTGGGTGCTCCGGTTTCTTCTCCCAGTCCAAAGATATACCAGTTGGTAGGTTAATTGGTCATTGTAAATTGTCCCTTGATTAGGCTTGGGTTAAATTAGGGGATTGCTGGGTGGCGCAGATCAAAAGGCTGGGAGGGCTTATTCCATGGTGTATATCATTAAAATAAAAAAAATACCAACATGGCCATTTTTAAGAGAATTATGTCAGTAATTTACCTACAGGATAGACAAAGCATTTGTGCCACTCTACTTTTCCGTTTTGTGCAGTATTTCAGAATATAACAGCAACAGAGTGGAATAAAGCATGGCTTTGGTGGTTTAAGAAGGCAAATCAGCTACACTTTCCCAAAAGCAGCTAATAAAATTTAATAAAGGTCAGTCCTTCCTGTGAGGCCACATACAAAAAAAATGAAAAAAACAAAATGTTCCAAGAAATTAATGGGCCAAGATTTGCAACTTAATCTTCTGGTTGCTATGGCATAATCCTATTATGAAGCACTTTCTAAACCAACTTTATTAAAATTAAACAAAATACTTGTATTTGCATGGAATTTTTCACATCATCAAATGCCCATAAGTGTTTATAGCTCATGAAATAATTTTGATGTGGAATCAGAGGAGTGTTAAATCACCAGATTGCAAATGGAAAACTTCTCACAGTCAGCAAAGCCATCACAGAAAACTTAGAACAGTACAGCACAGAAAAAGGCCATTCAGCCCACAATGTTGTACTGAACCAGCTACAAAACGAATTAAAAACACCCAAACGCTAATCCCTCCTGTCTACACCATGTTCCTATCCCTCCATCTTCCTCACACCCATGTGCCTATCCAAACGTCTCTTAAAAGCCTCTAATGTATTTGCCTGTGCCACCATACCAGGCAGCCATGACTCTAAGTAAAATAATTACCCCTCACGTTTCCTTTGAACCTACCCCCTCTCACCGTTAATTTATGCCCTCTGGTATTAGACTTTTCAACCCTGGGAGACAGAGAAGATCTGTTTTTCAGGGTTGAGACAGAGTATCATGGCCAGATAATTTGCTAAGAGCTATGTTGATTGACAGGAAAGTTTGACTGAGCCGAAGATGAGAATTTTTTAGTTAATCGTGGACGCGCTGCATATTATCTTTTAATTCCATCAGAATCTACAAGGTCTTTATTTAGCAATTCTTCCAAACTGCGATGTTCTTCAGTTTTTATGCACATTAGGATGTGGGTTCTGTTGGTAAGGCCAGCATTTGCAATCCATCCAAACCCACCCCCCCCCACCCACCAAGAATGCCATGATAAATTGGGATCACTTGTAATACTTTGGATAAAGTTATTTCATAGTCCTCTTGGAGTTATCTCAAGGTCACTAGTTTGAACCTCAGCTGTGGCAGGGTGTTTGTGCCCTTGAGCAAGGCACTTAATCACACATTGCTCTAGTCTGTGTGAGGAGTTCTGCCCCACATAGACTTCCAATATGCGCCTTGTAAGGCATGAAAATGCCCGACGCAGGCCACTCATGGTCTGAGTCGACGTTCCCCCCTCCCCTTGGAAGCTCAACCTCCTGCAGGATTGTCACACTTTCCCAAATCAAACAGTGTGTGAATTTCAGGAAACATGATGGTGTTTGTCTTCTAATAAGCCTACTTTCTTTCCTGCATAAATACCAGATATTGTAAATTTGGGAGATGATTTGATGAAGACTTTGTTGGTCTGCTTGCCTGTTTTGTGTTCAAGTCTTTGAATTTTCAACTTTCTAACCTAGTGTCAAAAAGATGCCAATTAATATATCTAAAGTATCAGGAATTTTTTGTTTGTTTTGTTTTTAAGAGCTCCTAACTTTTTCCTCAATAATTACAGATGAGGAGCAAGTGTTACAATATTATGTGTTTTCCTTGTCTGGACTGTGACTAAGAAATAGTTTGTTGGCTCTTCTCTGTCATGGGGAAATTTCCTTCTGTTTTGAACTTCTCTCTTAATATTTCAGCAGCTACTTGTTACTCAGAAAGCAAATTGTTTCCCAATAATTAATGGATTAATGGAAATTGAAGTAAGTAATACTAAGATAAGGGAAGTAAACATAATTTAACATAATTTTCACGAGTTCAAATGTATCCCTGAGCTTGGAGGGTTAAAAATAATGTACATAACATTATTGCCAATGCAGAAGTGGTCCTTTTGTTCAGAGAATCAAAATGATTGGCAGATGAATGAGTGGCTGAGGAACTAGTGCAGGAGGTAGGAGTTCAGATTTCTGGATCATTGGGATCTCTTCCGGGGGGGGGGGGGTGCGACCTGTACAAAAGGGACCAGTATCCTTGAGGGCAGGTTTGCTAGAGCTGTTTGGGAGAGTTTAAACTAATTTGGCAGTGGAACTGGGCTGAGGATGGAGCAGTTGGTTTACAAGCAGAGGCAGGATGTAGTGAGACTGTTAGCAAAGGCAGGCCGATGATGGGGCAAAATTGCAATCAAAGGGATGAGTTACAGTGTAAAGGCGGACAACATCATAAAGGGTGGACACAGGACTAAAGGTGTTATATTTGAGTGCACTCAGTATACAGAATAAGGTAGATGAACTTCTAGCACAGTTACAGATTGACATGTATGATGTTGTGGACATCACTGAATCATGGCTGAAAGAAGATTATAGCTGGGAGCTTACAAGGATACACATTGTACTGTATTGAAAAGACTGGCAGGTAGGCAGAAGGGGTGGGGTGGCTCTGGTTTAAAAAAAAATCATATCATTAGAAAGAAGTGACATGGGATCGGAAGGTGTACAATCGTTGTGGGTTGAGCTAAGAAACTGCAAGGGTTAAAAGATCTTGATGGGACCTCTGAACAGTAGCAAAGATGTGGTTTACAAATTACAACAAGAGATAGAAAATGCATATCAAAAGGGCAATGTTACAATAGTCATGGGGGAATTCAGTATACAGGTAGATTAGGAAAATCGAGTTGGTGCTGGATCCCAAGGGGGGAATCTGTAGATTGCTGATGGGATGGCTTTTTAGAGCAGCTCTTGGTAGAACCCACTTGGTGGATTAGCTATTTTGGATTGGGTGTTGTGCAACGAACTGGAATTGTTTAGAGTTTAAGGTAAAGGAACCCTTAGGAGAACATGTTCGTAATATGGTTGAGTTCACCCTGCAATTTGAGAAGGAGAAGCTAAAGTCAGATCTATCAGTATTAAAGTGGAGTAAAAGGAATTACCAAGGCATGAGGAAGGAACTGGCCAAAATTGATTAGAAGAGAACACTAGCAGGGATGACGGTAGAGCAGCAACAGCAGGAATTTCTGGGAGCAATTCGGAAGGCCCAGGATAGATGCATCCCAAAGGAGTAGTATTTTAAAGGCAGGATGATGCAACCGTGGCTGACAAAAGAAGTCAGAGCCAACACAAAAGCCAAAGAGAGGGCATATAATAGAGCAAAAATTAGTGGGCAATTAGGGGATTGGGAAGCTTTTAAAAACCAACAGAAGGCAACTAAAAATGTCATAAAGAAGGAACAAATGAAATAATATGGAAGAGGATGAGAAGATGGTATTAGATGAAAATAATTAGGAGCAAAGCGATCGAGCACAATGTGGTTTGTAGAATTCCACTGAACATTGTGGGGGCCAAAGAAGCTATGTGGTGAAATGGAAGGGTACCAGCAATAGGAACGGCAGTACGGGTGACACGGTAGCATAGCAGTTAGCATTTGTCAGGTGGGGTTTGATTCTGCCATGGAGCTTGTATATTTTCCCTGTTACCACCTGGGTTTCCGCCTGACGTTCCACTCTCCTCCCACATTTCTAAGACGTATGCGTTGGCATTAGTAAGTTATGGGCATGCTATGTTGGTGCTGGAAGCGTGACAACACTTGCGGGCTGCTCAGCACAATCCTCGCTAATTTGATTTGATACAGACGTCACTTTTCACTGTCTGTTTTGACGTTTCAGCATACACATGACAATAAAGCTAATCTTTAAAAGCAAGTTAAAGCACTGGCCTTCTGACTACCAGCCAGGAGAGGCATTTCCAAAGAAATTCCTAGCACCATGAAGAGCGGATTACTTGGGTAATTTTCCACTTTGAGTAGATGTCAGTGTTGTAGCTACAATGTTGGACCAGCTTGCCTGGAGAAGTTCAAACCATCAGAACCTTGCCTGGCTCTGTAGCCTTTGATTCCAGCAGTCTGGCTGTTCCTTGATATTGTGTGGACTGAATTGAATTGGCTGAAGCCTTGCTCCTGTGACTGTGAGGACCTTGGGAGAAAATCCGCTTGATCCACTCAGCACTTGTGGCTGATCGTGGTCATGAATGAAGTTCCTGTTTAAGGTCCTTGACCTTTTTCATTTCCATAGACGCTGCCTGACCTGCTGAGTTCCTCTAGCATTTTGTGTGTGTTACTCATGGTTACTCATGCTTCATTTATCTTTAGCATTACCTACCCCCCCCCCATTATTGAGCGTAGGAATGCTCTTGGAGTCTTCTCTGTTGGATGTTTAAGTGTCCAGAACCATTCATGACATGGCTTGATATGGCAGGACTGTAGAACGTTGATCTGAGCCATTGGTGTAGAATCATTTACCTGAATCTACTTGACACTGTTGTGCAGTTTAGCATAAAACATGTTGTATTGCAACTTCTGTTTGGCACCTACCTGCCATACTTCTGCACCCCTCAGTGAGCCAAAGTTAATCATCTATTGTGGTTTTAAGAATAGAGTGAGGTGTACCCAGGCCATATGGTTATAGATTAATGTGGTGCACATTTCTGATAGTCCCTAGTGCCCAGTTTTGATTGAGTTACCAGATCTGTATTGATGTAGTGCCTGGCACAGTGTGAAACAGTGAGGATGGAGCTTTGTCTCCACGAGGGCATTGTGCTGGTCACTTCTCCCTGTGCAGTCAGACAGGTAATCTGTCGTAGGTGATTGCTGGAGTCACAAGTAAGGTCAAATACACTCAGTGCTCACTTTATTAGGTACATCTGGACACCCCGTTAATGCAAATATCTAGTCAGCCCATCATGTGGTAGCAACTCAATGCATAAAAGCATGCCGACATGGTCAAGAGGTTCAGTTGTTCAGATCGAGCATTAGAATTGGGAATGTGGTCCAAGTGATTTTAATTGTGGAGTGATTGTTGGTGCCAGATGAGATGGTTTGAGTATCTCAGAAACTGCTGATCTCCTGTGGATCACACACAACAGTCTCTAGAGTTTAGAGAATAATGCGAGGGGGAAAAAAAGAGGAAAAAATCATCCAGTGAGCAGCAGTTCTGTGGGTGAAAATGCCTTGTTAATAAGAGAGAATGGCCAGACTGGTTCAGGCTGACAGGAGGGCAACACTAACTCAAATAACTATGCCTTACAACAGTGGTGTATAGAAGAACATCTCTGAATGCAAAAAATGTCGAAACTTGAAGTGGATGGGCTACAGCAGCAGGAGATCACGTCCATACACTCAGAGGCCTCTTTAAGGTACAGGAGGTAACTAATAACGTGGCCACTGAGTATAGGTTCAGCACGGTAGATTTCCGATGCTGAACGATGTTATCCCTTACTTTGGTTTGTGTTGTTACCTTCTGCAGATCCAGGATGTGGTCAAAGATGGTGCTACCAAGGTGCTTTGAGACATTGAAGTCTCCTCCCTAAAGTAATTCTGTGCTCTTGCTGCTTTCGGTGCTGTCTAATTATTGCTCAACATCAGCTGAAGAAAGGTGCTACTGATGTTTAGGCTTTCTCACCCACTTTTGCCTTGCAAATTCACGAGGACTTGCGGTGTACCCCGAGAATCGTCAGCACCACATCAAATGTATACTAGTAAGTGTCCTCTCTGGCTGGTTTGTCCTGCTGATGGGAGAGGACATATCCAGGGATTGTGATGGAGGTATCCTTCACAATATCAAGTATCATTTGAATGCAAGGCTAATCCTACTTTCATTGACATTACCAGACTAAATCTTGTGAGGATGACTTTGTAAAGCAGATTGGGTTGGTAGAGATTTCGTGTCTGTATTTGGTGTTTTGGTCAAAAAAAACTATTTAGTTATTGAATTCTATTTTGACACTGTGGTTATGATGCAGCTGTGTAGGTTGCTTACCAGTTTGAGAGAGTAGTTGGAAGTTAACCACATTTCTGCAGGTGTGGCCGGAAGTGAAAGAAAATCTGCAGAAGATGGAAATATGAAATGACAAAGTTGTGCAAATACTCAGCAGGTCAGGCAGCATTTCACTTGCCCTACCTTCCCATCATTAACAGGGAGATTCGTGAACAGTTGAGTTCTTTTAAAATGATAAATTGGCAGTTTTAAGACTAATACTGGTTGGGTACCCCTCATCTGAAATTCCAAAATCTGAAAACTCCCGAAATCCGATTTTTATTATTATTTTTTGAGTGCTGACATGACATCAAAAATGAAAAATTCAACAAGACACGAGGAAGGTTCTCAGACAATGCAAAGGTCTCTGTGCAGTACAGACATTCCTGAGAAGGAATCTCATATATGTAATGAACAGAAGTTAATGAAAAATAGAAAAACTCTGCATAAAGCAAAAAATGAAGATGACGATCGTGTATAGTCGGCATCAGAGTGAACATATGTCACTTAACAGTACACTGATCATGAAACAAGTAAAGATCTATCATGAACTGAAAATTGAACATGGTTGTTAATATTCAGCAAGCTGATTGCAGAAGTTTAAGAAAAGGCATGGCAGTAAATTTTTTAAAAATATCTAGCACCCGAGCAAGTCTACAGTGCTGATTGTTTTAATACCTTAAATAAAACCTCAAAAAAAGTCATGTACAAATAGTGTACTGTAACCTTTTAACAAAACACGGCATCGTAGGTGGAGATTGAAGGCCAGCCGCTGTTTATTGTTGTTGAACAGCTGATTCAGGTACTCTCCTGATACTGCTGTGCTGCTTTTGATACCCTGCACACATTATATTTTCATTACATTAATGGTTTGTAATAATTTTTACTGTTAAGTACATATGTATGATGAACAAGTGTAAGACAATGAACGCTTACCGGTAGCACATAAATTCAAAGTCGGAAATGACGACGAACCCAAGCTATCTCATGATGTATTTCAAAATCTGGAAAAAAAAATCCAAAATGCTTCGGGCCCCCAAGCATTTTGGATAAGGCATACTCAATCTGTATTAGTAAGGTTAGATTTTGTTTTTAGTTTCATTCTTCATTATGAATCGAATTTAAATCCTCTGGCTGCCATGGTAATAATGTTTGAATTTGCTCATCCAGAATGTTAGTCTAGGCCTTGGTGTACCTCGCCCACTTATTCCATCACTGCTCCGCCGATGCCATTAATGGAGGATCTGAACTAGAAAACGGGAAATAATTACCCCAGGAAAGGGCAGCTCAGGGAAGACTAGAATTCTGAAGGATTCCACTAGTATGTTTGAGTCTCATAATGTTTCTCTCTTAAGTTAGAATTGTTCCACTAGTTCTTAAAAAAAAATTGCATTTTAACTGCATGCATGAGATTGACCCCAATATAAAAAGAGCCTGTGGAAAAAATATTGCTGGACTTCCTCAGATTTCTCTTCAGCCAAGGGGTGTGAAGCATTCTGTGTGTACAGTGCAGCATTTCTTTTAAACATTCGGATAGACTGTGTGGCCTTTTAAAAATTGTGCCAGTCACGTTCTCCTTCGGTGGTGGAAGGTGTGCAAATTTGTAAGAGAAAGGGACTTTTTCAGGTGAATTTTGTTTGGCTGTAAAACTGACAGCATTATGAAACTTGTGTGATACCTTACAACCTTAATTCCTTTCAAAGAAAGTAATAGATTATTTTAAAATAGAGGGAAAAAAATTGGTTTCTAACTGCATGTTTTTAGTTAACACTATCCGATTCCTGTTGTGTTTGAATCAATTCAGTTAGGTTCCTTGCTTCAGTAATTCTGTGAATCATTATGAGCTTTGAGGAAATGACGTCTGACTGCCATGTTTTGAGGAGGCTGAGCTGAGCAGTGCACTGGAAGCAATGCAGCACAGATACTGCAGCATTCGCAGGTGAACACAGCAGAGAAGTTAGGAAATTATTACCATACTGGATTAAAGGCTTGCTGCCTAAATACCAGAGCTGTGGAAGATATTTATAGCTCTGAACTGTTCGCCCATGCTATCAAGGCGAAGCAAGGAAAAAAAAGGGAAATGGTTTCAGCTTGTGCACATTCCTGTATGTCTGATTCAGCTCAATATTGTGGGTCACTGGAAAATTAATTATTAGAGAAAAATGAAGACCACTCTCTTGATATGACTAATCTTTTTGGCACCCTGGGCAACTGGAAGAAGCCTGTCTGGAATTTGTAACACATTGCACTAACCGTACTGATGCAAGTGGCAGTGTGTACTCCTTACTAGGGAACAGATCTTCCCTTCACCTCTGCTGCTATAATTTCAAATTGCCTCTGCAAATCCACAGAACATTTTGCCTCTACTATTTTGGATTTGAAGTTCGAATGTTTCCCGCAGGCATCGGGGACAGTCAGCCTTAATATAGGCTTCTAAGTTTGGCGGCTTGAGCAGAAGAGGAAACGAACAAATTCACGTTGGACTTTTCAGAAAGCGGGTTTACGACGACTTGAAGCATGCTTGGCTAATTACATCATAACAGTTACATACCGCTCTGAAGTTATAAGTTTGCTGCAGAAAGGCAAAGCATGTCGGCATTACGTGCTGCGAACATGTGGGGTCTCTTCAGTAATGACAGAGAGCTAAATGCAAGCTTGGTTTCCTTGATGTGTTGCATGGGTCAGTACAACGTTTTCCTTCTATCTCTTCTGCAGTTATAGTGATAGTTCAGTGACAGAGCTGGCTGTTTTAATTGATAGAGTAATCATTGTAAGTTACCATAATAATCTTGAATCGCTGCACGTGAGAACAGTTATCTTTGCAGTGATGGCATTTTGTAGAGGGTCAGTGTTAACGCCCTCGTACTCCATACTCCACTCTAAGCTGCCACTCTTTCTCCCACAGTCCCCACACTGAAATACATTTGGATGTGGTTATTTAGGAAGCCCTTCTCACTGGAGATAAAGAAAAGTAAGAGATGACCTCACTGAGCCATACAGGATTCTCTGAGGGATTGATGGCATAGCTGTCAGGAGGTTATTTTGATGGAAGTATGTCCGGCTGAACAATTAAGTTAATATTCTGTTTAAAAGATCTGACTCTTGCTGCGGCTCTGTAATACTCTCGCCTTTTTGTGTAGACTCATGTTGCGGCAGATTATCCAACAGTCTGCCCTGGTCAGTGTATGTTGCATTTGATTCAACCTGCCAGCCACAGTTTGTTAATGATCCTCCCACCTCTGTGTTGGAAGGCTGTGGCCCCAACCTCCATTTTAGCATCGCGGCATAAAGTTCAGGATAACACTATGGTCAGTGGCATTGTTCAGATGCTTAACCGCCCCGGAACTGATTAAGGTGTTCGTAAAGGTACTGGCCATATTTGTCCCTCAAATGACAACACTAAGCCCTCTTCTCATTGTTACCATTGGGAAGGAGATGCAGAAGCCTGAAGGTACACACTCAGTGGTTTATAGAACACAGAAATCTACATCACATAACAGGCCCTTCTGCCCTCAATGTTGTGCCGACTGTGTAACCTACTCTAGAAATTGCCTAGAATTTCCCTACTGCATAGCCCTCTATTTTTCTAAGCTCCATGTACCTATTGAAGAGTCTCTTAAAAGACCATTTTGTATCCGCCTCTACCACCGTCGCTGGCAGTGCATTCCATTCACTCACTACCGTGTGTTTGTAAAAAAAAAACACCCAACAACAACAACTTAATTCTGGCATCCTTCTTGTGCCTACTTCCAAGCACCTTAAAACTATGCCCCCTCGTGTTAGCCATTTCAACCCTGGGGGAAAAGCCTCTGGCTCTCCACACGATCAATGCCCCTCATCACCTTATATACCTCTATCAGGTCACCTCTCATCCTCCATCGCTCCAAGGAGAAAAGGCCAAGTTCGCTCAACCTATTCTCATAAGGCATGCTCTCCAATCCAGGCAACATCCTTGTAAATCTCCTCTGCACTCTCAGTTCAAGAACAGCTTCTTCCCCTCTACCATCCAATTTCTAAATGAACATGAACAATACCTCACTACTTCTTAAAATTTCTGATTTTACACTACTTATTTTAATTTAGCTATTAATAGACATATATTTACTGTTATTTCTTTTTTCAATATCTATCATGTATTGCATTGTACTGCTGCCACAATGTAACAAACTTCACGACATACGCCGGTGATATTAAACCTGATTCTGACTTTGAAGGATCTTTGGTCCGAAACCTCAACTATTTATTCCTCTCTGTAGATGCTGCCTCTGGTGAGAATTAAACAGTCCTCAGCATTTATTTGTGTTTGTTGCTAAGACATTTTATTATTTCCATGTTGGTGTGTAGGATCTTTCTAAAAAGACTTTGCACAGTTTTTGAAGTGATTAAGCTTCAACTATAGAAGTATTTCAGGGTGATGAGACACATCTGTCATAGCGAGGACTGTACTGAGAAATTTTTTTTTACTGCGTTCAGGTGGATGACACAATTTTTATATTTTATTTTTTATATAGTCATTCCCAGACGTTTTACTGGAAATGTGGTTAACTTGTCATTTCTCAATGTTATGGGCAAGTTCCAATTCGGAGAATACATCTTAAGCATTTTATTTCTTTTTGCTGCCTGCAATGTTTTGAGGCATTAATCAAGTTACTTTAATTTTCTATATTTAAAACTGCTGCTTATTAAACAATTCACAAGGTTTATTAAACATGAAGGTAGAAGGTTGGAGGTACAAGAAAGGAAGTTGAATGAAAATCAAAAGAAACTGCAGATCCTGAAAATCTGGAATAAAAACGCAAACATTGCTGGAAACACTCCAAGTCAGGCAGCATCTCTGGTAAATGAGAAACAGTTGAAAGTTCAGGTTCAGTGCCCATTGTCAAATCTTGATCATGCTGGCTGGTAACCCAGACTAGCTCCTCTTAGCCAACATGGCCAAATTCCTAGTCAGATTAAAACCCAATTTTGTAAAACTGCTTAGAAGGCACTTGCGTTGCCTGGAAATGTTAATTTTGTTTTATAACACAGAACAACATAATTAAGCCATTCTCTTAAATGTTAAAATTAATTTGGAGAAATTTTATTGGGTGAGTTGCAAGCAATGATGTGGTGGCAGACAGCATCTCAGAGGTACTTTGTATATATGTCCAGAACAAAAAGCATATGCAGGCCATAATATGTGAGTTATGTATTACTGTGAGACAATGTAAAATCTAGTTATTTCTGCCAGTTTTATCTTGCAATAACTACAGATGTTGAAGTGAGATCAGGATAGCAAAACACTCAAAATGCTGGAGGAATTCAGCAGGCCAGGCAGCATGTACGGAAATGAATAAACAGTCAACGTTTCGAGCCGAGACCCTTCTTTGGGACAGAGTAGGAAGGGGAAGACACCAGAATAAGAAGGTGGGTGGGGAGAGTTGGGGAGGAGTGGAGGGAGGCTAGCTGAAAGGTGATAGGTGAAGAAAGGTAAGCAGGAAAGGTAAAGGGCTGGGGAGGAAGGATTCTGATAGGAGGAGGGGACCCAGGGGGAAGTGATAGGCAGGTGTGAATAGGTAAGAGGCCAGAGTAGGAAATAGAGGAAAAGGGGAGGGGGAGGGAAACTTTTTTAATGGAAGGAGAAATCGATATTCATGTCTTTGGGTTGGAGGGTACCCAGATGGAATATAAGGTGTTGCTCCCTCACCTACAGGGTGGCGTCATCTTGATGAAGCAAGTGAGCAAAATTCTGGTGAATTAACCTTGGCCAAATAGTATTTGACCCAGCATGTGAGTTTAATTTTTTTAATGTCAGCATTCAGTGGACATGAAAATGATTGGCAAATATTTGCGTAAAGCTCTTTGTGGTTTGATCATTATTTAAAATTGTGGCATGAATGAGAATGGTTCAATATTTATAGTTCAACTTAATCAAAATAAGCTTGCTCTTTGCAATACAGAGCTAGTGCAGTGAAACTCGTGCCGGAACTCTGATTCTAGTTCTAAAAGCATTGCTCTCTGTGGAAATCATTCTCCATCTTCCACGCTCCCTCCACCACTCTCCCCCAACTACTGCCTGATATATAACGAAAAAGTGACAAACTGCAAGTGGTGGACATTCAGCAGCAGCCACAGAGAGAAACAATTGCATTTCAATTTTTACCAGGTCGTTCCTCTGAAACTTGAGCTTCATTTCTCTCTTTGGGCATTGCTTAGCCACTGTTTCAAAGGTGCTGTCTGTACTTATTAATGAGTTAAGCAAGATTATCTTCATCTTGTTTGAATGTATTTAATTGCATTTGCTCCACTTGGCACTCTGCTCATAGAGATTACTGAGATCATGGAGTGAATTTCCACCCAACGCCTTGAAATTTGAACTGTTGGGTTGGTGGGCCGCAGTCTCACTGGAGCCAGTATCAGAGGATTGGGTTGACAGTGGGAAGGTTTACCTGGTCAGGTTGAGCAAAGTGAGGGCTGTCCTCCAAACCTTCAAGTGTCCTGAATGCGACTCATTCTGAGATGACATCAAGTGCTTATCACTTTTGAAATCAGGTTGGTGGAAACTACAGAGTATATTAGCAAGTTATTTCAAAAGGCACAATTCTTATAAGGATAATGGACATAATCCAGGAAGTTATAGGCCAGTGCGTTTTCTATCAGTAGTAGGGAAATTATTGGAAAAGATTCTTACGGACAGGATCTACTCTCAGTTGCAAAACAAAATCAGAATCAAATTTAATATCATTGGCATGTTTTGTGAAATTTATTAACTCAGTGGCAGTGGTACAATGCAATACATAATAATAAGAAAAAATAAATAAGTAAACCAATTGCAGTAAGTAGGTATGTATATTAAATAGTTAAATTAAAAATACTGCAAAAACAGAAATTATTTTTTAAAGTGAGGTGGTGCTCATGGGGTCAATGTCCATTTAAGAATCGGATGGCAGAGGGGAAGAAGCTGCCCCAAAAGCATGGAGTTATTATGGATAGTCATTGTGGGGGAAGGTCCTGTCTCATAAATTTGAATTTTGAGGAGGTTACAAAAGATGATTGCATAGAGTAAGGCATTTTGGATGATTAGTATAACATTTGACACAGCCCCCTCATGTCAGACTGGTCAAGAAGATTAAGTCACATGGGATTCACACTGAGTTAGTAAGTTGGATACAAAATTGCTCTGGTCGTGCATAGAGTAGTGGTGGACAGATGCTTTTCTGGCTGGATTCTGTGACCAGTGGTATTCCACAAGGATCAGTGCTGTGACCTTTATATAAAATGATGTGGATGAAAAGGTAGCAGGTCTGATTAGTGCATGTCACCAAACTGATGCAGTCATGACTAGTGAGGAACCTTTTCCAAGGGTCGGAAATTTAGGTGAGGGAATCGTACATCGAGCTTAATTTGGGCAAGCATAAAGTGATGCATTTTGGGGGGTAAAATCTAGGTGGAAAGTATAGTGTAAATGGATGTCAGAACTGTTAGGACATTGATGTGCAGAGGGATCTTGGAGTGACTAACTCCTTCAGCTCCTATCTGAAAAATACAGCAACAGTGGATCGGGTGGTAAAAAGGTTCTGTAGCATGTTTGCCTTCATCATTTTGGACATTGAGTATAAAAATTGACAAGTAATGCTCCAGGTCACTTTTGGAGAATTGTGTGTAGTTCTAGCGGCCACATCATTTATTTAGTTGTTGGTACACAATGTGGAATTGCCCTTCCAGCCCTTCAAGCCATGTCATCCAGCAATCCCTCAGCTTTAATATTAGCCTAATCACGGGAAACCCACACAGTCATGGGGAGAACATACAAACTCCTTACAGGTAGCATTGGGAATTGGAGCCAGGTCACCTGTACTGTTTTAAAAGACAAAGGTGAACATTTTAAGGGGAACATGACGGGAAACCTCTGCACTCAGAGGTTTGTGAGGGTGTGGAATAAGCTGCCAGCACAAGTGGTACATGAGAGCTCGATTTCAGTGTTTGGATAGGTACATGGGTGGTAGGGGTATGGAGGGTTATGGGAGTAGGCAGCTTAAATGTCTCTCAGCACGGACTAGATAGGCCAAGGGGCCTGTTTCTGTGCTGTACTTTTCTATGACTCTAAGAGACTAAAGCGTTGTGCTAACTGCTAGGCTGCCGTGATGCCCCATGGAAGCCATGAGCCAGCTTTGGAGAAGGTGCAGAAGGGGTTCACCATGATGTTGCTTGAACTGGAATATGTAGACTATAAGGAGAAGTGGGACAAGCTTGGATTGTTTTCTGCAGCGCACCAGAGGCTGAGGAGTAACCTGATGGAAGTATACAAAATTATGAGAGGCAAAAAGATGCCGGACAGTTTTTTTTCCCAGAGTGGAAATCAACTACCAGAGAGTGTAGGTTTGAAGAGAGAGAGGGAAAGTTTAAAGGAGATTTGCAACACGTTTTATTTTGCATGCTGAATGGTAGGTGCCTGGAACTCTCTGCCAGAAGAAGTGCTGGAAACAGATGCAAAAGCAATGTTTAAGAGGCATTTCGATGCACCCATAAATAGGCAAGGAATAGAGGGAATATGGATCATTTGCCAGCAGATGGGATTAGTTAGACTGGTGACTTGCTAAACAGATTTGATAGGTCAAAGGGCCTGTTCCTGTGTGGGACTGTTCTATGTAATTATAGCTTCTGTTGAGTGAGAGTATCTTTGAATGTTGTTCACGTTTTGCCAGAATCAGGAAGCTCTTCTCTTCCCTTGTTTCTTGCACATGCCAAGTTTCTGTTGCTTGGCCTAAATTTTCTTTGGTGCACCAGGCCAGCCTTGGCCCATTCTCCTATGACTGTGTGGCTAGGTGCAGCACAAACACCTTCCGTAAATTTGCCGGTGACACAGCTTTGTTGGTGGAATCTCAGATGATTGTGAGGATGCGTATAGGAGTGAGCTAGATCAGCTGGATGAGTGCTATCGCAACAACAACCTTGCACTCAGCATCAGTGCGATCGAGGAATTGATTGTAGATTTGTAGAAGGGAAGTCAAGAGAACACACACTAGTCCTCATGGAGGAATCGGCAGTGGAAAGGGTGAGTGAGTTCCTGGGTGTCAACGTCTCTGAAGATCTATTTTGGGCCCAGTGCTATATATTGATGCAATTGCAAAGAAGGCTTGTCAGTGGCTGTATTTCATTAGGAGCTGGAGGAGTGTTGGTATGTCACCAAGTACGCCAGCTAATTTCTACAGATGTACCGTAGAGACCATTCCAGCTGGTTACATCACCATTAGGTATGGAGGGGTCACTGCACAGGATTGGAAAAAGCTGCAGAGATTTCCAAACTCAGCCACCTCTACCATGGGCCACTTGGCTCTAGCATCGAGGACGAGTTGAGATGCCTCAAAAAGGAGACATCTATCACTAAGGGCCCCCATCACCCAGGGCATGCCCTCTTCTTATTGCTACCATCAGAGAGGAGGTACGGGAGCATGAAGACACTCAATGTTCCGAAACAGCTTCTTCCACTCTGTTATCAGGTTTCTGAATGTACAATGAACCCATGTACACTACCTCACTTTTTTCTCACCTTTGCAATGCATATTCAATTTATTCTATATATTTATTGTAATTTATAGCTTTTTAATGTATTGCATATTACTGCTGCTGCAGAACAACAAATTTCCCAACATATGTCAGTGATGTTAAACCTGAATCTGATTCTAATTGGTACTCACCGTGGCGATGATCAATGGGACCTGAAATTATGGACATCTCTTCATTCTGTTTGTGGTACTTCCATCCTCCGTTGTTCATGGCACAAGATAACGAGCATAATAAAACACAATTGTGCCCAGTACTTCGTCCCAGAGCCTGCGCAGGGTGCCCATGGTATAAAGGACTTAAAGCCTGGATGATCCCAATATTCAGATCTGTGGTCTCCCTTGTGGGAGTGTTGACATTTTTGAAGCAGATGTGCAAAGCAAAATGTTACCTTGCCTACTTATAAATGACCAATGATATTTTTTTAAAAATATCATCATGGATTTCTAGTGTAATGCAATGGATAAAATGTCAAATTCTACTGGAAAAATAGGACTGAATCTATTTTGCTATGATGTAAATGATCTGACTTTAAAAGTGTTTTTTGAAGAAAATAATCTGCAATCTACTTCTGAGGTTTACAGCGCCTTTGTATAAATAAAGCGTTTGCACTTTTGCCCACGAGCATGATGATCTGTGCATTTACAAAAAAAGGTAGGAGCTTTTTCTAATGGGGAGTGATAATTATTTGGAATTTAAAACAGTGTTGCAGGGGCTCAGTGGGTCGGGCAGCCTCTGTGGAAGGAAATGGACGGTTGATGTTTTGGTTGACTGAGAGATAGAGGGGGTGACTGTGAGTAAAAATGGGCAATGGGAAGGGGTGGAGCATGAGCTAGCAAGTGATAGGTGGATCCAGGCGAGGAGGAGAGAAGAGTGGAAGTAGCAATAGTGACGGCTGGAGGGAAGAAAGGGCTGCCGATGATCATTTGAAATTTAGGTTAATTGATTTTTCAGATACTGAGCATGCTTCTGATTTTTGTTAATCAGTATGTATCCTCAAATGGTGAAAATTTCTCCTGATTCTAACAATCTGGTTGCCAGTTTGGGCATTAAAAGGTATTTAAATTGGCTTATTATTGTCAAATGTACTGTACAGTGTGAAAAAAAAAACTCTCTTGCATGCCATACAGATCATTTCATTAAAATAGTACATTAGTGCAAGATAAAACAGTAACAGAATGCTGGATAAAGTAGTTGGTGTAGTGCAAGCAGACAATAAGGTGCAAAACCATAATGAGGTTGATTGTGAGGTCAAGAGTGCATCTTATCATACGAGGGGATAAGTTTAGTAGTCATAACAACTGGATAGAAGCTGTCCTGGACCTTGGTGTTATGTGCTTTAAGGATTTTGCATCTTCTGCCCAATGGAAGAGGGGAGAATGTCTGTGTTGGGTGGGATCATTGATTAGGTGTTCTCCTTTACCATGACAATGAGAAATGTAGGCAAAGTCCATGGAGGCAAAGCTGGTCTCCGGTGCCCTCCAGTTCTGATCTTTAACTATGTTGACTGCTTCACTGAGAATTGTAGACAGTATGTGCTGGTAGCTATAGATGGAGTACTTTTATCTGGGAAGAGATACCCTCGTGAGGAAAGTGATAAAGGCGTGGTCACAGGTTAACACTTGTGCATTTCTGCAATTCAATGTCCTTGCAAGCTTATTTTGTATCTTGAATTTATTGTTATTCCAATTTTATCAAAGTTTGCAAAAATCCAAACCTCCAAGCCCACTAACAAGTTTTCATTAGTGAAATACTCTGCATGAATGATTGACTTGTGAGAGGAACTTAGGAAGTACCGGTGAAGTAAAAATGTGTTTTAAAAAAAAAGAGAAAGAATTTGGGAAGTTGTACATTAACACAGCGACCCTGCCAAATGTACGAGAATTAAATGCAGGGAAACTGATTGACCTTTGATTTGCTAAATGTGATGTTCTTCGGTCCAGTTGTTGAACGTTATTCTTGAGCTTTTATGTGCGGAATTGAAAGACTCTCATTTTCATGTACCATCAGAAAATTATGAGAAAAAGGCAAAACGGTTTAAGGTGATTGAGGTTGCTGGTCTTTTTGCAGTCAATCAGATGAATTGATCAGAAATGTAACAATTGTCACAGGTTCTGCTGGACCTGAGCAGTTCCAGTATTTATTGTTTTTATACCCAGTTCACAATATTTTCCTTTTTGTTAGAGGTTATCTGGTAAAATGGGGTACACAGCTTTACGTCAGTACATAAAACACATATTACAAATCTTGCTGGTGAACGCAGCAGGCCAGGCAGCATCTATAGGAAGAGGTACAGTCGACGTTTCTGCCCACGACCAGCATCTGCAGATTTCCTCGTGTTTGGGTACTACAAATCTTCTCTTTCTATTATTTCAGATTGTCATTCATTGATTTGGAAGCCAACATTTTGAGTTAATAGCTTTTTGAGTTAATAGCTATTTAAGTGACTTATGAGTGAAGTAAAAACAGTCAGGAAATTTATTTCAAGCACAAGAAAGTCTACAGATGCTGGAAATCCAGAGCAACACACACAAAATGCTGAGGAACTCAGCAGGTCAGGCAGCATCTATAGAAGTGAACAGACGGTCAATGTTTCGGGCTGAGACCCTTCTTCAGGGCCAAGAAGAAAGAGGAAGATTGCCAGAATAAAAAGGTGGGGGGCAATCTTCCTCTTTCCTTCTCACTCCTGAAGAAGGGTCTGTGCCTGAAAAATTGACTGTTTACTCTTTTCCATAGATGCTGCCTGGCCTGCTGAGTTCCTCCAACGTTTTGTGTATGTTGCTTTGAAAATTTATTTATTATTCAGAGACCAGGGTTACATCTGAATATAATATTAGTGAGAGACCCTTGAATGAAGACATGCTAGAGATGGAGTCTTTACATTGTAAACCTTGATTAATCATCAGATATTATTGATAACGATGGCAAGCTTCATTGCTTAGACTATACAGATCTCACGATTATTATGACATATATACCACAAAGAAAACAAACTTTTTGATATTTTAATTGGTGAGGTTTAAAAATAGTTTGTTGAAAAATAATTTTTTAATTCTTTTTTTTAAAAACAGATGAGCGTGACAGAGTGCAGAAAAAGACGTTCACAAAATGGATCAATAAACATCTTATAAAGGTACAGTTTAAACTTCAAAGTCTTGGGAGGGACCTGCGTTTAAAGGCTTTTCTTGTAATTGGAGCTGCTTGGCACCAGCAATTAGCAGTGATGATGACACCCATTTTTGATGAGCTCACTTGTGTCAGATTTTCACCTTTACAATAATTCTCATTTATTTATGTTGCAGATCTGTTTTGTAGTATTCTTGATAGCTGAGAAATCTTTTAAAGCTGTACCAAATACCAATTTTATTTGGAGCTTGAAATCGGAAAGATTCCTAATAAACGTGAACATTACTGTGATCTTTATGAAAGTACCATTAGTTGCTTTTTTTCCCAGAATGTTTTTAGGGTAAAACACTGACTTGTTTTGTGTGCAGTGATAAACACCTCACTAACAGCAATAGTCAAAGAAGCAGTTAGTCTGTTGACTGAAGGAAATGTCGATGCAACATGTGGGAAAAAAAACCACGATCTTCTGACACAATAACGTTTCATAAACCAGCTCAGCTTGATTAAACAAGAGTTATACACACCGCGTTGCTGGGTGTGAGTTCTCAAGATCAAAGATTCAAAGTACATTCATGATCAAACTATGTACACAACCCTGTCGATCCCTGTCTTCCCTTAAACTGCCTCAAAACAAAGAAAACCACGCCCCCCCCACACACGTAAAAAAAATCACACAAATGGCAAAAAAAAGCAAAAACACAGACTATAACATACCAACCCACAAAGTCATTGAAAGAATCCAGGCATATTCAATTCAGCTCACTTCAGTACCATCTGAAGGATGTTACCCCCTTGGTCATGTACACCTTGAGAAATATGGGCATATCTGTTTGACATCAGATGTGTATTTTAAACCATATTATATTTTCTGAATCAAATGAATGAGTATTTGAAGTGAAATTACTATATTAGAAAATGTCGTTTTTTATTTTCATAATTTTAAGTACCAAATCCGCTTTGCTAAATATAAGGTATTTGAGATGACTGTTGCTCTTTTCCTCTTTATCTTACAAATAGATCTATTTTTAGACAAGTGTTCAGAAATTGTATTTGGTCAGTCCATCCATTACTTGACATCTGTGCTCATTTCTGTTGCCTTTTATCTGTTTTTCCTGTCCTGCCTGAGAAATGCATAAAATTAATATGGTATCATTAAAGATGTTATATATCTCCAAAGGAAAACCTTAGGACAAAACTGAGAAATACAATATGATTTACAAACTGTGAGTAATGATAGTGTCTCTCTCCCCCACTCCCCAGACTGCTTCCAAACAAGTGCTGATTATGAAAGCAAATCCCTAAGATATAGGAGCAGAATTAGGCCATTCATCCCATTGAGTCTGATGTGTCATTTCATCATGGCTGATCCCCATACACCTGCCTTCTCACCATATCCTTTGATGCCCTGACTAATCAGGAAACTATCAACTTTTGCCTTAAATATACAGTACTCTTACACTTGGCCTCCACCGCTATGGCAGAGCATTCCACAGATTCACTACTCTCTGGCTAAAAAAAAAATCAACTTTTTTTTAGATTATGAGAACACTCAGTCCTCTTTTATTGTCATTTAGAAATGCATACATGCATTAAGAAATGATACAATGTTTCTCCGGAGTGGTATCACAGAAAACAGGACAGACCAAAGAATAACACTGACAGAACCAAATAATTATAACATACACTTACAGCAGTGCAAAGTAATACCATAATTTGATAAAGAACAGACCACGGGCACGGTAAAATAAAGTCTCAAAGTCCCCGAGTCAATCGACTCCCGAGTCCCTGATAGCAGGCAGCAAAAGGGAGAAACTCCCTGCCATAAACCTCCAGGCACCGTCAACTTGCCGATACCTTGGAAGCAGCCGACCCCTGCCGACACTGAGTCCATCTGTCCGAAAACTTCGAGCCTCTGACCAGCCCCTCCGATACAGCCTCCCGAGTGCCATCCTCTGCCGAGTGCCTTCGACCTCTCCCCGGCCACTGAAACACGCAAAGCCGAGGATTTCGGGGCCTTCAGCTCCGGAGATTCCGGTTACCACACAGTAGCAGCAGCAGTGAAGAGGGCATTTGAGAAGTTTTCCAGATGTTCTGCTGTGCTCTCACGTCTGTCTCCATTAAATCAGAATTGTGCACGGTCCCCTACTTGACAGATAACAGACACCATCACCGAAGTGGCCACGTGCGCTGCCGTCGCGCCGCCATCTTCTCCCCCCTTCCAGGAGGATTTTACCTCTGTTCTAAAAGGTCACCCTCTATTTTTAGGCTATACCCTCTAGTTCTGGATACCCCCACCACAGGAAACATCCTCTCCACTTCCACCCTATCTAATCCTTTCAACATTCGGTTCGATGAGATCCCTCTATATTCTTCTAAATTCCAGTGAGTACAGGCCCAAAGCTGCCAAACGCTCCTCATATGTTAACCTCTTCGTTCCTAGAATCAGCCTCGTGACCCTCCTCTGGACTCTCTCCAATAACAATGCATCTTTTCTGAGATATGGGGCCCAATGCTGTTGACAATACTCCAAGTGCGGCCTGACTAGTGTCTTATAAAGCCTCAGCATTATCTCCTGTTATATTCTATTCCTCTTGAAATAAGTGCCAATATTGCATTTGCTGCCTTTACCACAAACTCAACCTGTAACTTAACCTTCTGGAAGTCTTGCACGATGACTCCTAAGTCCCTTTGCGCCTCTGATGTTTGAACCTTTTCCTCATTTAGATAATAGTCCACACTATCGTTCCTTTTACCAATGCATTACCATACATTTCCCAACATTGTATTCCATCTGCCACTTTTTTTGCCCATTCTTCTAATTTGTCTAAGTCCTGCTGCAATCACATTGCTTCCTCAGGATTACCTAACCCTCCACCTGTCTTCGTATCATCTCCAGCTTTGCTGCAAAGTCATCAATTTCATTAATGTGAAAAGTAGTGGTCCCAATACTGACAACTGAGGAATACCACTAGTCACTGGCAGCCAACCACACTCACTGCCCCCTGCCTGTCAACCATTCCTTTATCCATGCCAGTATCTTTCCTGTAATGCCACAGGATTTTATCGTGTTAAGCAGCCTCATGTGTGGCATTGTATCAAATGCCTTCTGAAAATCCAAGTAAATGACATCCACTCCCTCTCTTTAGCCTCCCTGTATGTTACTCCCTCAAAGAATTCTAACATGTTTGTCAGGCAAGATTTTCCTTTGCAGAAACCACGCTGACTTTGACATATTTTATCATTAGTCTCCAAGTATCCTGAAACCTCATCCTTAATAATAGACTCCAACACTTTCCCAGCCACTGAGGTTAGGCTAACTGGTCTATAATTTCCTTTCTTTTGCCTTCCTCCCTTCTTAAAGAGTGGATTGACATTTGCAGAATATCTTGGACCCTGGCACTTGGGAGGCAAACTATTATCAGTGTTCTGTGGATTCGCGTCCACAAAATTGCCTATCTGTCCCCCTAACTATAGAGTATCCTATAACTGCTGCCAGCCTCTTCAGTTCCCTATCCTTCTAAGCCACAGGGCCAGGCTCAGTGCCAGTGGAATGGCCACTGTTGCTTCCCCCAGGTAGGTGCCCTCCCAACAGTACTCAAAATGGAGTACTTGTCATTGAGGGGGGACAGCCACAAGGGTGCTCTTCCCACTATTATCCAATGTTATCCCTTCCCTCTCCTGGCAGTCACCCATATATCTGTCTCCTGTAGCTAACCTTTCATTCATCTTGCGTGAGTAAAGAGATCCAGTTTTATTCACTTTGACTTTTTAAAGCAAATTATATTCATAAAAAGATACATTTATAATTCACTAATTATGAAGTGTAAGCACAGGCAAGTTTATTTGACTAAATACCAGAGCTTGTGGCTTCATTGACTCTTTTCCCTTGACTCTTCTTGAGATGGAACCGAATATGAAACTAGCAAAAGTTCAGATTTGGAATCCTTGCTGTTCTATCCCTCTGTACTTTCCTGTGTGCTATTTTACAGAAATTTTATGCCATTGTTGTGAATCTCATAACAGACCACCGCCTTGAATTTTTATTATAATGTTCTTGAAGCATTTGGATTTTTCTACACTCTGTGTGGTTTAATTGTGTCAGGTATCCTGAACAAACTATTTGGTTTCCTGCAAGCCTGTACTCAAACTCGCATAATTATGCACAAACCAAAATCCTGTACGAAAACTTCTTAACAAACTCCTAGGACTCTCACTGTTTTGTTTTTAATGATGTTTAGATTAATTTCTACTTGCTATCTCTCATCAATTACTTCCTAATTGGTCTCTCATAGATTTTGTTTACCCTTTCACCGTTATGCATGCATAATTACTTTACTGCTAGTGTTTTCATCTTGTTGATGGCTTGCAAGGGACTGGATTGACGTTTAAAGATCTTTAGAGTCTTGTCAATTTCTTAAAATTCCACGTTAGCACAAGCAACAGGGAGGCAAATCGTGTGTTAATTTCTGTATTAGACAATTTGAGTACAAGAGCAAGGAAGTTTTTCACCACCTTATTTCATTTTATTCATTTATTCCGGGATAATATGCATTAACAGACCGTTCCAGTCCAAAAAGCCTGCACTACCCATTTGCACCCATGCAACTGCCCCCACCCACTTGCACCCGTGCAATCGCCCCTCCCAATTACACCCAGGGGACCAAGAATTCAGTTTTAAAAAAAAGAGGGCTGAAGAGGCTTGTTCTAAGTTAATTCAAAAAAGATATCGATAGATCTCCTGGAACATGATGTAGAAAAATCGTACTGAGGGAGAACTTTGGATATGATCTTCATTAATGGCAGAGCAGATTCGAAGACCTTGGTCACCCTGTTATTAAAATTGTACACAAGTTATTGTTAACTATAACCTCCATAGAGTTTGGAGTAATTTTACTCCTTCCACAATTCTGAGTACATTGGGATATATATATATATTGGGATATATATATATATATTGTGTGTGTATATCTATATATACACATATATATATACACACACACACACACACACACACACACACACACACACACACACACACACACACACTTTTGCTCAAACTCCTGACTCTCTACGTTTAGGGTTAATATTTTCCTCCAAGCCTCTGCCAGCTTCATAGGCTCATAGAGGGCAGTTTGTCTCCTTACTCAGACATGTACACAATTCCCCACCAACCCTTCCTTGCTTGACTGACTGTAAGGCAAGCCCGTCAGCATGATTAGGCTGACATCCACGGATCCTGTCCAAAGAAAAATCTAACTGAATCTGGAGGAACCTGCTACCGAATTCCCTAACCTTACTTTGTCCTCATTACCCGCAGCCTCAAAGGCCCAATGTCTGTGATTCCACAAGCCCCCTGATGCTACCGTGGCTACTGTATCAGCATTGGTCACTGGGATCACTCTAACTTCTCAGCCTGTTCCTTTTCTCCTCCATGGTCACATAGTCGTTCAGATCCACTGTTTTTAAGCAGGCATTGGTAGCCATGCCTAACGTGACTCTCCAATGGAGTTTGTACTGTTTTCTTTCATATAAGCAATAGTGACTATGCAAAACAGTTGTTTGAAAATTAAATTGTCCCTGTGACATTAAGGGAGCCTTAAAAGCGCAATTGAAATACGAAATAATGTAAGTAAAACTAAAAGTAGTTATTTATCATTTTCATACAACAGTTGTGTCAAGCAGTGGCTGATTGCTAATGCACTTCATAGAGCCCTAAATAGCTTTATGCATCACTGCCCTCTAAATAGCTTTGTAGGCTGCCTTGCCTGATAACTATTCTGTGGTCACATGGAGACCTCCATGGCATTTGAGTATTGTAGGTATTTTAGGAAAGGCTAATGGTTTGTCACGATTAGGCATGGCAAGATAAATTTTGCATGTCTTCAACTGAAGAGCTTTCAAGCACTTCTTTTTAAGGTTTTACTATCACAGTTCCTCTTTAGCTGATAGGGCAAAATGCATTTCCCTTCCTCTGTCATAAATATAGAATGAGTTGTTAGAACACAAGTACCCTTACCAGTTACGTGGGTAAAGTCTTGCTATAATTTTAGGATTGTCTCTTGTAGGACACAAATATAACATCTAGTTCAGATCACTTGGTGGCTGTAGTACTATACATCCATGTTGGGTAATAATGTAATTAGATATTGAACAGTTGTCATGTACCATTCAGTTAGGTCTTCAAACAAATAGTAATAAACTACAACAAACTCAATGATACTGTAATTTCCTTTGGGATCAATAAAGTATCTATCAATAATATGCTCATTTATTACTTGCAAGGCAAAGTCTACCTCCATACATTAAGTCATTGTTAGGTAGCTTTAACCCTTGTAGCTCAAAACAGATCATTATATCCAGTAACTCATCCTTAATTGCATTCCTTCCTTGCATCTGTCTTAAATGAGCCATATTTGTCTTTAATTAGTTGATTTGTCTTTTGAGTCTTCTCCCCCCAATGTCCTGTTTTCCTCTGTTGTCAAAACACGCCCTGCCATAGAACATACTCCCTGCTATGAAATACACGCCCTTCTTCATCCAAATATTTCAACAAACCAGCAAAGCACTCTGGGATCACATTGGTTCCATTTTGTCATATTACATTTTACAAAAGTTATAAATTCATAAAGACTTTAGGGTTACAAATAATTTCCACACAGTACAGGAATACATCTGCGTACAAAGAGCTGAGAAAATTTTTGGGCTTTTATCAATTGACACGAGGTATAGATGGAATATCGGTCTGTCCAAAGGTTCAAAGGTCAAGTTTAATGTCAGAGAAATGTATACAATATACATCCTGAAATGCTTTTCTTCGCAAAACATCCACGAAAATAGAGAAGTGCCCCAAAGAATGAATGACAGTTAAATGTGAGAACCCCAATGTTCCCCCCCTCCCCGGCTCCCCCCACCAGCACGTAATTGGCAATGAGCAGTGATTCCCCCTCCACCCCCACCAGCAAAGTTAAATATGCATCGGTACAGTCACCAAGCCCAAACGTGTGGTAAGCGATAGCAAAGACACAGACCATGCAGTAGCCTCAGAAGTTTTGCATTTCATCTGAATTCGACAACCCACTGGCAAGGTAGAGGGAGGTGTCCTCCATTTTCACAGCGGTGGGTGACAGAACAACAACCCGCTGGCTTACGATCTTAAAAGTCCATTTTGTTGCTTTTTCCAAGCTCTGTGCCTGAAGATTGCAAAGACCTCGGGCAAAAGATTTCCGGCCTCCCCGATGACACAAGTCTCCGGCTGTGACACCAACCCTCGATCCGCCTGTCCCCAGAGCCCCGAGATCTTAGGTTTCCAAACACAATTGAGGTTCTCAGGCCAAACCCTTGGCATGTTGAATAATGGCCAGTAGTGGAACCCCGAGAGTCGGTCCCATTCCCGCAAAGAATCAAAGCTTGCGTGTAACTCCAGGTCAGGGTCTTCAAAAGAACCCTGAAAGGAAAAAAATAAAGATATTAAAGGTAGAAATGGAGCTGCTTCTGAAGAAGCCAGCAAAGGAGTCGCTGTTAGGTGCCATAATTCCTCCTAAGCTCTTAAGTCAAGAATACTGTTAAAACTTGCGATCCTTCAAGCTGTGTGTTCATTATTTGGCTTCCACAACAAATGAACGATAACTTTTTGTAAGTTTTTTTTTGAAAATAGCAATAAATACGGAATGTTGTCTTATAGTATTCATTATTTCTGTGTAATACCAGATAGGATAGCATTGGACCATTTGATCATGGGATTCTAAATGCAAATCTAATGCTGTCTTAGCACATGATCTGTGGATTCAGATCAGAAGTCATTAATCTTAATAACAGATGTTAGGATAAATAGTTGTCTTCCCGAATGGTAACAATTGGAGAATGAATCTTGGCTATGATTTATAATATTATTATGAAACTCAGGAAAGCTCCATTTGATAAGATTAGGGTAGATTGGGAACAGGAATTGGGGCTTACCATTTCTGTGGATGATTGGGGGCAGATTTTACAATTAGTTAATACTTCCTCTATTTGTGCTAAACATTCCCTAATTCAATTTAAAGTGGTGCATAGAGCACATATGTCCAAAGATAAGTTAGCGCGTTTTTACTCGCATATTAATCCTTTCTGTGATAGATGTTCGGGGCAGATAGCCTCTTTAACTCATATGTTTTGGTCTTGCCCTACTTTGGAAACTTTTTGGAGAGATATTTTCAATATTATTTCTAAGGTATTAAATATAGATATCTCTCCTCACCCTATTACTGCTATCTTTGGACTACCTAAAATTTCTAGTAATCTTTCCCCTTCAGCCCGTAGAATGATTGCATTTCTTACTTTAATGGCGAAAAGATGTATTTTACAACATTGGAAAGAGCTTAATGCTCCAACTACCTTTTTTTGGTTTTCTCAGACGATTTTATGTTTGAATCTGGAGAAAATTAGAAGTAACCTTCATGATTCTTCATTTAAATTTGAACAGATTTGGGGACCTTTTATTCGATATTTTCATTTAATGTAATATTTACCCTTTTTGTTTTTTTTTCACTGTTTTAATGGAGGTCGGGATTGAGGACGTGATTTTAAGTTTAACTCTGTTTGGTTTCAAGTTAGCCCATTGCTTTGCTTTGCTTTTAGTTAGTTGCACGGTGGGTTTTTTTTTTGGGGTTTTTTTTTCTTTTTTTCCATTGATATATATAAAATCTAGTATACTATTATGTTATTTTGGTTTCTTATGCTTAAATTACATTGTTTGTAGTATTTTCTTTTTGGTATTGTTATCTTTTGGAATTTTATTATACTTTAACATCGTATTAATGTTTATATGGCTTACCTTTTTTGTATACTTACTCAATAAAAAGATTTAAAAAGAAAGAAAGAGAATGAATCAAGAAATTGTGAGGCTAAGAACGGTGAAAGAATAATTATGGAATGTAATCTTCATTAACAATCATCTGTTCAAGTAAGGAAAACATCATAAGATACATGTGGGACAAAATTGTGGGACTAACTAGAAAACTGACTATCTTAGAACTGATTCCTGCATCCACCCACATTCAACAATGACCTGCTCTCTGTTGCCCAGTTTAATGCCACGTTAGTCCAAGCATGTGTCAGTCCCTTTGAGAACAACAACCCAAGTCTGAACATGGAGAAGACCAAGGAATGATTGTGGACTTTAGGGAGGTGGAGATGCACCATCCTTCTCTGCGCATACATGGCTGCTCCGTAAAGAGAGAGTAACGTGCACTGAGTTTCTAGGAGTTCACATCACGGATAACCTCACCTGATTTCTCAACATCACCTTCCTGAACAAGAAGGCACAACAGCACCCCCACTTCCTAAAGAGATTGAGGTAAGCGAGACTCCCCCCATCTCAACTGAATATTATAGGAGCACTGCTAAGTGTGTCCTGACAAGCTGCATCACCATCTGGTATGGGAGCAGAAGAACATCGGACTGGAAGTCCCCACAAAAGACTGTGAGTACAGCCAAAAGGATCATAAGGATCTCCCTGCCATCCATCGGGGACCTTTATTAGGAGCGCTGTATACGCAGGACCCTTGGTATTATCAAGGATCCCACCCAGCCATCCAGCATCCTCTTTGACATTTTACCTTCAGACAGGAGACTCTAATGCATAAAGACAAGCCTTTAGACCTCTGAACACTCTGCTGTATCGCTTTCGAAGTGTGACCGGTTAAGTTGTTCTGCACCCTACAATATTTAATTTATGCACTTTACTTTGTGTGCAATTAGTTTGTGGATTTTATTCTTACTTTCCTAAGTTATTGTGTGCTATATGTGTGTTATGTGTACTACTGTGCTTTACACCCTGGTCTGATGAAACGCTGTCTTGTTTGACGTTAACACATGTACAGTATATAGTTAAATGACAATAAATTTGACTTGACTTCAAAAAGCTGAATTCCAAGGTGAGGTGAGCCTTGGCAATAACTGTGTTTGATTGTGATGTTCCTAATATAAAAATGCATTCAGGGAAGAATGCTCTGCTGGTTGGCATTATGCACTGCACCCAGCAGCTGATCATTAAGTGTCCTCAGTCACAACCTCGGGATATCAATGCACAAGACTGACGTGATGGTAATTTCAACCTTTTTTTAAGGCCCTTTTTTTTACATTTGTGATATGTCAGAAGAAGGAGGATTTGCTTAATAATTGGCGCTGATTCATTCTGATAGATCAGCAAATGAGCATTAATACCTGCATTTGGCAAGACCTAGGCAATATTCAGGCACAGACTGATAAAAGGCAGGTTGGCAATGACTGCCTTCAAGAAGAGAGTGCAGCTAACCACCTTTGATAGTCAATGGTTTTACCATTCCTAACTAGTGCAGCTAACTACCTTTGACATTCAGTGGTTTTACCATTGCTAACTAGTGCAGCTAACTACCTTTGACATTCAGTGGTTTTACCATTGCCGACTAATGCAGCTAACTACCTTTGACATTCACTGGTTTTACCATTCCTAACTAGTGCAGCTAACTACCTTTGACATTCAGTGGTTTTGCCATTGCTAACTAGTGCAGCTAACTACCTTTGATATTCAATGGTTTTACCATTGCCAACTAATGCAGCTAACCACCTTTGACATTCAATGGTTTTACCATTGCTAATTAGTGCAGCTAACCACCTTTGACATTTAATGGTTTTACCATTGCTAACTAGTGCAGCTAACCACCTTTGACATTCAATGGTTTTACCATTGCTAACTAGTGCAGCTAACTACCTTTGATATTCAATGGTTTTACCATTGCCAACTAATGCAGCAAACCACCTTTGACATTCAATGGTTTTACCATTGCTAATTAGTGCAGCTAACCACCTTTGACATTCAATGGTTTTACCATTCCTAACTAGTGCAGCTAACTACTTTTGACATTCAGTGGTTTTACCATTGCTAACTTCACCACCAATAACACCCTGGTAGTCAGCATCGAGCAGAAGGGCTCCAGCCACGTTAGCACTGGCTACAGCAACAGATCTGAGGTCGGGTATTCTTCAGTGAATGACTTAGACTGTGATATCCCAGAGTTTTGCTGTGCTCTGCAGGGCACAATTCAGAAGTATGATGTCCGCTTGTCTGAATGCTTGCAAATCCAACAATTCTCAAGAAATATGATGTCATCCCAGCCTTAATAATCACCTCTCCATTACTGGTGAGCCATGCCCAAAGTTTGTACCGCTGCTGTAAATTACTCCAGCACCAGCTCGCAAACTTGCAACCACAACCATCAAAGGAAAGGGAAAACGAACACTCAGAATACATTACCCTGCAAGCTGCACATGGTCCTGTCTTGGAAATGTGTTGCTGTTAACCCATCATTGCTGGGCGTAAATCCTGGAACGCACTGTTCAGCAATATTGTGAGAACGTGCTGACCAGAATGACAGCATATTCTCAGGGCGTTTAAGAAAAGGAGATAAATGTGGGCCTTGCCAGTGACCCCCCGACATATTAACTTTTTTAAAAGTAATCTCAATAAATTTTCTAAAGCAATTGTATTCTGAATTATGTATCTTGTGCTTGGAGTTTGAGAGGTATGGTGCAGTCAGGAACTAGACTTGGAAATTTTTGTTCATTTGCAGGAAATGGGTATCGTCTCAGAAAACATGGAACTGTGTGCGGCTTAGGAACAGGCCATTCAGCCCACAATGTCTGTGCTGACCATGATGCTGAATTAAACTCAATCTATCTACCTGCACGTGATCCATAGCGCTTCCTTCCCTGCGTGCTTGTCTCAATGCCTGTTAACTGCCACAATTATGCTTGCTTCCACCACCTCCCCTGGTTGCAAGTTACAGGCCCCTGCCGCTCCCTGTTTTTAAAAAAAAAAATTACCTCAGAAATCCCATTTAAATTTTGCTCTAAAACCCCCTCACTTTAAAGTTATGTCTATAAGTCCATAAGATATAGGAGCAGAATTAGGCCATATGGCCAATCGAGCCTAGTTTTTGACATTTCTACCCTCAGACAAAGACTCTGCCTAACTCTCTACTCTGTCTTGGCCTCTCATAATTTTATAAGGCTCATACCAGGTCTCCCTTTAGCCTCTGAGGCAGCAGTGTAAACAATCCAGGTTTGTCCATCCTCTCCTCTAAACTAATGTTCTCTAATCCAGGCAGCATCCTGGTGAACCCCTTCGTAATCTCTCCACATCTTTCCTGCAAAGGGTGATCAGAACTGCACTTAATTCTCCGAATGCAGCCTAGCCAAAGTATTCTTCTCTTAACTGCAGCACGACTTCCTGATTCTTGCACTCAGTGCTCTAACCAATGAAGGCAGATATGCCATATACCATCTTTGCCACTTTTTCTACTTGTGTTGCCGCTTTCAGGAAGCTATGGACTTGGATGGTTGTCATCATTTACTACTTTGAGGACTATGATCAGCTACAAACCCTTGTAAATTTGGGCATTTCGCAATTTATGGGGGGAATAGCTCTAAAGACAAAACAAAGCAATTAATTGCATATTTTTAAATTGATCAATAAAGTGAAAGATATTGCAGAGAACTGAAACCAAGTTTTCCAAAAGGCCTCTTTTCAGTTTCTCTTTTCTGCCACAACTGTGAACTGCTTTAATAAACAAATCAGCATGATTTTCCTTGCCTCAGACTGACAATGATTCTCTTGATTCTATGCTTTCCTTCACCTTTCTGAAGTTTGAAACTAAATGTGTTCTCACCTTCACACTACTGATGTCTTCGAGCTGAAACTTTAAAACTTTTTTAATGCTGACTGGCCCAAGCATTCACAACACATAGTAAATATTTCCATTTTCATTTCGGATGAATTCCTGTTAATTAGGACGCATGGGGATCAGTACTTTTTTGGCCCAACTAAGTGGCTGCCCGAAATAGTCAAAGTTTCATGGAAATGACCAAAAAAAGGTTTTAAAAAAAAGACAAACTACCATTTATCTGAGTAACAACTTGCCTATTTACAAAGCAAGTTAGAACACCACTAACAACTCTGCAGTGCTATAAAACTCCTAAAATATTCATCCAGTTTTCAGATTGAGATATGCACCTGGGCATTCCAGAGCAGAAACACCGGGTTTTTGTGCTGTCAGAAACGTCTTGCTGAAGTGCGTAATCCAACTTGATCTTCATGTGAGTTTGCAGATGAGTTTCTGTTTCTGTGACTGCCAATGCACAAAACTTAGTTAACAGGTACTTGCGTATTGCCCAGGGTGTTAATTGATAAGCTAAGTGCTCTTAAAACAATTTGATGCAAACTATTAAGATACCACTCTTATCTGAGATCAGAGTTTGAGTACTTTCTTGGAATAGTTGTAGATGCAGGTGATACGGTACAGGAAAATACGGATTGGAGGATTGTGACTAGTGGTGTCCCACAAAGATCTGTTCTGGAACCTCTACTTTCGTGATTTTTATTAACGACCTGGATGTGGGGGTAGAAGGGTGGGTTGGCAAGTTTGCAGATGACACAAAGGTTGGTGGTGAGGTGGTACACTTTGGAAGGACAAACTCCAAGGCAGAGTACAAAGTAAATGGCAGGATATTTGGTAGTGTGGAGTAGCAGAGGGATCTGGGGGTACATGTCCACAGATCCCTGAAAGTTGCCTCACAGGTGGATAGGGTAGTTACGAAAGCTTATGGGGTGTTAGCTTTCATAAGTCGAGGGATAGAGTTTAAGAGTTGCGATGTAATGATGCAGCTCTATAAAACTCTGGTTAGGCCACACTTGGAGTACTGTGTCCAGTTCTGGTTGCCTCACTATAGGAAGGATGTGGAAGCATTGGAAAGGGTACAGAGGAGATTTACCAGGATGCTGACAACAGGAATGCTGCAGATGCTGGAAATTCAAGCAACACACATCAAAGTTGCTGGTGAACGCAGCAGGCCAGGCAGCATCTCTAGGAAGAGGTACAGTCGACGTTTCAGGCCGAGACCCTTCGTCAGGCCTGGTTTAGAGAGTATGCATTATGATCAGAGATTAAAGGAGCTAGGGCTTTACTGTTTGGAGAGAAGGAGGATGAGAGGAGACATGATAGAGGTGTACAAAATATTAAGAGGAATAAATAGAGTGGATAGCCAGTGCCTTTTCCCCAGGGCACCACTGCTCAATACAAGAGGACATGGCTTTAAGGTAAGGGGTGGGAAGTTCAAGGGGGATATTAGAGGAAGGTTTTTTACTCAGAGAGTGGTTGGTGCATGGAATGCACTGCCTGAGTCAGTGGTGGAGGCAGATACACTAGTGAAGTTTAAGAGACTACTAGACAGGTATATGGAGGAATTTAAGGTGGGGGCTTATATGGGAGGCAGGGTTTGAGGGTCGGCACAACATTGTAGGCCGAAGGGCCTGTACTGTGCTGTACTATTCTATGTTCTATGTTCTAAAAGGCCATTTGGTCCATGAAGTCCATGCTGTACATCAAGCAACCAATTACACTAATACTATCTTATTCATACCACGTTCCCCTCAACTCCCTCCAGATACTACCCCTCCCCTTCTTACTTACTGTCTATTACTCTGGTGGTGCTCCAGGCAGCGATGAAGGTCCTCTGTCCCTGGCGGTGTTCATGGCTTCTGTCATCGTGCCGGTAGCTTCCTCTCGGTTTTCACTACTGTATAGTCCCGGGTGGAGACTCAGGAATACCACTGCACTCCGATGTGGAAGAATTCTTCGTTGCTACTTTCATAAATTTTATTTGACCAGTCAGGGTTGTTAGCCCCGAGCTGAAACTCCCAAAGCTGGAGGACTAGTGGACCACACTAGTGGCCTCTACCCTTTGACCTATCTGACATGACCCTACCAAGAGCCAAAGCACAAAACCCAACATAACTCTCCGGGTCATTGTAGCACACGAGCCTCCAAACCACGACAAGGTTGTGGACTTCTTTGAAGATCACTCCCCTACAGACTAGGAAATATCTGCAGAGGCCAATTTACCTACTGATGTGCAAGTCATTAGAATGCAGGAGGAAAACAGAACATGTAAACTCTTTAGACAGCATGAGAGGCCAAGAACAAGCCCAGGTCTCTGGACCTAATCAGACTGCAGTTTTACTAATTGTGCTCACTGTGCTGCTCCATCCTAGTGATTTCCATATGAAGGATAATTGAGGCTATATTCTGTGCTATGAAATGGAAAATTGGTCTTTTGTTTTGTCAAACACTGCTTGGAAATTAGTATAAGTTAACTTTGATCATGCAGAATAAAAAAAATGCAGTAGTGGCTGATGAGAGACTTTATTGGGCAGAAATTTCTGTAACCCTACACAACTCATTGTGTGGTCTAATTTATATTGTACACCAGCTGTGTGAGAAATATTCACACCATCCTAAAGAGACTTAAACCACAGTGCGTAGTTTATCTTCTAACATTCAGCTTTTGCAATGTTCAGTCAGAAAATTGATGCACTTACAGTGCAATCCCACCATCTGCCACAACTTCGCCCTCCCCACCCTTTCCTGCTTTCCACAGGAACCACTCTCAGTGTGACTCCCTGGGCTGCTCATTCCTCTCTCTCCCCCCAGACATTTTCCCTGCAGCCGTAGGAAATATTAGACCTGTAACTACACCTTATCCCTCACCATCCAGGGTCAACGAACCCTTATAAATTCTTTGGCTTCACTTATTGCATCCGGTGCTCTTGATGTGGCCTCCTCTCCATCAGAGGGATGAGGCACAAAGTGGGCGGGCTGCTTTGCGGCGTGCTTAAACTGTGTTTGCCTTGGCTGTCTGAAGCTCCTGGTTGCTAAACTTTTAGTTCTTCTCCCCATTCCTGCCTGCCATAACTGTCCTTGGCCTCCTCTGTTTCCAAGACAAGGTTCAACACAAACTAGAGAAAGAGCGCCTCCCATTCCACTTGGGTAGTCTACAACTCAACAGCATGAACATTAAATTTTCCGACTCCTGGAAAAACTGCTCCTCCTCTGTCCCTTCTCTCTCTCTCCGCCTGAACTTCCTACACTCATCTTAGCCCCTTTCACCTACATACTCCTCCCACTGGTTCCCCTGCTGCACCATTCCCATTTAGCCTCCTCACCTTCCTCATTTGATTCCATGACCCACCTTTCTCAGATTCTATCATCTTCAACCCTTACCTGCCTCCACCTATCACCTTCCAGCTCCTCTATTTCCACCCTCCTCTCCATCTTCCTATCACCCCTCCTCACTGTTGTGTATTTATTATGTCAGTAATATTTGAGTAATATTGTAAATCTTTTCTTTGATTCATTCTTTAAATAATTCATTACAGATTATATGTAAAAGGCACTATGTCATCACGCCACCACATAATAAGTATGTGCCTCGCTTAAAGTAAAAACGAAGTTAGACTCACATTTCAGACTGTCTTGTTTTTCTTCCACTTAGCTAAATGTCTTAGAGTTACAAACATGCTACTCACCTGGATCCACCTACTGCTTGCCAGCTCTTGTTCCACCCCTTTTTATACTAGCTTTCTCCCCTCTTATTTCAGTTAATTTTACAGATATATTTATAGACTATTAGATTATTCAACATACAGAAAAGCAGTTGCGTGAAACAAAACTATAAAATGGGGGTATCTTTCCCCCTTCCTTTCCAGTCCTGAAGAAAGGTCTCGACGCAAAACGTCTGCTGTTTATTCATTTCCATAGATACTGCCTGACCTGTTGAGTTTGTGTGTGTGTTGCTACAAAAAGAAGTTTTTTTTTCCACTTTTAATCTCCTTAAAAGCAGTTCTATTTCCTTCCCTTTAAATTCCAACTTTTCTCCAAATGTTTAAGTACTTTAAGGTGTAGGCTCTGCTTTTATCATGTTGTCACAGAGCGGTTGATGCTTTCCCTCAATTTTCTGCCTTAAGTGCAACCTTGTGGTCATGAGTGCCAAAGATAGCAATGAAGTGTAGTGGGTCAAGTCTCAAATTATGAAAAATTCAGTTTAATTTGGAGACTCTGCCAGAATGGAGAGTTATTGCACAGGAGGAGGTGCTTATCCCAACACCTTTCTAATATCGTTAGTGTTCATATGCTGTTATCCCTTCAAGCTCTGAGTTCTGTACCCTGTATTTCATCCATCTTGTGTCATGATGACTAGAACTGGACACACTGAACTGGCCACCCCCCAGGTTAGGAATGCCTTGCGTACAGACGTCTGTACATACACGTGACTTTGATATTATTAAAGTCCAATGAATATGCATATGTTTGTTCCTACAAACAACGGAACAGTTTTCCCCCTCTCTCTGCTTTTGGTAATTATTCTCTTTTAATCAGTCTGTGTATTTTCCTTGCTATACCACGATGGTATGGCTATCATATCAAGTGATTTTTTTGGTGTGTATTTTCCAACTTGTGAATGAAGTCGATCTAATGCTGTAAAGGTGTTGGGATAAGCACTTGAAGAAACATATCCTGCAGGGTGTCAGATCAAGTGCCAGGGAAGAGATACCCAATTTATACTCTATTTGTGGCCAGAATGGACACAACATCCTGAACTTCCTCGTCCTGTGCAATAACTCTCCGTTCTGGCAGAGTCTCCAAATTAAACTGAAATTTTCAGAATTTGAGACTTGTCCCACTACATTTCATTGTTATCTTTGGCAGTCATGACCACAACATTGCACTTAAGGCAGAAAATTGAGGGAAAGAATCAACCGCTCTGTGACATCATGATAAAACCAGAGCCTACACCTCAAAGTATCACACAACCTGTTTGTTACCAGGGTTGGACTGCTGTGCTTTATGTAGTTCTAATATTTTTTTTTCTCTCAGTACCCTAGCAATATTCATAAAAACAATTATTCATATTTATCCTTAACCCCCATTATCTTTTGAGTATCTCTAGTTTCAAGGATCTGTGGACAGGTATCCTGAGATCCCTCTGTTCCTCTGCAATTTTTTTGTACTAATTATCTATCATTTGGTATGATTGATCAAAATATTGAAGTAATCACAAATAACGTGTACTATTATCAAGCAAGTCAAAATTTTCACTATACCTCAGTACATGTAATAATAATTAATTTACCAATATATTTTTACAGTGACACTTCTAATTAAAATGTAATCTTTTTCCACTTTTTAAAATTTTGGTGAAATCGTTTTGCATTTAGATTTCCCTTTGTTTATCTGTATAACTGTTCAAAATGTGGAAAAGAAAAGGGAAATTACATAACTCTCAGTTTTCACTCAAATTAACCTGAATATTTCAATGTTAAACAGTTGGTGAATGATGTATACTTTAGGAGCATACTGAAGTTCTATTAACACTTTCTCTTTGAACTACAATGTGTAGTGTATAGACTGTGGTGTCTTTGTTTAATTTTCCTATAGCGCGAATAATGAGCGTTGAATGTTATATTCATGACAGAACCATTGATTCCATCAGTTCTCAAATTCTGCTTTGAACCAGAAATTGAAATTGAGTTTTTTTTTAAAAAAGGTAATTATCAATTAACTTACTAAGTTATTTAAAATAGTTGGCACTTTTCATGAGAATAACAATTTGTGGGATAACTTTTAAATGCAACTTCCCCTCTGCAACTTCCTGACCAACAGACCAAAAACTCAGTAAGGATAGGCAGTGGCACTTCCTCCATGGTTATCCTCAACACTGGTGTGCCACAAGGCTGTGTGTGCCCACAGGCACGTAGTTTACTCCCTATACACTCGTGACTGTATAGCCAGATTCAGCTTTTACTCCATCTACAAGTTTGCAGGTGACACTACCATAGCGTGCCAAATATCACACAACGATAAGACTGATTTTTGGGAAGGCGATAGAGGGTCTTGTGGTATGATGTGAAGACAACAACCGCCCTGTCAGTGTCATCAGAACCAAGGATATGGTCGTTGACTTTAGAAAGCAGGCAGAGTACAAGTCCCTTATTTTATCAATGATGTGGAGGTTGGAGATGGTTGAGAGCTTCAAGTCCCTAGATGTAAATACCACCACTAATTTGTCCTGATCCAGACATGTGGTTGCTGTAGCCAATAAAGCACAACAGCATCCCTACATCCTCAGAAGAGTAGGAAAGTTGATGTTACAGATGCCCCAAAGCGGGCTGATCTGGATGAATCATAGCGTGATACTGCTCCGCCCGAGACTGCAGAGAATTACAGAGACTTGTGAATGCAGCACCATCCATTATGAAAACCACCCTCCCCTCTATTTGCTCTGTCTAGATTTACAACTGCCTTGTGAAAGCAGCTAATGTAATTGAGTTACCCTACTCTGCCTATTCTTTCTTCCTACCATCCCACTGGGAAAAAGACACAAGAACATGTAGCACCAGCCTCAAGGACACCATTGTGTCTCTGTTGTAAGACTCTTGAATGACCTCATATTCTGCATTATGTACTTTTTGTGGTAACTCAATGTGTTTGTGTATGAATTGATCTGTCTGGATGGCATGCAAACAGAAGTTTTTTTTTACTGTATCTTGGGATATAGTATGGTCCTCCATCATTTAGGGTTGACCACGGATGTTGTGTCCTAGCTGTCTAGATATGCAAGTCTGGGCAGTGCAGCATGGAGAACAATCTGTTACCCATGTAGCAAGCTTCCCCTCTCAATGCATCTGATAAATCCAATGGAACGGCAGAGACCAGTCCAGTCCATCACAGAAGTTGCCAGTCAGCATTGATCTCAATGTAGGACTGCCTTAGGAACTCAAAGGCTCATTTATTATCAAAATATACAGCTCTGAAATTCTTCTTCTCCTGCTCAGGGTTTACTCCCAAAGCCTTCTCCATGAGTAGGTATAGCCACAAGGCAGCAGAGGTTTGAGATCAGAGTTTTTCTTACCTGTATGAGCTGCCAACCGTGGCTGAATGGCTCCAGCTGCCCGAAGCCATTGGTTTTAAGATGCCAGTTACCTGCCTTTGCTCCTTCTCCTGCCAGCAGAAATGTTTCCGCCGGGCTTAGTAACTAAGCCACATGTGAAGACCAGGAGCTGGACTTGGTTGTCTGAGGCTATTTAGTATCTTGTCTACGTGACAATAATAAATCAATTTCATATATTGGAATTATATATCATCTTTGTAAAGGAAAACTTGTACCAAGAATTTTTAAATTGAGTTACGACCTAACCGGGAGCTAGTGTAGGTCAGCAAATGCATGGGATGGACAAATAGGTGTGATTTAGGACATAGGCTGTAGAGTTTTGGATTACCTCAAATTTGCAAAGAGGAATAAAAACAAAATCTTGGATAAATGTTTCTTTAGCAAATGAAGTGTGCAAGTGCAGAGCAAATCACTGTAAGAGTAGATGTAAAGTCTGAAACTTGGGACAAAATGTGATCATTCACTTCTGGTTTACTGTTGCCTAAGGATAAGGAACAGACTTTGTAATAGGTACTGAGGAGGATGACTTCGGTCTTTTCCAATATTTGGATGGAGAAAAGTTTTTGTTTGTGCACAATAGATGTTTCTTTCTTTTTAAATCTTTTTATTGAGTAAGTATACAAAAAAGGTAAGCCATATAAACATTAATACAATGTTAAAGTATAATAAAATTCCAAAAGATAACAATACCAAAAAGAAAATACTACAAACAATGTAATTTAAGCATAAGAAACCAAAATAACATAATAGTATACTAGATTTTATATATATCAATGGAAAAAAAAAGAAAAAAAAACCCCCAAAAAAAAACCCACCGTGCAACTAACTAAAAGCAAAGCAAAGCAATGGGCTAACTTGAAACCAAACAGAGTTAAACTTAAAATCACGTCCTCAATCCCGACCTCCATTAAAACAGTGAAAAAAAAACAAGAAGGGTAAATATTACATTAAATGAAAATATCGAATAAAAGGTCCCCAAATCTGTTCAAATTTAAATGAAGAATCATGAAGGTTACTTCTAATTTTCTCCAGATTCAAACATAAAATCGTCTGAGAAAACCAAAAAAAAGGTAGTTGGAGCATTAAGCTCTTTCCAATGTTGTAAAATACATCTTTTCGCCATTAAAGTAAGAAATGCAATCATTCTACGGGCTGAAGGGGAAAGATTACTAGAAATTTTAGGTAGTCCAAAGATAGCAGTAATAGGGTGAGGAGAGATATCTATATTTAATACCTTAGAAATAATATTGAAAATATCTCTCCAAAAAGTTTCCAAAGTAGGGCAAGACCAAAACATATGAGTTAAAGAGGCTATCTGCCCCGAACATCTATCACAGAAAGGATTAATATGCGAGTAAAAACGCGCTAACTTATCTTTGGACATATGTGCTCTATGCACCACTTTAAATTGAATTAGGGAATGTTTAGCACAAATAGAAGAAGTATTAACTAATTGTAAAATCTGCCCCCAATCATCCACAGAAATGGTAAGCCCCAATTCCTGTTCCCAATCTACCCTAATCTTATCAAATGGAGCTTTCCTGAGTTTCATAATAATATTATAAATCATAGCCGATGCACCTTTCTGACATGGATTAAGGTTAATTATCGAATCTAAAATATATATAGGAGGAAGCATTGGAAAAGAAGGAAGTATAGTACTTAGAAAATTTCTAACTTGTAAATATCTAAAAAAATGTATTCTTGATAGGTTATATTTATTAGATAATTGTTCAAAAGACATAAGGGAACCATCTAAAAATAAATCCAAAAACCGTAAAATACCCTTAGTCTTCCAAGTTTGAAAAGCGCGATCCGTAAAAGAGGGAGGAAAAAATATGTTACCTAAAATAGGAATCGCTAACCCGAATTGATTAAGATCAAAAAATTTTCTGAATTGAAACCAAATACGCAAAGCATATTTAACGATCGGGTTAGAGACCTGCTTAAGGCGTTTCGAATCAAAAGGAAGAGATGAACCTAAAATAGAACCAAGTGTATAACCCTGAACAGATTGTAATTCCAATGCTACCCATTTAGGAATAGATAGTATATCCCGGTCAAGTAACCAAAATTTCATATGTCGAATATTAATAGCCCAATAATAAAATCTAAAGTTAGGTAATGCTAAACCTCCATCTCTCTTAGCTTTCTGTAAATGTATTTTACCCAGTCTCGGATTCTTATTCTGCCAAATAAATGAAGAAATTTTAGAGTCGACTTTATCAAAAAAAGATTTAGGAACGAAAATTGGTAATGCCTGAAACACATATAAAAATTTTGGCAAAAAAAACATCTTAACTGCATTAATACGACCAATCAAAGTTAAATATAAAGGAAACCATTTAGATGAAAGTTGAGTAATATGGTCTATTAATGGTAAAAAGTTAGTCTTAAATAAATCTTTATGTTTACAAGTAATTTTAATCCCAAGATATGAAAGGTAATTATTAATCAATTTAAATGGAAATTTATAATATAAGGGAAGATGTTTATTAATCGGAAAAAGTTCACTCTTACTAAGATTTAATTTATAACCTGAGAAAAGACCAAATTGTGCTAATAACTCTAAAACAGCAGGAATAGATCTCTCAGGATTAGAAATATATAAAAGTAAATCATCAGCATAGAGTGATAATTTATGGGACTTTAATCCCCGAGTTATCCCAGTAATATTTGAAGATTCTCGAATAGCAATTGCAAGAGGTTCTAATGCAATATCAAATAATAGGGGACTAAGAGGACAGCCTTGTCGAGTACCACGAAAGAGAGGAAAAAAAGGTGAGTTTAAAGAGTTAGTACGAACCGAGGCTACAGGGGAGTGATATAACAGTTTAATCCAGGATATAAATTTCAGGCTAAAATTAAACATTTCAAGCACCTTAAATAAATAAGGCCATTCTACTCTATCAAAAGCTTTCTCGGCATCTAAAGAAATAACACACTCAGGAACATTTTGTGAGGGAGTATAAACGATATTTAACAATGTACGAATATTATAAAAAGAGTAACGACCTTTAATAAAACCAGTTTGGTCTTCCGAAATAATAGAAGGAAGTACTTTTTCTAGTCTATTTGCTAATAACTTAGAAAAGACTTTAGAATCAACATTTAATAAAGATATTGGTCTATAAGATGCACATTGAGCAGGATCTTTATCCTTCTTTAGTATTAAAGAAATTGATGCTCTATTAAAAGATTCCGGAAGTTTACCAAGTTTCAAAGAAGCCTCAAAAACCTTATAGAGCCAGGGAATCAATAAAGAAGCAAAACATTTATAAAATTCAACGGTAAACCCATCAGGGCCAGGAGCTTTCCCCAGATTCATAGAAAAAATAACATTCTTAATCTCATCCATTGTAATGGAAGTATCTAATAAAGAAGACATATCCTGTGAAATCTGAGGAAAGTCTAACTTATCTAGAAAATCATTCATATATTTAGAATCTCGAGGAGACTCTGATTGATATAAAGAAGAATAAAAATCACAAAAGGTATGATTAATCCCCACATGATCCAATATCAATCGATCATTTTGGTTATAAATCTGATTGATTTGAGATTTAACATAATTAGATTTCAATTGATTAGCCAGCAGCTTGCCAATTTTATCACTGTGGACATAAAAATCACTTCTTGTTTTCTTTAATTGGTTTACAATCGAGGACGAGAGTAGTAAACTGTGTTCCATTTGAAGTTCAGTTCTTTGTTTGTATAGCTCCTCAGAAGGAGCCATAACATATTTCTTATCAATTTCTTTAATCTTGTCCACAATTGCCATCTCCTCCTGCTTCTGTTTCTTCCTCAAAGCAACGGAATACGAAATAATCTGACCCCGAATATAGGCTTTAAAAGTGTCCCAAAGAGTGTTAACCGAAATATCTTCTGTATGGTTAATTATAAAAAAAAGCTCAATCTGTTCATTCATAAAATTAACAAAGTCCGAGTCCTGAAGCAACAGCGAATTAAAACGCCATTGTCTATTGTTTGGTATATTGGCCATAATTTTAATAGAAAGCTTAAGTGGAGCATGATCCGAAATGGTTATAGAGTCATAATCACATTTAATCACTGAAGGAATGAGACGAGAATCAATAAAAAAATAATCAATTCTTGAATAGGAATGATGAACATGTGAAAAAAAGGAAAAATCTTTTTCCTGAGGATGCAGAAAACGCCAAATATCCGTCGACCCAGAATCAGAAAGGAAAAAATTAATCAAATTTGCAGATTTATTAGGTAAAGTCCGTAAAGGAGCTGAACGGTCCAAAGCTGGAGATAAACAGGTATTAAGATCTCCGCCCCAAATCAATGAAAACTCGTTCAAATTCGGAAACTGATCAAACAATGATTTATAAAATTCCGGACAATCCATATTAGGAGCATAAACATTAACCAAAACTACTTTTTTATTAAATAGTAAACCACTAACCAATAAAAATCTACCATTCGGATCAGAGATAATATCCTGTTGTATAAAAGTAACTGAGGAATCTATAAAAATAGAGACGCCTCGAATCTTAGCATTGGAGTTCGAATGAAATTGTTGTTCCTTCCAGAATTTGAAAAAACGTAGTCTGTCCCCCCTCCGTACATGGGTCTCTTGTAAAAATAAAATTTGTGCTTTAAGTCTCCGGAACACTTTAAAAACTTTTTTTCTTTTAATAGGATGATTAAGACCATTAGTATTCCAGGAGACAAAATTAATAATAGACTCCATAAATCCTAAAGTCAACCCACAACAGGGAGGATTGACAATAGGCGCGACCCACAAACCCGGAGAGGGAACAGAACATACAAAAGATACCGGGGAAAAGGACGCAACCAGTACTTCAATAATGTATATAGCCCAAAGAAAAACAAACTAAAACGTGAAGCCCCACCCCCCACCCCCCAGCCCAAGACCCCAAGGCAAAATCTAAAGCAGACCCGCCAGAAAGAAGCAAGCGCTAAAACTACCCCCATGACTTCCGGTATACGCTCCCTAAAAAAAAGGTATAAATATGAAAAGGATCAGCTAATTGTAAAACAGTAAAAAAATAAGTAAAAAAAAGTTAGCTCAATTAGAATACACACAGAACAGAACAAAAGCCGGAAAATATATATTAAAAAAAACCACAATATACCTCAAACTCATGAATAGACACAGCAACAAAAAAATAGGATTATTAACATAAAGTGATTATAAAAAGCAAAACAGAATAAAATTTAAACAAAAACTACAAAATTTAAGGCCGCACAGGAAATACGTAAGATGACAAAAGGGAAGTAACCACCCAGAATCCCCTGGGAAAAGAAAGAAATGACGCAGTTAAAAAGAAAGTTTAGTAGCCATATTAAGAAATCGAAAGTAAACTTTTCTGCCCAAATAGGGCACAGAAAAGTTAAAACCAACCAATTCACAGCCTCCGATCGACGGAGAAAATTAAAAAGAAAGCAATTAAGATGTTGGAGATGAAAGTTGATCCAGATAACTCTGGGCATCCGATGGAGAATCAAAAAAACGAAGGGCTCCATCTGACATGCGAATCCTTAGACGTGCAGGGTACAGCAGCGCTGGTCTTAAATCCCTCTTATAGAATTCCGACATCACGGATCTGTAACGGACCAGTTGGTCCCAGATTGGTTTACTGAAATCTTCCACGAATCCGAACTTAAGATCCGAAAAATCAATGAAACCTTTAGATCGAGCGAATCGAAACAGTTTCTCCTTGTCTTGAAAGTAATGAAAACGTAAAATAACATGCCTAGGTCTATCTGACCTAGACGAGTATGATGGGATTCTGTGAACACGATCCAGTAGCGGTGGTTGGTCAGGAAATACAGTAGGGAATGCATCTTTTAAAAGTTGGGAGAAATATTTCATGGGGTTGTTACCTTCAGCGGCTTCCCTCACGCCAATCATTCGTAAATTCTGCCGTCGCATTCTAGATTCCAAGTCAGAGTTTTTAAAAGTCAAAAAGTCAAGTTTCTTCTTCATTACATTAATTGTTTCTTCGATTTTCCCCATCTTAAGCTCACTTTGTTGCGCGGATTTTTGAAGATCAGATATAGCCGACTGATGTTCCGCAATACATGTTTGCATCTTATCAATTAAATCGGCAATTTTCTGGAAATTAGTTGAGATTTCCGTATGAATCAGGTCTTTAACAAAGCCCGCAATTTCCGTACGAATCATCTCCCTAACAGAGGTTGAAATTTCCCTCTGAATTAACTCCGCTATCGCTTTCAAAGTCACCGGTGATTCAGTCGGAGGGAGATCCGTAGCTTTCGGTTTAACCGGAGGTTTACCATCCTTGCCGTCTTTCTCGTTCTTAGACATAGCAGATCTAAGTTCCATCCAGTTGTCGGAGAATTCAGTTTAATTCAAAGTATTGTAAGAGTTGATGCCTTAATGGTTAATTAAAGTATAGCTGACCATAGAGAAAAAAAACTCAGAGGTAATGGAGCGAGTCAAGAACGCGACTTCACTCCATGAGCGCTACCGGAAGTCTCCAATAGATGTTGAAGAAATAGTCTGACATTTGCAGAGAACAGGAGGTTCAGAGAGAGGTGATCCTGATGCAGAGGTGATGTTGTTAAAGTTCTCGTGAAAGATGATGATGTGATTATAAATAATGTTGTGGCTCAGTAGTGTGGGTACGTGGCCAAGTGGTTAAGGCATTTGACTAGCGATCTGAAGGTCGTGAGTTCGAGCCCCTGCCTAGGTAGCATGTTGTATCCTTGAGCAAAGCACTTAACCACACATTGCGCTGCGATGACACTGGTGCCAAGCTGTATGGGTCCTAATGGCCTTCCCTTGGACAACATCAGTGGCGTGGAGAGAGGAGACTTGCAGCATGGGCAGCTGCCGGTCTTCCATACAACCTTGCCCAGGCCTGTGCCCTACAGAGTGAAGACTTTCCAGGCACAGATCCATGATCTCGCAAGACTAACGGATGCCTTCCAGATCAGTATGTGAAAGGTAGATCATTATGATGCCGGAAGTAATGGTGGAAGTTGCAGAAAAGAAAAGCAATTGGTGATTTTCTATCTGCAACTGTAAAAGAGATTAAAACTAGCTAACTACAGTCCCATCTAGTGGAATGAAGGTGGAGAGGCAATACAAGAATCTTGTGTGGCTAACTGCTGTCAGGTCAGAAAGCACAGGTAGGGATGGATTACCTTTATCACACACACAAGATAAACCCAAGTTATTTGCTTTTGCTCTGTATTTAGTTTTATATGTGTAGTATTTCTGGAGACTGGGAACTGGCAAAGTAGATTCCATAAAATTCTTAAGGAATAGATGGAGAATTACCATTTCAAATGCATCACCAAGAGCAGCACTGAATTGCTTAAAACCATTTTAAGCTACTTTTTTTGCGTTTGAGATTTATGACATTAGAAGAAAAATACAAATGACAATTTTTTTCATGATTTAAAAATTTACATCCTTCTAATCTGCAAATAAAAGTGTGCTTGCTGTGAGTTTGTTGATATTTCCCTAGTGGGTGTATATATCCAACTTGGGTCGCTCTGCGTGGTTATTGAGATACCGGCCACTGTACGATTTTTGAAGTCAGCAGATAATTGCTTTGATTTCAGTTTAATCTCATTCCAGTTGAGGTATGGTATCAAATTTGTGTGCTATGTAATGAGCATACTTTGAACATGTATATGAGATGGCTACTATCAAGCATGCTATGGCGAGCTAACTTGATTATTACAATCTGTCACACACGGCCCCTTTCAACAGTTGGTGGCAGTGAAGTTGTTTGTTGGTAGCCTAGCCCTAGATGTATTGTAACAAAATGCTCAAGAGCCATAATTACCTGAGCACCTGCAATGTCTTGCTTCTATGAGAAGCATCCATGTAGCTACAGATTGTGTAATTTGTGCAATTGTATTTATATCAATTCTAATTCTTTTTGTCCTATTTTCTGGTTCATTATTTATTTTCTGAAAGGTTGGTGAATATTTTTCTGCCTGGATAAAATCAGAATTCAAAGCTTAATGAAGTGTCACAAGGCTCCTCAGACAAACCTGTCCACTTAGTGCACCTGCTCTACTGTTTGTTGTACTCTTCAGTACCCACTACCAACCCCTGACCCTGGTTTTCCCCCTGTCCTCACCCTCTTTCAATACTCTTCTGTTATCACGTTGTTTGCTATTGTTGTTTGTAGTCTTTGGAATTTCTTTGGTCTCTTTCCGCTTCAATCCCCCTTATTCTCTGGTTCAAATTCCTTTTTACCTTAACTTGTTCAGATCCCCTGTTTGATTTCTCCTTGTCCTCTCACAGTTAATTCTCTTAGCTAACAAAACAGGAAAATGAGAACAGGAGAAGGCCATTCAGCCCTTTCAGCTGTTGAGTACTGTAATGCCATTTTCTTGCACTCTGTTTTGTCTATTCACATTCAGAACCTCTTAATTAATCTCTCTATCCAGTGATTTTTCATATTAAAAGATCATCTATGATCACCTATACCCATACGACCTCACTACCTTCTGCATTCCTTAGATAGCCAATGAACAGATACGTGGGACGGCACAGTAGCGTAGTGGTTAGCACAATGCTTTACAGTACCAGCGACCCGGGTTCAATTCCCAACGCTGTCTGTAAGGAGTTTGTATGTTCTTCCCGTGACCGTGTGTGTTTTCTCCGGGTGCTCCAGTGCCCTCCCACGGTCCAAAGACGCACCGGTCGGTAGGTTAATTGGTCATTGTAAATTGTCCCGTGATTAGGCCAAGGTTAAAACGGGGATTGCTGGGGGACATGGCTTGAAGGGCCAGAAAGGCCCACTCTGTGCAGCATCTCATTAAATCAATAAAATAAACAAACAGATGAGTCACAAACCGAACTGTCAACTGTCCATTTGCCTCTAGAAATGCTACCTGACCAGTTCAGTTCCTTCAGCAGTTCACTGTTGTTACAATGACATTTGAGTGACTTTTTTGTCAAGTTTTTGTCCTTTGATTCACTATTATACTTCCATAACTTACGATCCATTAAGTTGTTTTGCTATTCCCTCACCTGGCTGTGCTTTTCACTCTGAGGGTCATGAGAGTGTGGAACAAGCTGCCAGCACAAGTGGTACATGCGGGCTGGCTCGATTTTAACACTTAAGAAGAGTTTGGATAGGTATGTGGATGGGAGGGGTGTGGAGGGCTGTGGTCTGGGTGCAGGACAATAGGACTAGGTAGTTTAAATGGTTCGGCATGGACTAGATGGGCCGAAGGCCATTTCTGAGCTTTTCTGTGACTCTGCCTTTCATGATGCAAGTAGAATTCTCTCTGTCCTGCCCTGGTGGATACCCCTCTTAGGGTCTCATTTTTGTGTATAATCCCTGTGTGCAAGATCCGCAAAAATTAATATACTGCATTTGCTACAGATACCTGAACCAATCTTCATTTCCAAATGATATTTGGTTTCACTTTCTTCTGCCAAAACTTCATACCACAGTAAGGTCAATTTGTGTTAATTTGCCAACCTCCTTTCTCCTCTAATTAGCGTTTTCTTGAAATTTCTCTTGGAACAAGTGCTCGGAGCTCATGAATTTCTTTACCGCAGAGGTCAACTATATCCATTATGCTTCACCTCTCTCACCTGCCTTGAAACATGGGCTGACCTCTTGCACCATGTACCCTCAGCTCAGTTTAGCCATGAGACCCATTCTCTGATCTCTTAGTCCCATATCCACCAAACTGCAGATATCTTCCCCTCTTACTATAATATGAACTGAAATGATAAATGTTTCTATCTTCAAGGCAATCTGCATCTCGTCACACAAACCAATGCAAAATCTCTGCCATAATCTAGCCAGTACAAGTCCCACCCATTTGTTGATGAATACGCACCTAATTTCGCTTCACAATCCCCAATACTATTAACATATTATCCTTGTAGCCAAGCTCGAATTCTCGAAGAATTCTGTCTCTTCTCACGTTCCTCACCCACTGTTGGCATCCATGTTTTCAACCACTCTAAATATTCTCCAGTCATCCTTCCCTTTTCCTACTCTAAAGTAAGAAACCCAACTCTTCTAGCCACATGCAAATGTTTGTTCTTCAATATTAAAATCTATGACACCCGTAAACTATGATTGAGGTATCGCCTCCAGAGTTCTTCTGATACTTTCCCCGGCTGACTTGTTTGGTACTTGGCTCTGTGCACGTGACTTTGATGGAAGTGACAGTAAAAGTTGAGTTGATTGTCATATGCACAGGTACAATGAAAAACTTGCAGCAGCATCTTGGTCACATGTACAGGTGCAGCATTCACAAGAAAAACACACACCATTATGGCAATAAAAGTCCATTTTGATGTGAAGTGGCCAGAGTGTTGCTAAACTATTGTGATTAGAGTTCTGGCAGTTGGTTCAAGAACTGAATGATCGAAATGAAGTAGCTGTTCTTGATTGAGGTGGTATAGGACTTCAGACTTTTGTACCTCCCCCCTAATGGTAGGTGTGAAAAGATGACATGGGCTGGATGGTGGGGATCCTCGGATGTTGATTTCCTGAGGGAGCACCTCCTGTAGGAAGGGGTGTGCCCGTGATGTCTAATATTACTCAGCAGCTTCTTGCATTTGAATTGCTCGACCAGACCAGTCAGGACTCTTATCTGGAGACAAGCTGGCCAAAGAAAGTAAAGATGCTGGCATGCTTTCCTCTTGATTATATCGATGTGGTGCTGCCTAAAACGGGTCATCAGATATATTAACACACAGAAATTAAAGCTGCTGACTGTCTCCATTGTTGGTTTCCCCGGTGTAGACCTAGCGCCTGTTCACCCTCCTGCCCTGCCCTGCCCTGAAGTCAACAGTCAGCTCTTTAGTATTACTGATGTTAAGCGGGGGAATGTTGTTGTGGCACCACTCACATAGGGGTGGGCCCTATCTCACTTTGGTGAGTTGATTCATTACTACCTGTGATATGTCCAGTGCTTCATTATTGTTTTGATGTTTGCCCTGTGATTCTGTTTGCCTTGTGTAAAGCTTTGGAGAAGATCGCTAATTAGCAAAGTAAAACTGATTAATCATCAATTCTTCTTAGAGTCACAGAGTCACAGAAAAGTACAGCACAGAAACAGGCCTTTTGGCCCATCTAGTCCGTGCTGAATCTTTTAAACTGCTTACTCCCATCGACCTGCACCAGGACCATAGCCCTTCATACCCTACCATCCATGTACCTATCCAAACTTCTCTTAAACATTAAATTCCAGCTAGCATGCACCACTTGCGCTGGCAGCTACTTTCACACTCTTATGACCCTCTGGGTGAAGAAGTTTCCCCCCATGTTCCTCTTAAAAAAATTTTTACCTTTCACCCTTAACACATGACCTCTGGTTGAGGTCCCAACCACCTCAGTAGAAAAAAGCCTGCTTACATTTACTCCATCTATACTCATAATTTTGCATGCCTCGATCAAAACTCCCCTCAATCTTCTACATTCCTAGGAATGAAGTCCTCACCTCTTCAATTTTTTCTTATAATGCTGGTCCTCTACTCCTTGTAAAATTTCTCTGTATGTTTTCAATCTTAATTGCATCTTTCCTGTAGGTAGGTGACCAAAACTGCACACAATACTCCAAATTAGGCTTCACCAATTTCTTATACAACTTCAACATGACATCCCAACTCCTAAACTCACTACATTGATTTATGAAGGCCAATGTGCCAAAAGTTTTCTTTACATCCCTCTCTACCTGTGACACCACTTACAATGACTTATCTACCTATCTTTTCTTAACCAGTACCTCAATATCTCTTGAAAACCAAGGTTTCCTAAACCTGTTATCTTTACCTTTTAATTCAACAGGGATGTACAAGTCTGTACTCCCAAAATTTCACTTCTCAAGGTCTCCAACTTATCAAGTACACCTTTGCCAAAAAACAGTCTGTCCCAATCCACTCTTGCCAGATCCCTTCTGATACCATCAGAACTGGCCTTTTTCCAATTTAGAATCTCAACCCACAGACCAGATCTATCCTTTTCCATATTTACTTTGAAACTAATGGCATTGTGATCACTAGATGCAAGTGTTCCCCACACAAACTTCTGTCACCTGCCCTGTCACATTCCCTAATAACAGATCAAGATCGCACACTCTTTTGTTGGGACTTCTATGTACTGGTTAAGGAAGCTTTCCTGAACGCATTTGATGAACTCTATCCCATCTAGTCCTTTTACAGTATGGGAGTCCCAGTCAATATGTGGAAAGTTAAAATCACCAACTATAACAATGCTATGTTTCTTGCAACAGTCTGATCTCTCTACAAATTTGTTCCTCTAAATCGCTTGATTGGGAGGTCTGTAATATAACCCCATTAATGTGGTCATACCTTTCTTATTCCTCAGTTCCACCCATAAAGCCTTACCAGACTCAGTTATCGTGACTGAGCACTGCCATGCTTAGTAACGGCACACCTCCTCCTTTAACCCCTTCTACCCTGTCGCATCTAATTCAATGGTACCCTAGAATATTGAGTTGCCAGTCCTGCAACCAAGTCTCATTACTGGCTACATTTAATTCTACGTGTTGATCCATGCCCTGAGCTCATCTGCCTTTCATACAATACTTCTTGCATTGTAATATATGCAGCTGAGGACATTGGTCACACCATGCTCAAACCTTTTGATTCCTGACTTTGTCTGTGGTCTTAACAACACCTGTCTCCACAACCTCTCCACTAACTGCTCTGGCACTCTGGTTCCCATCCCCCTGCAACTCTCGTTTAAACCCTCCATGCAGCATGAGCAAACCTTCCTGCCAGGATAATAGTCTCCCTCCAGTTTAGGTGGAAACCATCCCTTCTGTACAGGTGACACCTTCCCTGGAAGAGAGCCCAATGATCCAAAAATCAGATGTCCTCCCTCCTACACCAACTCCTTAGCCATATGTTTAACTGTTTGGTCTTCCTATTTTTGGCCTCACTAGCATGTGGCACTAATGATGTGATGAAAATCCATATAAACCTAATTTGAGTTTGCAAAGTTCCTGCAGCACTTTATTTGTAGTTAGGTTTTTTTTTAATATTGTGACGAGCGTTTGGTCCATGATGACAGATGAGAAAAGTTCATTTAACTCGACAGCCGTTTTTATTGCGACCCACGAACACACAAGCAAATAACTGTACAACCCAAGATAAAAGTAACAATAGATTAACTTGAACATCCCACCAACATCCCACGAATGCATTTTTAGACAAGAACAATAAATAGCGCTGGCCACTAGGAATGCTGGAGCGGGCTGTCGACGCCCCACCCCCAGAGCACCACAATATGTACTGTTCTCATTTAATTTCATTTAACTGCATGTTGATTGTTTTTTTATTTTCCATTTTCTCCTGAACAACTGTTCATCACAGCTGAGCTTCAGACAGTGGCAGTAATATATATTGAAACAGCTGTACTATGACATTCCTGAAGGGAAAGCTGCCTAGTATGGGGGTGTGAGAGAACTGGAGGCTAACGAGGAATGATGAGTTGTTTAGGACAAAACCGGAAATAACACTTGGCATTTACTGAAGATTGTAATCAATGCTATTTTCATCGTACACAGATCGAATAGTTATTATGTGAAATCAGCAGTCTTGAATTTGTACATCATATAAATATCACAATTGCAAAACGAAGGAAATGCTTAGCAATTTTCATCCATGTAGAGAAAAGTCGGCCAAATTGTTCTTTCTTTAGAAATGGGGTGGGTGCGGGTGGAATACTGAAGGAACTTTGGATGTGGAGACACGAGATTGCAGATGATCAGGGCCACTATGGGGCCTTGACCTGACGCTGTCCCTTTGCCTGCACAGTTCCTGACTGACTTGCTGAGTTCCTCCAGTAGTCTGTCTTTTGACCTGAGATGTGAACTGTTTCTTACTCAACTGTTACTGGCCAAGCTATTTCTAGCACTTAAAAAACAAAACTATTGTGAGAAATCTCAGAATTGTGATAATAATCTCATTATTGTGAAAAATCTCAGTGGACGCTTGGCAAATTGTGTTCACCACTGAAGCAATGAATGTACAGGCTACATATTCATACTGAGCTCATATTAAAATTTGGCATGACAGTTTGTTTCAGAGCATGAAACTCTTCCCAACAATACAGCATCTTCCTTAAATCAGTCGTTTTTAAAGCCTTGAATGTCAAATTTGTTAACTAACATTGAAAAGTTACATAATATCAGTATAGCATATAAATTAGAAATAATTTCTAAAATCAGTGAGTTACACTGGGGTATCTGCTATGTGTCTCTTTACAAAATAGCATTTGGAATGTGCAGAATAAGCTACTTGAATAGAGCTTTCCATCACAATTTTGCTTTCAGGCTTGGATATGAGATTATTCTATTTTCCTCTGTAGACTAAAACATTATTAATGTTAATTCTAGAACTGTACCTCAGGAACAAGGCTGATTTATTTTTCACTCCAGGCTTGTGTGTGTTCTGAGGTGTGAAATGAGACCATTGTGAAACCTGTAAATCTGCCAACGGTGGGGCTTTGGGGGGATGGGGGTTCATGAATAGTATTTGGACATGGTAATCTGGCATTGAAGCTGGGCTAAGTAAGGGAGTATTGCACTGTATTTTCCAACCAACTGAATTCCAAGTTGAAAAAGTACTTTTAATCCTTTATTACAAACCAACAGTAAAATCATTCGACTCTTCTGCAATTCATGTAATACAAAAATGAGTGAGGTGAGCATAATTGGATCAAATTCAAACAAAGACAAGCAGTCAAAGGTGAGCATAATTGGATCAAATTCAAATAAGGATGAGCAGTCAACAAGAAATATGCACTTCCTACTCACCCCCTCTCTATGCTGCCATACAGGTGAACAGGTCTCTATATTTGTTCATTTCTATCACCATCCAAGCCTACATGTCAAGTTACCTTAAGCCAGAGAGAGGACATGCAACACAAACACAATACAAACAATAAATAGATACATGACTCCTACATTTAGGAATCAAGGTGCCTTCACTGGAAAATGGATAATTTCTGACTTGGGGTTTGTTTATCTCTCTAGATACCTCTTTGAGTATTTCTACTGTTTGATAGTATATTTTTTTTTGTCAGAACTTGTTGGAAATATTAAGGGGGTCAGCCAGCATCAATAAAGGGAAAGATAATTATTAGCTTTTCATTTTAATGACTTTTTATCAAACCTAATTTTTATCCCCAGCTTCTCCTCCCATCCTCATTGCTTCCATAACTATTGATCCAAAGAAAGTGTTCCTGAAGCAGAATAAGTTAGTTACTGCCTGTTATGCTGCTTGCATTTAAGGCAGCACTGAAGGTCCTCTATCTCTGTCTATCCTTGGCCATCTTCTCTGTTGTGCCCAGGTGTGGTTCAGGGTTCTCATTTCTGCCTCTATGCTCCCAAGTTGTCTTTGGTCCCCCACGTTTCCTCCGCCCTTCAGGGGTCCATGAAGTGCCATCTTGGTGATGTCTCTCTTCTCAACGTGCCCCCAATCAATCTCCACCATTTTCTCATGGTGATCGTGGCCACGTCCCCTTGATGACACTGAAGGAGTAGGGGGTGGTTGGGGATCAATCTTGGCCAGAAAATACGAAACATCTTCCGGAGGCTCATGGTATGGAATGACAGCTGCTTGGCAAGGTCGTTCTCTGTCATGCAGCATTCTGACCCATACAAGAGTGTGGGCAGGATACAGCTCTGCTACAGCTTCACCTTGGTGTGGACGATGTACTTGCTTGATCTCCATGATCTGAAGACGTTTCTAGCCTTGCTGAGTCTGCACTGGTAAAGCAAAATAAACCACTGACAAAAACTAGAATTAGTGATCTCTACTTAATTTACCACAGAAGTACACCCTGGTTTATAGCATATAAATTAGAAATAATTTCTGGAATTAGTGAGATACAGTGAGGCGTCTGCTATCGTCTCTCCTTAATTGGAGACCTAATAGCAGCCACTCCCTAACTGGTAGGCAAGGAGCAAAATAACAAAAGAAATTAGGAAGAATAATTTTGGTTCTTCTTCAGACTATATTCTACATTATTCTTCTACAAACATTTATTTGGGACTGATTTTAAGGCATGATAATTAATCTGATGATCCTGTCATAAATTTTATTTACCTTTATGCAAATTAAGCAAAACTCTGCATCAACGAATATAATTATCAGCAAAAAAAGTGTCTAAGACCACAGGCTACCAAATGTCCTATGCTGAGAATTACTTTGAGAATTTTGCATTCCATTTCCATGATCATAGTTGAAGGAAGACAGCAAGTTTGTAAATATCAATTGATTTTATAAAGCTGTAGATTTTCAACACATGAAGAAATGAACCTTGCCTTCACAATGAAGTATCTTATGGGGGGCATGATAGCGTAGTGGTTAGCACAACACTCTACAATACCAGCAAACCAGGTTCAATTCCTACCACCACCCATAAGGAGTTGGTGTGTTCTCCTGTGAGCGTGTGGGTTTCCTCTGGGTGCTCTGGTTTCCTCCCACAGTCAATTCAATTCAACTCAAGTTTAATTGTCATTCAACCATACATGAATACCCATGAGTACAGCCAAGTGAGACAGTGTTACTCTGTCCAGCCAAGGTGCAAAACACAGTACCAACAGTCACAAGTCACAAAGCACCCATAGCACACGCAAGACAGCAAGCACATTAATATATCAATAAGATACAGCCCCGAGCCATGAATGCCACCAAAATCTGCTGTTAGCCACAATACAGCTCGTCTTCTGCCAAGCAGACACTGGGGGCAGCTCCGACTTCAGACCGTACACCACAGCACACTGTCCCTGGTGGAATGCACCGGCTCCGACGCCGCTTTCCTGGCAGCTGTGAACAGGTGACACCATGGCTTGAGGCCTAGACCTCACACTTATAAGAAGACAAGCACATGTAAAATATCAGTAAAATACAACCATGCAAAAAAATTATATTTTTATATATATATATATATATATAATCTCCAAAGATGTACTAGTTAAAAGTTTAATTGGTCATTGCAAATTGTCCTGTGATTAGGCTAGGATTTGCTGGGTGGCGTGGCTTGAAAGGCCTATTCCATGCTGTATCTCAATAAATAAGAAGTAAAAAATGTTCCATTATTGTTCATGCTGGTGATGTGTTATATGAATACAAGTAGATCTGTAATAAAGCATTCATAATTTTTAAGCACTAGGTCCTTATTCATAATCTCTTTTCACAGTCCTATGTCATATCCAAGTTATCATGCGATGTATTAGTTCCAATAAAGAAATAACCAGAAAAAGTAGTCCAGGATCTGATTTTACTTCTGCATTCATGGTTTTCACTTGAAACTGCAACAATCCCCCCCAACGTCCATCCAAATAAATGCTGCTTGACCCACTGAGTTTTGCCGGCAGATTGTGTGTTGCTCCAGACTGCAGCATCTGCAGTCTCTTGTATCTTCTCTGACATTATGTGATGGGCACCAAGATGTTTTGCAAGAAGTAGCAGGTAATATAGAATGTGAATGAAATCGTAAATTCTTCACTTTAAAAGGGTGAGAATTGCTGAAGCTAATATATGAAAATAAACTAATAGAACTGGAAGAAATTATTATAAATTGAAAAATCCAGGCCTTAAGCCTAATTAACTAATGTACAATCACCTTCTGCAATAGAGCGCCACCTAGTGCACTAAATAATGATTTGAAATTAAATTTCAGAGTAAATTCAAAGTTCAAGGTACATTTATTATCAAAGTATATATATGTCACCATATTCAACCCTGAGATTAATTTTCTTGTGGGCATACTCAATAAATCGATAATAGAATAATAACCATAATAGAACCAATAAAAGACCACAAACAACAGGAATTCTGCAGATGCTGGAAATTCAAGCAACATACATCAAAGTTGCTGGTGAACGCAGCAGGCCAAGCAGCATCTATAGGAAGAGGCGCAGTCGACGTTTCAGGCCGAGACCCTTCGTCAGGACTAACTGAAGGAAGAGTGAGTAAGGGATTTGAAAGCTGGAGGCTTTAAGGGATTTGAAAGCTGGAGGGCTCCAGCTTTCAAATCCCTTACTCACTCTTCCTTCAGTTAGTCCTGACGAAGGGTCTCGGCCTGAAACGTCGACTGCGCCTCTTCCTATAGATGCTGTTTGGCCTGCTGCGTTCACCAGCAACTTTGATGTATGTTGCAATAAAAGACCACGGCAGCTTGGGTGTTCAACCAGTGTGCAAAGGACAAGAAGAAAGAAATAATAAATCAGCAATAAGTATCAAAAACATGTGATGAAGAGTCCCTGAAAGTGAGTCCACAGGTTGTAGGAACGTTTCAGTGAAGGGGCAATTGAAGTTGCGTGTAGTTATCCCCTTTGATTCAAGAACTCTTTGACTCTTGAACCTGGTGGTGTGAATCCTGAGGCTGCTGTACCTTCTTTCTGCTGGCAGCAGCGAGAAGAGAGCATGGCCTGGGTGTTGGGGATCTCTGACAATGGATGCTGCTCTCCTGCGACAATGTAGACGTGCTCAATGGTGGGGAGGGCTTTACCCATGAGGGACTTGGCCATATCTCCTACTTTTTGTAGGATTCTCTGTTCAAGGGCATTAATGTTTCCATACCAGGCCGTGATGCAGCCAGTCAATATACTCTCCACTACACAGCTATAGAAGTTTGTCAAAGTTTTGGGTGTCGTGCTGAATCTTTGCAAACTCCTAAGGAAGTAGAGGCATTGCCGAGTTATATGATAACACCATGGAATTTAAAATTGCTAACCCTCTCCACCACTGATCCTCCGCTGAGGATTGGCTCATGGACCTCTGGTTCCCTCCTCCTGAAGTCAATAATCAGCTTCTTGGTCTTGCTGACATTGAGGAAGTTGTTGTTGTGGCGCCACTCGGATTTCCCTCCGATATGCTGATTTTTCAGCCTACAACACTGGTGTCATTGGCAAACTTGAATATGGCATTAGAGCTGTGCTCAGCTCCACCATCATAAATAGAGTAGAGCAGGGGGCTAAGCACACACCATTGACTGCACCTGTGCCGATGGAGATTGTGAAGGAGATGTTGCCAATCCAAACTGACTGGGATCTGCAAGTGAGGAGATCGAAGATCCAATCAGAAACATAGAAAACCTACAGCACAATACAGGCCCTTCGGCCCACAAAGTTTTGCCGAACATGTCCTTAACTTAGAAATCACGTAGGGTTACCCATAGTCCTCTATTTTTCTAAGATCCATGTACCTATCCAGGAGTCTCTTAAAAGACCCTATCGTATCTGCCTCCACCACCATCGCCGGCAGCCCATTCCACGCACTCCCCACTCTCTGCGTAAAAAAAAAAACAACAAAAAACAAACTTAACCCTGACATCTCCTCTGTACCTACTTCCAATCATCTTAAACCTGTGCCCTCTCTTGCTAGCCATTTCAGCCCTGGCAAAAAGCCAAGTTCACTCAACCAGGGAGGTATTGAGGCCAAGGTCTTGAAGCTTATTGATTAGTTTTGAGGGGATGATAGCACTGAATGCTGAACTGTAGTCAATAAAGAGCACGTTAATGTATGTAACTTTTCTGTCTAGATGTTCTAGGGTTGAGTGAAGAGTCAATGAAATGAGTAGTGAAACAAGATTTCAATTGACTGGAGTCTTGAACACAAGATTGATAAGGGTTTCAGTTGAAGGGTTCCAGGTTGGGTTCTGAAACGTGGAGTTGAGATAAAAAATTGACATCCATAAGTAACATGCGATGGAGAGGGAGCACTTGGTCCTGAAGAAGGGACTTGGCCTGAAATGTCAACTGTTTATTAATTTCCATAGATGCTGCCTGATTTGCTAAGTTCCTCCAGCACTTTGTTTGTGTTGTTTTGGATTACTATGTAGTTCTTTTCTGACATGGTACTATATAAAATTAAGGCTCAATATCTCAGGTTCTATCATCTGGATAGCTTCTGGCATTTTCATGATTTTGCATTTGTAAGGAGGTTTGGTCCTGTACAATTTGTCTCGCACACATCCAGGCGTTGTCTCCTCAATAACAATTTTCTGTAATTCACCTGTGACTCATCCTCCAGCCTTTCTCAGCAGCTAACTCCCCAACCTATCAAGCATGATGTGGCTAGCTTTGTGCTCAGCTTAACTCATTCTTGGATGAAGCATTTTAATTTTCATGTAAATAAAACAGTTCCATATATTTTTATCTGATATATTTGGTTAATTGGGACACATTAGGACCAGTACATTTTGGCCCAATTAAGGGGCTGCCTCAATTAGCTAGAGTTTCATGGAAATAGTTAAAATTAAGTATTAAAAAGATGAACTGAGTAACAAATTATGTATTTAAATAAAAACAATTAGAATACTACCAATACTACTGCATTATTATAATACTGTGTATTAGATCCCAATACTTATCAATGGAGGAATTCATCTGCATCATGTTCTTTTGACTATAAATAATCCAAATCAGCACAGACTCTTTAGTGCAGAATATGGATTGTTTCCTCAAATTCTTCATTTTCCTTGTAACATTTAAGGTGATTGTCAATTTCTTCAAATTCTTTGTAGTTTCTAACTTGTTGAAGTAGTGAAATCATTTCATTTTCACTCCTAGCCATTTCTGACACCTGTAAGCCCGAATGCTTGAAACTGCAGTGAGCAGAACAGTTCTGAATCGTCTTGCTGCTCACTTCTCACCAAATAAATGAAGGGAATCCCAGCTATTTTCTCGATTAGTTTTTGTTCTTTAAGTGTTGTCCCAAATAAATGGCTGCCCCAATTAAATGGAATCCACTGTAATCCATTCCCCACCTTAGTTGTAAACCAAGTCACAAATGCTATTTGTTTTACTTAAGCTTGAAATCATGTACCAAAGCCTTGTGACGTCCGCAACTCATTCAGATATTATTTAGTTTTAATAGAAGTAAATTAGTGTTGTTTTAGCTGCATTATTTCATTTGTCATAGCTCCTGACAACAAAATCCCATTTTCCTAGAACAGGTTTGTCATAGATCATCCAAACTGGATCATTCTCTGGTAATTACCTCGAGCCACCCACCTTCTCATTTGCCTTGCACATTGCTACCATGCAAAATTCAGCCGAAAATTCTCAAAATCGAATGCTGCAAAATCATTTTGTTGGCCAAACCACACTATTTATTTATTTGCCATTATTTAATTAGTACCTTTACACCTGAGTGAAGAATTTTCCTCAAAAATATACAAAGCCGAGCCTAGTTAAGATTCAGATTTAAGCACCGTGTTCTTCTGCATTACATTCTTGTTGCTTAATGGGTTGTTAAACATGTATATAAAAAAAATTAGGTAACTCATATGCAATTATTTTTGATCAAAGCAAACAATGTAATCCAAAACTGGGCAACGAATGTGAATCATAAATGAATGAATTCAACTGTTTTGTTTCTGCTTTTGCATGACAAACAAGTAAATTAATATACTTTTTCTCCCCCCACATGGTCTTCCAAGAGGACTACAACCTTACCGTGGGGTTTGGAGGCTTGAGTGCCTCAATGACTCGGAGAGCTACGGCAGACATCCCACCCTGCAAAAACTCATTTCAGGGAGGTAGCACCATCAATTTGCGGGAGACTTCTGGGAGAGGTGGGATGTCTGCAATAGAGTAGCTCTTTAGCTGCTAGCCAGCTAGTTTAAATAACGTTAGCTATGAACGAATGACACCTGTTAAACTCACCTCAACATGTCTTTTACAGTCTTAACCCACCATGGGCAATAGAAAAGTCACTGTTGCAAACAGTGCAGCGAGCAACGCTGTCATTATTTTGACCCCTATTAGGCAGGGGTGCACTTTAGTGTAGTCTGGGGTGACGTACGTTTTATAGTTTTTTTTTGGAACACTCTGCCATGGCGTGTGTGCGCGCACTCTCTCTCGTCACTCGCGGGCTCTCGTTTGCTTTCTTTCATGCTCACTTGCTTTCTCGCGCGCTCTCGCTCTCGCTCTCTCGCTTGCTTGCTCTCACTCGCTTGCTCTCAAAAAAATTGATTTCCGTGATATTGTATATAATTTGCGGGCATCAGGGAGCCACTATTCATATGCGGGAGACTCCCGGATCTTCCAGGAGAGGTGGGATGTCTGGCTACGGTGTGGTGGCTGGAGTCAGGGCCTTGTGCTTTGGCTCTTGGTAGGGCCATCCATACCAGAAAGGTCAAAGTTTGGATGCCAGACTAAGAGTGGTCCACCGGTCCTCCAGGTTCGGAGGTTCTGGAAACAGCGATGAAGAATCCTTTATCTGTGTGCAGCGCTATGGACAGACAGAGATGGAGGACTTGCATTACTGTCCTAAATACCACTGGTGTAATGAGCAGTAAGTTAGTAAGTTGCCACTTGGTCATTTGCACTATTGTTTTAAAAGTTATACTCTTAAATAAGTAGCTTTACTTCAGCAGCTGAAATAGAACATAAATGCCAGATAAGGGGAACAACTGTCCATTGAATAATTCTTGGTATTTGAAAAAAAATGGATAATTTTTATCTTTAGAATTACCACATAATAAAAAATACTTTCAATACCTTAGTTTCTTTATGGGTTTCATAGTTTCTGGATGGCATAGATTTTGTTTTACACCTTTTTATTTCTTTTCTCTTCTGAGGGTTAGTATCCTAAAGGTTCCCTCTTTTTGTGGCACAGTTTCAGTCAATTTTGGAAAAATATGTTCACAGGATTATTCAAACCTTGTCCATTTTTGTGCAGTTTGATATATTGAGCTAAAAGGTAGTGACTGTTTTTGTTGATAACTGTTTTAACATTATAGCTCGGCCTGTTTGGAGTAGAAGGTAATTAATGTAAAGCAATGTAACACAATTTCTAAATAATACAGGTGGAAGTGTGAAATAAAAGCAAAAATGCCAGAAGTCTTCCGGTCAGTTAGCACCTGTGGAAGGAGAGGTCGTTCAGAATGAGGAAAAGGAGAAAGCAGCTTGGTTTCAAATTGCAGTGAGGACAGAGGAAAGAATATTGAGGTCAAATCATCCATAAGGAGAGCGAGCTGTCTGATTTCTAGTTTAACATGGGAAGTTAAAACAATGGGACACACAAAAGCTGTGAATGGCCAGTCAGTTTGTATTACAGTAATTTCTAAAGGAGTTTCTGACTCTATGGGTAAAGAATTCCTGTTTTTAACCATCCTCTGGGTGGAAAAGTAAATTGTATCACCTCCCTTCTAATCCTTCTGCTAATTATTTTAAATCTATGTTTCACACAGTTTGACCTCTATTGGAGGGAAAATAGGTATTTACTGTTTACACTAGCAAGATGCCTCATACTCCTTGGACTCCTTCCGTCTTTTCTATTCCAAAGCAAACATTAACTTATCCAGTCTTTCCCCATTTCTGTTATTGTTCAGTCCTGGTAGCATCCACACAAATATCTTCTGTATCTTATCCAGTGCAATCTCATCACTTATGAATACAAACCATACACCGTGTATTCAAAACTGTGGTCCAACTAATGCTGTTGACACTTCAAGCATGACGTCCAATCTCTTTTACTCAATGGCTTTGATTGATAAAGACTTGCTTGTCTTTCATAACACCTTTAATAAAAACAGCCATGGTTGGGGATACTCAGCAGTTCAGGCAGCATCTGTAGAGAAAGAAAGAGGTTTATCATATACTTTATGTACTTGAAGAAACATTGTTCTTAACTTTTATCTGGAGTTTTCCTTTTTCCTTTGTGCTTCTTTTATATATCTGTGCATATATATTTCAAGGTCTCTGGTTACTTGACACCACTCAATCTCCTTCCATTTGTTGTATTTTTCCCTTTCCTTGTTGCACCTCCCAGATGTATTACCCTGCAGTTCTGCAGGTTCCGTTGCATTTGGCCAGTTGACAACACCATCCATATCTTCCCACAATCTGCACACTGCTACCATTTCCTCTGCCACTACTTCTGTGGTGAAAAAAGATTGAAAAATTATATTTGGAGCTTCGGTAGTTACAGACAAAGATATCTTTTGAAGATACTGGATTCTTTAATTCTTCATCTTTATTGGAACATATACCATGAAGACAGGACATTCAGCCCATCATATCCTCACTGACCAGAGGACATCCATCTGTAATAGTACCATCTTCTAGCAGTTGGCTTGTAGCCTTTCTATGCTTAGGCTGTCAGGTACTTGTATAGCACCATCTTAGATGCTGTCAGCAATTCTACTTCCATCACCCTCTGTCATAGAATGTATTCCAGATACTCACCACTCTTTGGATGAATAAGTCCCCTCAAAATCTCTACCCCACCTATACCATGCATATTTTCAAATACCTCAATTATGCCCCACTTCATCTTTGCTAAAACAGATCTAGATTCTCCAATCTGTCTTTGCAACTGAAACGCTCCCTCCCAGCTAAAATCCTGGTGAATCTCCTCTGCATCCTGTCCATTGCTATCACGTCCTTCCTATTCTGTGGTGATCAGAATGTATGTAGTACTCAAACTGAGGTCTGACCAATGCTTTATAAAGTTGGTGCATACCCACCCTACTCTTGTAATCAATGTCCCAATTAATGAGAATCAGTGTCCTTTAGACCCTACCATTCATGATGTAAGTGCTAACCTCATTGGTACTTAGGAAAGTGCATCACCACACATTTATCAGAAGTAAAGCCCATCTTCCATATCTCAATCCATTCCACCCACACATCACTATTTCCCTGAAGCAGGGGTTCCCAACCTTTTTTTAATGCCATGCACCCCTACCATAAACCAAAGGGTCTGCAGACCCCAGACTGGGAACCCCTGCCCTGAAGCCTGCAACAACCCTTCATACTATCAGCAACTCGACCAATCTTTGTGTCAACTGCAGACTTAATGATCGTGCCTGCCACACCCATCTTAAGATCAAAAAGTCAGACATCATGCAAACAGACCCTTTGACCCAACTGGCCCAGGCCAACCAAGATTCCAATCTGGCCCATGTCCTGCTAAACCTTTCCTAGACATGTACCTCTGCAGGTATCTTCTAAATGTTGTTAAGGTACGTGCGTCAACCACTTCCTCTGTTAGTTCATTTCATATTCTGACCATCTTCTGGGTGAAAATGATTCCCCTCAGGTTTGTATTAAATCCCCCCCCCCCCCACCCTAAGCATATGCCCTCTAATTCCTGATTGCTCATCCCTGGGAAAAAGACTGTGAAGATTCACCTTATCTATCTTCTTCATAATTTTATACACCCCTATAAGATCATCTCTCATTCTCTTATGTTCTGATGACAGAAGTCCCAACCTTCTCAACCTCCCTCCAAAGCCGAGTCCCTCAAGTCCCAGCAACATCCTTATAGATCTTTGCTCTTTTTCCAGCTCAATGGCATCTTTTCCATCGCAGGGTGACCATAACTGAAAACAATGTCCCAATCTTCCTATAACAGAGCTTGGAAGAGAGTATCTGTATCTAGAATCTGGTGTTTGGTATGTGAATCACATTGCCTGTCCCACATAGCTGTTTTCGGTACATATTCTACTAAATTACTTCAATCTTTTGGCCAGACCTCAACTTCGAAACTTATCTGCTCTCCATTTACCTTGCAGATGGACAATAGTGATATCAACTCTGGCTTTAGGTCAAACGTGGAGCTTGAGCTTCCAGCTGATAATACTTCCTGTGGTTGTCCAGGACATGAGAAATATCCTGGAGCTTCCACATGGGGAAGGATGTGCATCCCATAGATTTGGCACCCCTTTCCAAGCTTCTATAAAATCATCTCACAGTGCAGAGTACCAGAACAAGACTTCACTGTAAGCAAATTCACCCAATGCACCCGATCACTGAGTTTCATATTCAAGTGGAAACCATGTTTCAAGGAACTTGACTCCACGATGCTTATTTTCTTTCTAAAGATAAGGACGATTCAGTCAATATCCATATCTGGCAAAACGTATTTAAGCTCTAAAATTTGATAAGCCCGGCTTGTTTACCTGTTGATCTTGCATTGAAATTCATAAACTGCTATCATGGGGTGGCACAGTACTGTAGTGTGGTGGTTAGCACCACACTTTAAAGTCTCAGTGACCTGGGTTCATTTCCCATCGCTGCCTATAAGGAGTCTGTACGTTCTTCTGACCACCTGGGTTTCCTCCCACAGTCCAAAACTGTACCGGTTGGTAGGTTAATTGGTCATTGTAAATTGTCTTGTGATTAGGCTCAGATTAAATCAGGGGATTGCTGGGCAGCGTAGCTCGAAGGGCTGGAAGGGCCAATTCCGTGCTGTATCTCAATAAATAAGTGAAATGAAAGGATAAATTTCAATGAGATGATTCATTAAAGATCAGAGCTGCCATTCTGGATGAATTATAACTGGATTCAGAAAACAGGATGTAGATTGATTTGTAGATTAGAATCATGAAAGACAATGGCTGTATTGACCGATTCCTGCCTGTGCTTTATTTTATTAAGAACTTTAATCATTGATCATCTTGGATGGTTGCAGTTCACATGAACCTGATAGTTTGAATCTGTGCAATCTTATAGAGAACAAAAACTTTGCTTGTTTGTTATACTTCTGCGATGAAGTTTCAGTAGGCTGAATTCACTCTAAGATTCTGCACTGCCATGGAAATGGAGAAGCTTGTGCTTGAATATGACCTTTACTGGAATAAATCTCCTTTGTCTGTTTGGGATATATTTTCAAGGACTTCTGAAATGAACCGAGAGGTTGGTAGAATGATGACTGTTGTGTACAGTTATCGTATTACTGTCATCTCTTGACTTGAGTCATTTGAGAACAAAACCATTTATTCAGTGAAATTTCCATAACAATGATATTTAGTGTTTTCCACTCAGGCTTAATATTCTTTGGATCCTCCCTGACCTAAAAGAATATCTAGACAGACTGAATAGACTTTGGCAAATGATTTATTTTTCAATTTTAAGGCCTACATTTCTCTAGATAATGTAAAATCTAAAACATTTAAGGATGTGTCAAGAATTATTGAATGTTATTTGGATTTTGATCATGGCTGAGGATGCATTAGATTAGCTTTAAATATGATAGAACCTGTATGGCCTTGTGATCATAAAGAGTACTGGAATATTGTAAGCTAAAGTGTGTAACCCCTGTTAAAGTATTACACACTTTAAGGTAGATTTAATTGCTAGATTAAATGTTAGCTTTGTGAAACTACTGCATGTATTTTTGTTTTTATATTTGCACTAACACTAACTTTCTCTTGGATTCCAAAGAAAGATTTTTCCTTGTTTGTGACATTGCCAACTGAAGTGTTTTTTTCCAAAGGTAGATTGTAGATGTATCTTTAAGTAACACAACAAATACAATTTATAGCATGTCAATCTGACTTAACTTTGCATGAGTTCACAGTTGAAATTTTGTGCGGGAATATTTTAATGTTTTGTAACTCCAAAACATGAAGCTAATTGATAGAAAATTGAAAGGGATCTAGGGCTTTACCCTTTGGAGAGAAGGAGGATGAGGGGAGACATGATAGAGGTATACAAGATATTAAGAGAAATAGATAGAGTGGATAGCCAGCGCCTCTTCCCCAGGGCACCACTGCTCAATACAAGGGGACATGGCTTTAAGGTAAGGGGTGGGAAGTTCAAGGGGGATATTAGAGGAAGGTTGTTTACTCAGAGAGTGGTAGGTGTGTGGAATACGCTGCCTGAGTCAGTGGTGGAGGCAGATACACTAGTGAAATTTCAGAGACTACTAGACAGGTATATGGAGGAATTTAAGGTGGGGGGTTATATGGGAGGCAGGGTTTGAGGGGCGACACAACAATGTGGGCCGAAGGGCCTATACTGTGCTGTACTATTCTATGTTCTATGTTGTTCTAAAAACACGGGAACCAGGAGATGCATGTCTACTTCGTCTTACTTTAGTGAGGCGCACACTTATGACATAGTGGCGTAATAACGTATGTCATTCACATACTTTACATATAACCATGAACAACAAGCAATGCTTAATCAAACAATATACTTACAATATTATTCAAATATTAAATACACATCAGATACTTAATCACACTCTTGTAGTTAAATGACCAACTGATTAATTTCAGTAGTCACTGAATGTGTCCACTGATTTTTTTTAAAAATGGCTTCTGTATTTTTCTACACTGAAGCAGGCTTATATTAAAAAAAGATAATTGAAAATGTACAAAGGTTGTCTGCGGGTGGCTGATCTCAGCAAGAGTGGTAGAAAGCAGAGGATTTAGTTTAATATTAGAAGGAGAAAATTGGTAAGACCTCTTGATTCTTACCATTACCTGTTTGTTCGTTTTGTGCTGTGTAGGCGATTATGGTCTTTTGATGACCATGATTGTCCTTGGCAATTTTTTCTGGAGAACTGGTTTGCTATTGCCGCCTTGTGGGCAGTGTCTTTACAAGATGGGTGACCCCAGCCATAATCAATACTCCTCAGATATTGTCTGCCTGGCATCAGTGGTCGCATAACCAGGACTTGTGATATGCACCAGCTGCTCAGACGACCATCCATCACCTGCTCCCATGGCTTCACGTGACCCTGATCAGGGGCTAAGCAGGTGCTATACTACGCCCAAGGGTGACTTGCAGGCTAGTGGAGAGAAGGAACACCTTACAGCTCCTTTGGTAGAGACCAAGGTTACCCATTAACCTTGCTGTTACTGCTCACGTGTGATGCACAGAGGTTGTAGAAGTAGATGAAACTGAGCCTCACGTTAGTATAGAATAATTATCCCAGTGCACGGTTTTTCCATTTGGAAAATCTGGCTGTTGGAGAGCTGGCATTTGTTGAACCATATCCATGTTTAATTGCAGTTTCAAAAATACTGGGAAAAGGAGTCATTTGAGTAATTGAATTCTGTGAAAGCTTCAATTGATGTTCTATAAAATTACTATTTCCTTTCTTTTAGGTACGGAAACATATAAATGATCTTTATGAAGATCTAAGAGATGGACATAACTTGATCTCCCTCCTGGAAGTCCTCTCTGGGGTGACTCTAGTAAGTACTCATTTTATAATTTGAATTGAATACATTGCACATTTCTCCATATGAACTTTAATTTTTTTTTAAAAGTTGCTGAACAATTTTACAACATACCCACTTTGTAGAATAAGTATTAAAATAATTATACTGAAGCCGTCTGATTGCCTTGTAATCTGGTTATTAAGAGACTGTATTCGTGAAGACCATAGTAAAAAAAAATTACATTCAACAGGAGTTCTGTATTTTGTACACTGCAGTTAAAGGAATTATGTTAACAAGCGTTACCTCATGTCATGCTTAACACTACTTTCTCCAGCAATTATTTTTAATTCCTTTTGTTTTCAGTTGGTTTAGGTGCTTGAAAACTGTCGAAATGGTTTAATGGTTTTCAGATTTTCAGTTCGATGTTAGTTTGGACTGGGTACTGTCCCCATAACAACTTGGCAAGGGAGTGAAAGTGATAATCCCAGTGAAATTTTTGAAGTGTTCCTTTGAAACCATGAACGATTTAATTTATAACACACACTGGTGACATCTAGTGGACAAGAAGCAGTACTCCACAGAAAAAATCAGTTTAACCTTTTCAAGTTCAAGTTCCAAGTGTTTTTGTCATCTGACTGTATGTATACATACAACTAAATAAAACAAAGTACCTCCAGACCACGGTCCACTAGCAAAACATATCACACACAGCACATAAAATAAAATATTACCATAAATATGTTAATAAAATATAATGCATGATGCATGTAGTGTGCAGCATAGGTAAACAGTTCACTGTCCTAGTGACGAGACCTCGGTGGTGGCAGGGTATTCAGCAGTCTCACAGCCTGAGGGAAGAAGCTGTTACCAGTCTGGTAGTCCAAGTCCTGATGCTGCTATGCCTCCTGCCTGATGGTGGTGGGTCAAAGAGATTGTGGGATGGGTGAGAGGGGGCCCTCAACAATCTTCTGGGCCCTTTGCCTCCAAGTTTCCTGATAAATGTCACAAGTGGGGGGGGGGGGAAGGAGACCTCAGTTATCCTCTCGGTTGTTTTTGCATTCTTGTTTAAGGTCTTTCAGTCCCCTGTCTTCCAACTGCAATACCGTGCAATGATGCAGCCAGTCAGGGCATTCTTGATGGTGCTCCTGCAGAAAGTTGTTAGAATAGGTCCAGGGAGCCTTGAAGATGTCAGTCTCCTTCTTGACCAATGAGGAGTGTTGTCGATCTAGATTGGATCATCCATTATGTGCACACCAAGGAACTTTGTGCTCTTCACCCTCTCCACGACAGAGCCATTCATGTGCAATGGAGAGTGGTCATCCTGTGCCTTCCGGAAGTCCACAATCATCTCTTTTGCCATGTCCACCTTGAGACAGGTTGTTTGAGGGAAAAGAACAAAGATGGACTCCCGAAAAAAATCCTAAATTCAGATAAATCCAGTTTAAGCGGAAGTGGATTGGGAACAGATGTTTGAAGGTACATTGGTATTAGGGCGGTGAAGTGAGGATTCCCACCACTGCCTATAAGGAGTTTGTACATTGTCTCCGTTGCTGAACGGATTTCTTCAGAGTGCAGTGGTTTCCTCCCACCGTAGGTGTGTCAATTGGTCATTGTAAATTGTCCCGTGATTAGGCTAGGATTAAACTGGGGGATTGCCGGGCTGCGTGGTTTGAAGGGTCTGTTCCGAGCTGTATCTCAATCAGTCAATAAATAACTGGGATCAGCTATGTTTTCAATAACAGAGGAAAATTCCGACTTTAAATCCCCAGGATATCTAAGATTATGAGGAGTAAAAATGAGGCATCTGGGAGCCCAACACAGCAGAAATATATAAAAATGTAGGGATGGAGTTAGAAATAAACTGCATGAAAAATATTGGTGGGGTACATTCATACAAGTTGTAGAGCTGTTGTTCAATTTTACCTCAAGAATGGGTTCCATCAATTTCTTTAGAAATACATGAAAGGATGGAACCTGTAGAGTTTTAACCTTGTATTTCTAAAATAATAGAAATAGCCTGTTGTGTCGAGGTTGTTGTTCAAGTGAGTGTACTGTCTCTGTTTTCATGGAAGAAAGGGTTGCTATGGATCACATTATTAGGGAGGAAGAAGTGGTGTGCATGGATAGAAAGCTTTTTAAGGTGTCCAGTATCTATAAAGCTGGATTAATCGTGAGATCTAGCCAAAAAAAAATACAGATCTTAAAAGAAGCAAGGGATGAAATTGTCTATACACTTTGGATATATGCTTTGTGATAAGAATACTGGAAAATAACCAAGATAGTATTGCTTTTTGTAAAAGGAAGAACATGATGGACCAAATAACTACAGGGTAGTCAGGCTAAGAGTCATAGAAAAGTACAGCACAGAAGCAGGCCCTTTGGCCCATCTAGTCCATGCCCAACCATTTAAACTACTGCCTAGTCCTGTTGATCTGCACTGGGACCATAGCCCTCCCTATCCCTACCATCCATATACCTATCCCAACTCCTCTTAAATGTTGAAAACGAGCTCACATGCACCACTTGTGCTGGCAGCTCATTCCACACTCTCACCACCCTCTGAGTGAAGAAGTTTCCCCTGATGTTCCCCTTAAACTTTTCATCTTTCACTCTTAACCCATGACCTCTGGTTGTTGTCCCACCCAACCTCAGCAGAAAAAGCCTGCTTGCATTTACTCTTATCTATAGCCCTCACGTTGGGGAGCTCAGCATTAAAGTGACACTTGAGCACCGTCAGCTTATACTTTTGGAGAGAAGATCTTATTTGATCAACAGTTTAATTTTTGAGGATGTAATAGAATCAATAAAGTTTTTTTTTAATTCTGCATAGGAGTTAACAAAGCTATTGACAGAGTCTGGCTCTGATTGGAACGTAGCAATACAAGAGATACAAAGCTAAAGCAAGGGAATGAAAAAAAAATAGTGAAGCGATAAAGGAAAAGAAGGTCCATGGAGGAAGTAGGATCGGTTGTGACTTAGTGAACACATGAGGGATAATTATTGACCAAAACATACCATACAAAAGCCAGGAGGTCTTGCTAGAGCTCCAGTTAAACCATTGCTGCAGAACAGCGCTATAATGGCCATTGTTCTTCCGAAGGATGTGATAGCATTAGAGAGTGTGCAGAGGATATCTCCAAGGATATCAGTAGGTTTGGAGAATTATAGTTATGAAGACAGATTGAATATTAGTTTTCTTTGAAACAAAGAGAAGATCTCATTGTGAAATTTTGATCGATTGTGAACAGGAAGCGTCAATTTCTAAAGGCCAATGACTAAGGATAGATTTAAGTTCATTGGAAAGATTAGAGGGTTGAGGGGGTACTTTTCTTCACCCACTTGTGGAGTTCTGAGATGGTGATGAAAGCAGAGATGCTCATCCACTTCAAGGGGAGTCCTGATGCAGGGTCTTGATTGGGAACATCAATCATCCCTCTGCCCCCACAGATGCTGATTGACCAGCTGAGTTTATTATTTGCTCCATTTAAAAGATGCATGGGTGAAGGTGCATGTGCAGTGTGTGACTGTATACACCGTGTGCTTGCACCCTGGCCCCAGAGGAACGTTGTTTTGTTTAGCTGTGCACACGTGTACGGTTGAATGACGATAAACTTGCACGTGAACTGGGAAGCAGGACAAACCTAAATCTCCAGCCTTTGCTACCTCCTGTCCCATGAGTTTCTATGAGTCAAGGTTCAAAGTACATTTATTATCAAAGTGCAACCTTGAGATTTGTCTCCTTACAGGCAGCCACAAAACAAAGAAACCCAATAGAACCCAGTAACAGAAATCCGTCAAACTCACAATGCGCAGGGGGAAAAAAATTGTGCAAAGAATAAAAGCAAGCAAATAACATTCAGAACTGAAGTTCCCATCTAATATGGAGTTCCATCTAACATGTGGGTTGACAATCATGGGCAGTAATAGATAAAGTAATTTTTTTAACGTAATTCTGGGTAATGTACTGATCTTGGTAAAAACAGGAATTAACCATTTGGCTCCTTTAGTATGTTCTGTTATCTGTGCCTCAGATCTTGCTTCTTATTTTCTTTTGTAGCTTCTTCTAAGTCCATTGATAGTGCATCTGTAACCATTTGGGAAGGCCGGGGATATAATTCCAAATTTCTGTCATCATTTGTATTGGAGGGAGGAGCGGGGGTTAGAATGATCTTAACCTTAAAAGACCTAGCTCTAATTTTAAAGGTATTGCTACCTCATTGTGGATTTCACCACCAAACAAAATAGTTCCTGTATATCTATTGAAACACTTTTATCTTTCCAAGAATTTAAATTAGATCAAACTGCAAACAAAATTCAATCCAAGTTTACAAAACCTCTTCACAATTTAATCCTCTTAAATCCAAGTATTATTCTGGTTTAATGTTCTGATTCAAACTCGTGAAGATCGATAGTTTAATCATGTTTTGGGGTAATTAAAATACATTAACATTGCAGATTGAATAACTTTAGAGAATTCCAGCGTTCACAACTCAGAGGAAATTGATTCTAATCTTATTGTGAATGGGAGTTTTCTGAGACGATAAAATCAAGTTCTATTATTTCCCCTATTTAGTGACATTTTTTTGCCTGTAATCAATCGATTGAGCCTTCTCTGCTGTTCCTCCAGGGAGAGTGAATCTGAATGAGAATGAAATTGGGGAACTTCCTTCCTAAATCCTCTCTTCTCCTTCTAGCAAAGGGCCTTTGACCTGAAATGTTAACTGTTTTCCTTCCACAGATGCTGCCAACTTGAATATATCCAACATTTTCTGAGTTATTTTTCCAAATTTTTTTTCAGCATCTACAAAACAGTATTTGATTCTGCAAACAATACACCTACCACCCCATCACCCTCCACATCCAACACATTATTCTCCACAATCTCTGAAGGGACCCAGCAATAAATATATCTTTACTGCCCCACGCCCTCCACTTTCCACAGGGATCACTCCCTCCATGACTCTCTTGTCCTTTTGTCCCTCCCCACTACTCTCCCTCCAGGCACTTACCCTGCCAAGTGGCCTAAGTGCTACACCTGCCTGTACACCCCCTCCCTCACCTCCATTCAGGGCCCCAAACAGTCCTTCCAGGTGAGGTAACACTTCAACTGTGATTCTGCTGGGGCCGTCTATTGTATCTGGTGCTCCCGATTTGACCACCTCTACATTGGTGAGACCCATCGTAAATTGGGGGACCACTTCGTCAAGCATCTCCACACCACCCTCAGGTGGGACTTCCCAGTGGTCAAACATTTTAATTCCAATTCCAATTCCCATTCCGACGTGTTGATCCATGGCCTCCCTTGTGCCAAGATGAGACAATCATCAGAGCAGAGGGCCAACACTTTATATTCCATCTGGGATACTCCAACCTGATGGTATGAATATCGATTTCTCCTTCCCGTCAGCAAATTTCTCAGCTGCCTATTACCTGCCCTTGTGTCCCCTCCACCTTCCCTTTCTCCAATTGTCCACACTCCTCTCCTATCAGATTCTTTCTTCTCCTGCCCTTGACCTTTCCCACCCACCTGGCTTCACTTATCACCTTCCAGCTAGCTTCTTTCTCTTCCCCCCACCGTTTAATTTGGGCAACTTACTCCTTCCCTCTCAGAAGAAGGGACTCGGCCCAAAATGTCAACTGTTTACTCTTTCCCATAGCTGCTGCCTGATCTGCTGAGTCCCTCCAGTATTTTGTGTCTGTTGCAATAGGTATGACAGCAGAGTCCAATAACATAGTAAATTTAAGCTTCACATTTCATTATCTAACACTCAAAATTTTATGATGCATCTTTGACAAAGATTGTATTTTGACAGACAAAGCTGGAGGCTAAATTTTGCTCTTTTGGGAAATTTACTTTCTTAAAGCTTGCTGAGAGCATATCTGTAACCAGTCATTATGAAGATTAGCCAAACTGGTGGCAAAAGTTCAAAATAGTGGCACAAGATAAGTCTGCAGAAGCATCATGATCCCTTGATGTTTTGTTGGAAAACAGCTTCCAATTATCAAAACAGTATCTATAAATTATATTCATTGCAACAAGAAAGAAACATCATTCCTGCCTATACAATGCCTTTTACAACATCAGGGTATTCCAATATTCTTCACAGCCAATCAAATGTTTATTAATTGTGCTATCTCTGTCTAAATATAAAATTAGAAATTAATATGTGGTTACTAACAAACTTTTTGTACTTTTAAGTGATTAAGCATATCCTGAGTTCATAAAAGACTCCGTGTAATGCATTTTGCTTTCCTTCCAAGTGTGATATGTTCTATTAATGAAAATTTGATCTGCAGTATTTTTCATTGCAATGGTACAAGGGAACTATTGCAAGTTAAACACATCTTCATATTTTTGTTGAAGTCCAGATAACATGTCTGATAGAATGAAAGTGCTTTTTTTATTGCAGCTTATTAGTGCATGGATATACTGAAATGTTCAACCTTTCTCTCATGACTTGTCAAGCGTTCATGATGTTCGCTTCTTGGAAAAAAGCAAAATTGTGTTCCAATGAACCACTCCCAGCATAAAAGCATTATTTTCACATTTTTTCAAAAACACCTACAGCAGAGGCTTGCCAGCTTCCAGAATGAGACATCCTTTGTGCTAAGCCTCACTGGGATCATAACACATTACAACTTCAAAGAAATCCTTGTATTATAAAATAACACGGTATACTTTGAATATGTGTTGAGGGCAAAATTTGCTGGTTGATTTTATTCACACACAGGAGGTGGTGAGGGCCCCGATGTTTTCTTTAAAATTTATTCTTCCTTCATTTTATTTTGTATAGCCTTTGCTTTCCCATTTACCCTTCCTTTGCTTCCGCCATTCTCTTCATTTTTGTTTTATGCTGATTAGCCAAAGGAGCAATTTGTCATGAAGAATTTGCGCTTGCCGAGACCGCCATTCTGCGTTTCTGAACGCAGTCCAGAGGAGGCGGATGATGTTGAGGGGGTAGGTGCCACAGCATGAGGCGATGCAATTAATACTGTATCACTGCAAGCTAATCCACGTTGCTTTTAAGTGAGGGCGAATAAGAATCGGGGTTAATCTCAGCGGCATACGTGGTGAAATGTGTTGCCTTTGCAGCAGCGTACAATGCAATACATAACAGAAAAAAAGTGAATTAGAGTAAGTATATTTATTAAGTAGTTGAATTAAATAGTGCAAAAATAGAAATAAAACAGTAGTGAGGTAGTGTTCATGGGTTCAATGGCCATTCCGAAATCGGATAGCAAAGGGGAAAAGCTGTTTCTGTGTGTGCCTTCAGGCTTCTGTACCTCCTTCCTGATGGTAGCAATGAGAACTAGTCATGACCTGGGTGATGGGGGTCCTTAATGATACCGTTTTTTTTTGAGATATCGCTCCTTGAAGATGTCCTGGATACTACGGAGGCTAGCGCCCAGGATGGAGCTGACTAAATTTACAGCTCTCTGCCGCTTGCTTCTGTGCAGTGGCCCCACCCCTGATTTAGAGCTCAATTACACAGATATTTATAAAACACTGACTTAATATTGGGATGTATTTTGCAGTTGTTATATTTTTGAATATATTTTGGAAGTTTCAACTGGGTTTTGCCATATTTCTTGTTAGTGATTCATCAGTGGAACAATTGACTTTTTATTCACAGTTTGAATTATCATCACTGATAATTATTATCATTGAATTATGTATGATGTTGAAACTAATAAAAAGATTATAAAAGAGAGAATTATCATCTCAGGAAGAGAAAAATATACCCCTTTGTTCCAGAGAGAAAATAGTCAGTCTGTGCACTGTCCTGGTTCACCTGGGTGGGGAGTGGAATGTTAGCTCTGCAGGAATTGGCTTCAAGGGATGTGAATCCAAATTGTTTGAAAGAGACTCAGTATCTTCAAAACAAAGCATCAATATTTATGACATAATTAATATTCTGAATTTGGAGTCTGATGCTGGAATCCCACGTGTAATGTCTCAGCTGTGTCCTGACGAAGGGCCTTGCCCTGAAATGTCGACTGTTTACTCTTTTCCTGAGACGCTGCCTGACCTGCCGAGTTCCTCCAGCATTTTGCGTGTGCTGCTTGGATTTCCAGCAGCTGCAGATTTTCTCTTGTTTATTACACATTGTACTACATAGAGCCCAGACCGTAGTTACATCATTTAAAAAAAGGCCATTGATAGATTTAACATTTGGTATATCGGAACCCAACGCAGATGACTGATGCTGCTGATGAGTGACAGAATGTGTGAAATCACGCAGCTTTCATAATATTGCAGTTGGCATTGTGACTGGATTGAAAATGGAGTTGACTCAAATGTACAAGTAGTTTTCTGTGGATTATTCTTTAGTGATACAGTATCTTGCTTGTGGCAATAAAATGAATGAAAGCAGCACAGCTAATTCTAATCTTTTCCTCATTGTGTTCCTTCTTTCATCATAATTTGGGGCATTTTGGGTTAATTAAATAAGAGATTCAATCATTGTAAATACTCTCTGGGGTAAGTAACATGGGGAGCTTCAACCTCAGGTCAAGTTGATTTTGCCATTTTGCATGAATTGAATATCAATAAAATCCGAGAGGAGAGGTAGGAAAGAAAACCATGGTCACGTAGAGGTTAACGTGACGCTTTTACAGCTGGGGTTCAGTTCTGGTGTCCTCCATGAGGAGTCTCTGTATGTCCTCCCTGTAGAATGCCTGGATTTTCCCTGGTGCTCCTGTTTCTTTGCACAGTCCAAAGATGTACTGGGTAGGTTAATTGGCGATTGTAAATTGTCTCTTGATTAGATTAGTTAATCGGGGTTTGGGGTTGCTATGGTGGCTCGAAGGGCTGGAGGATCTACACAATGTGTTGTTAAATAAAGTAGTATTATGCTGAATGATGCAGTAATACTTTCATTGAACAGAAAATAAGGCGACCCAGTTACATTGCTTAAAAAATACATTTTTAGATAATTTCCCATTATCTGTATGCACCCTGGTTAGTGAAAGATTTGATGAGGTGTTTACCAGACATTTCAGCTGTGTGCTTTTGCTCTAACTATGAAAGGATCAGCAATATTGGGAAAAGGTTAGTGTTTGTGTGCTGCTTAGGAATTTGGCGCAGTTTTCAATTATGCTTTTAACCCACTGTTTGCCGAGATCTAAACTAACATTGCACATCTTTCTTTAAAAATGAACGTTAACGCCTGACTACTAATACCAGAAATAGTTATGAGGAATGAAATGGTAGGTTGGCATGCAAGAAATATTTCCAGTGTGTGATATAATATGCAATTCTGCTTACTTTTCTATGTTTTGGATTATATATATTATGTCTACATCAGCAAAATAGTGGTTACAAGTCAGTCTTAATGTCTTCACATATTTCAGATTAATATACAGGTTGGTAATCTGCACATTTTTTATCATTATAATGAGAATCATTTTTGCCTCATCTAGCGGAGAAAATTGTGAAATGCCAGATTCTTGGTGTGCAGTATTGTCCAATTACAATGGAACTATTTAAAAACTTTTCCTGTCCTTCGATCTTCATTGATCAGTAGCTACAGAAAACTATCAGTGGACTAGTGGGCAGGCACAAAAGTGACAAATGGAATTCAGTCTGGTGATATTTTAATAGTCTGGGTAGAGCAAACAGGTAAGGGGTATACATGATAAATGTAAAGCTTTCGCAGATTAAGTTTGGTTTTGCAACGAGCTAATCAATCTTCTACATAGTTATAGGAAAAATCATAGGATGGATGTGAAATAAGGACCTATTTTGTCCAATGGAATTTTTGCAATTTGCAATGCTTTCTCTTTATTTTGGAAGTTATTTTCTGCTGCCCCTTCTGAAGCATTTTTTGCACTTTATTAACTTGGACTACAAAGGAGCAATGTAACCAAGTCACCAGTCCCTTGTAGTGAGATCAGACACAAGACAAGTGGGGAATTGCAGTAGCAAATTTGCATGCTGTCCACCCCTCCGCAATCAAATAACAGAATGTAAAAATGTCCAAGCACGGGTATGTTTATTCTTCATAAAGCTATATATATATGTCCTCTTTTTTTTTAAACTGTTATTCTTTAAGTCGAAAATTGATAAGAGGTTTCCTTTACAACACTAATTAATATTACAAAAATAAATGTGTATTTAAATACCTGGGACAAATTTTTTTCTGCAAACTAAATGACAAAGTATTATTGAACAATCTGTAGTATCCACCACTGAATGTGTTGCAGAGTTTGAGTTTGGTTGTCAGGAAATGTGGTTGACCAGAAAAGCTGCTGAGGCTTCAGTATGAAAGGAAACTATGGTTGATTTGGAAACTAGTGAGGATATCAACAGTAAGCTCCAATGTGAAAATCATATCCATCTACTTACTGCCTAGGTGCGAAGTAAAATCAGAAGCATGTCAATAGAAGGGAAGAGTTTTTTTTAGTATCTTATTACATTCGAACTGTTATGACTGCCAAGCGATCACCATTAAGGAGCTAAATGTGAACTTCTGACAATGTCCCACCCCCTCTTAAAAACTTGAGGCTAAATTTGTTGGAGATTTTTTAAAGTTAGCGAGAGACTGACATTGTGACCTATTTTGTAACGTTGTCTTCAACACAATGACTATTGTTTAAAAAAAACACTTATTAACCTGAATGTGAGTGGAAGCTGATAAGGCTGACCAAGGAAACATTCTGCTTTGTGTTAATCAGACCCAAAGTAACTCGTTTAAAATTTGCATTAATCTTTCTCTTTTCTTGTCAGCCTCGTGAGAAAGGACGCATGCGTTTTCACAGATTACAAAATGTACAGATTGCACTCGACTATTTAAAGCAACGGCAGGTAGGTCAATGTATCTGTTTCTTAGTAGTTATGGAACTGGACTATCTATCAATCTGATGTACATTCAAATTCCACCATTGGAATTTACAAATGATAAGATTTTTGCCTTCCAGCTCACACCCCTCTGTTATATGTCTATCAGTGAGTGGGAGAAGGTCACCAAAGTCTCCATCAGCACTTCCAAGGTTCATTCTCTCACATCTGATTTAGACACTTGGCTGTTCCTTCAAAGTTCAAAGTGAATTTTATTATCAAAATGCATATATGTCACCAAATACGACCCTGAGATTCATTGTCTTGTGGGCATGCAAAACAATAGAATAATAACTATTACAGGATCAGTGGAAGACTGCCTAATGAGGGCGTTCAACCAGAGTGCAGAAGACAACAAACTCTGCAAATGCAAAAAGAAGAAACAATTAAAAAATTAAATAAGCGATAATTATCAAGAACATGAGGTGAAGGATCCTTGAAAGTGAGTCCATTGGTTGTGGGAACATTTCAATGATGGGGCTAGTGAAGTTGGTTCACAAGCCTGATGGTTGAAGGATAGTAACTGTTCCTGAGCCTGGTGGTGCGAGTCCTGAGGCTCCTGTACTTTCTTCCTGATGACAGCAATGAGAAGTGAGCATGTCCTGGATGGATGGGGGGGGGAGGGGGCCTGGTGTTGGATGCTGCTTTCCTGCGACAGTGTTTCATGTAAATGTGCTCAATGATTGGGAAATATCCACTACGTTTTGTAGGCTTTTCCATTGGTGTTTCCACGTCAGGCTGTGATGCAGCCAGTCAATGTACTCTCCCTGACTCAGCTATAGAAGTCTGTTAAAGTTTTAGATGTCATGCTGACTCTCCTGAAACTCCCAAGGAAGTAGAGGCACTGCTGTGCCTTCTTCGTAATTGCACTTACTTGCCAGGCCCAGGACAGATCCTCTGAAATAGTAAAACCTATTTTGGTACTTCATTGTTACTGATCAATATCCCACAATTACTCATATGGATCCTTTACCAGGTCCTTTCCCATACCTTGAACAGACAAATACAAACAGGGTAACTTATGTTCTGCAGGATGCCCCCGGCATTATTTTTTGATTTTGCTTATTTTTTAAAAGCAGATTTAACTCTGTTAGTTTGGGTTATTATAATTTGATAAAAAAAATTTGTGTTCCCTCCATAACTTACTAAATTGTCTGGATTTAAGTACACAAACCCAGGAAGATACTAAAAGCAGCTGTGAGTCTCTGTCAGAGTTTTCCAACCTTTTTTATGCCATGAACCAATACTATTGAGCAAGGACACCAGTTTGGGGATTCCTGGTCTATATCCTATTTTCATTTTCTTGTCAGTAAGCTGGAGCATTAGAATGAGCTTCAGCATTAACCTGGGGGAAAAGAAAACCCTGATATTAGTACATCTGAATAGTGTTAATACATTTGGGCTTGAGAGCTGTAACCTGGCTACCAGAAAACAACCTGGCAGTAATAAAGTTCTTTAGTCAGAACTGACTGTGTCCAGCCAAGTTGTTCCGGTGCAGTTACTACAACACCATCTTCCCGGGGTGGTCTTAAGCAACAGTTGCCAAACTATGTCCAAGTAGTTAGCTCAGCTCCAGATTTCTTTGTAGCTGGAGTCCAAACACAGCCTAAAGAACTGAGGTAAATGGGATGTTCTTCGACATCGGGGCAGCAGGAGGCCTAGGTAAGATTGAAGTCAGTGAGCATCAAAGACAGAAGACTCCATTGGTTTACAGTCATATTTGCGCAAAAGATGATTATGTCCAGAAGAAGGGCCTCTGCCTGAAATACTGTTTATTAATTTCCATAGATGCTGCCTGACCTGCTGAGTTCCTCCAGCATTTTGTGTGTTTTGCAGCAGATGATTATGGAGGACCCAGGACATTATTGCTGGGGTTTCTCAGGACAGTGTCCTTGGCCCAATCATCTTCAGTTGCTTTATCAATAACCAACGATCCATCCTAAGAAGTGGGGAAGTTCACTGATAATCGTACGTTGTACAATTTCAGTTGTAGCTCCTCCGCAAGTGAAGAGGCCTTTGTTTAGCAAGACGTGAACAACATTCAGACTCAGGATAGTAACTTTCCTGCTGTGGAAGTGCACAGCGATGGCCACTTTCAACAAGATAAAGTCTTTTCGACATTCAACATTATTGCATCAATATCCACTGGGGTCACATTGACCAAGGTTCAGGTGGGCTAGCTACATGCACACTGTGGCCACAACAGCAGGTTAGAGTCTGGGCATACTGTTGTGAGTGACTCAACGCTCAACAACCCAAATCCTTTCCATCAACTACAAGGCCTGAATTTATTTATTTATTGCAATACAGTGTGGAATAGGCCCTTCTGGCCCTTCAAATTGTGCTGCCCAGCAACCCCCAATTTCATCCTAGCCTGATCAGGGGATAATTTACAATGACCAATTAACTTGCCAGTCGGTACTGTTTGGTGTGCGGAAGGAAACCAGAGCACCCAGGAGAAACCCTCGCGGCCACGGGGAAAGCAGACAAACTCCTTACAGGCAGTGGCGGGAATTGAACCTGCGCTGTTAGTAGCGTAAAGCGCTGCGCTAGCCGCTTTGCTACTGTGCCGCCCCTATCAGTTGTGTCACGGTACACCGTCTGCTTCCTAGGATGAATGCAGGTTTAGCAATACTCGCGAAACTTGGTAATCACTAGAATAAACTGTCCTGCTTGATTGTCGTCCCCCCAAACATTGCAAGATTGCATCCCCTCCGTCATCAGTGCACAGTGGCTGCTGTGTGTACCACCCGCAAGGAGTTTATGCGTTCTTCCCGTAACCGCGTAGGTTTCCTCCGGGTGCTCCGGTTTCCTCCCACAGTCCAAAGACCTACCAGTTCGTAGGTTAATTGGTCATTGTAGATTGCTATGATTAAATTGGGGGATTGCTGGGTGGTAAGACTCGAAGGGCCTATTCTGCACTGTATCTCAATAAATAATGAATAAATAACTCAACAATATGCCATACAGTTATTTGTCCGGGCCACCTCAACAGCACCCTTAAAACATGTGAAGAAGGATAAACGCTGCATATACATTTTAATTTTAAATTATGTGACTGGATGAATTAACTACCAGATTTGTTATTCTCCCAGTGTTCTTTAAAGACCACACACTACAGTAAGGTTCTTGCTTCTGTTTTTTTTTTAATCAGACTGTGAAAATTTGACAAATATGATTTATCACAATTATTCCTAAGATACCAGTCACAGTAGTTCTTACTTGTTCAGCAGAGTAGGCATTTAAGAAAATGACCTTCTCAAGAATGTATTATACTTGGACTTTATTAAGTTTAGAAAGTGGTGTTAATATGCCTCAAAACTGTATGCACTGATTATGTTTGCACTCTTGCAGGTGAAGTTGGTGAACATTAGAAATGATGACATTACTGATGGCAATCCCAAGCTAACACTTGGTTTAATTTGGACCATAATTCTACATTTCCAGGTAAGGGTGTTTTATTTGTTTTGCTTTGAATTATTTCATAATAAATCTAAGTATGCAAATAACAGACTCCATATTATATTAGTACTATGTGTGATCCATTAAATATGTGGAAGTATAATGTCGCTAGTGTAATCGGTTGCAGACTTGATGTGAAATGTCTGTCAAAACTGTCAAGAATCCTGTCAAAACATGATCCACTCTCCTCTCCTATCAGATTTCTTCTTCTCCAGCCCGTTGGCTTTTCCACCTATCACCTTGCAGCTTCATACTTCATCCCGCCCCTCGCCACCCACCTGGCTTCACCTATCACCTTGTAGCTTGTCCTCCTTCCCTTGCCCCCACCTCCTCCTTCTGTCTTCTTCCCCTTTCCTCTCCAGTCCTGGAGAAGGGTCTCAGAAATGTTTATTCATTTCCATAGTTACTGCCTGAGCTGCTGAGTTCCTCCAGTGTTTTGTCTATGTTGCTCTGGATTTCCAGCATATGCAGAATCTCTTGTGTTTGTCAACAATGATTTTCAGATAGCGATAGGCCAAATGACTATAGGTGCCTGTGTATGTCCACAGCGGTGGTCTATGGTCAGTGAAGGATGGATCAGGGGTTATATGCAGAAATAGGCAGTTTTATCTTTTAGCCTATATAATGTGGTAAATTCATTTTGTGACCAGTTTAAGTTGGATAGTTGTGAACAGTTATGGTTCATGATGACTTATTGACCATGAATTGGTGGCAGGAGCATGGTTTGTCTACAGGTTGCCTGAGATGATTCTGAATATTTAGTTGTCTGTCTGTCTGTCTAGGTACCATATCCGATGTGGACTTTGGTGACCATGGTTTTCCATATAGATCTATCCTTCGTTTTTTGGATGACTTCCATTTCCTCGATGTGTAGCCACCTGGCTATGCTTTTGATGTACATAAGCCGAGGTCTTCCTCTAGGTTTGCTCCCCTCAGTCATTCCAGAGAGTATGAGTTTTTCTAGTTCATCTTTCCGCATGATGCGTCCTAGGAATCTGAGTTGTCTTTCTATTATTGTTGGTATGAGTGATCGAACTGCTTGGGCTCTTCTGAGAACTTCTTCATTTGATGTGTGTGTGGTCCATGATATTTTTAACATTCCCCTGTAGAACTATAATTCAGCTGCTTCTAGTCTCTTTTCCATTGTTGGAGAAATGGTCCAGCATTCACTTCCATAAGTCATATTTAGTTGTAGGAAGTTATTTATGCAGCGGGTGCTGACAACAGAAAGCCCGCAGTTGTGGAAGATGTGGTGCAGGAAGATTGCAAGGAGCTTCCGAAGTTTCAGGTATGCGAGGGAAGATAGAAACATTATTATTTATGATGCATTGATTGTAATCAGATAACCATGAATGAAACGAGTGAAGTATCACTGTTGTATGTAATATCATTTATGATATTACTTTGAACTGGTTCATTGTTGTACAAGTGTTTGAAACTTGATAGGATAGATGTTTAATACCAAAGTAGAAACGTTTAATTTTAATGGGCGTCTTTTTAATCATCAAATTTACCTTCACTGCAAACATTGTTTATTGATATACTACAATGGTTTATTTTTAACTTTTAGGTCTATTATTAGTACTTTCTACATAGAAAAAGTAATTTGTGCTTGTGATGTACTACTTGTTGAACCTGTTATGTGGATTTGTTTATCCGTTGAGGGATGGAATATTTTCCACATTTATCAGAATCAGGTTTACTATCACTGGCATATGTCATGAAATTTATTTTGTGGCATCAGTACAGTGTCAGACATAAAATAATCACCTTCAGTTACAGTACATAAATAGTGCAAAAGAGGACAATGATGTGCACAATGATGTTCATGGACTGTTCAGAAATCCGATGGCAGAGGGGAAGAAGCTGCTTCTGAAATGTTGAGTGTGTGTCTTCAGGCTCCTTTAGCACGCCTCGGATGGTAGTGATGAGAAGGGGGCATGACCTGGATGGTGGTGATGAGAAGGGGGCATGACCCAGATGACAGTGATGAGAAGGGGGCATGACCCGTATGGTAGTGATGAGAAGGGGGCATGACCCGTATGGTAGTGATGAGAAGGGGGCATGACCCGGATGGTGAGGGGTGTTAATGATGGATGCTGTCTTCTGGAGGCACCACCATTTGAAAATGTCTTTGATCGAGCTGAGTCCACAACCCTCGGCAATCTCCTTCATTCCTGTGCATGGGAGCGTCCATACCAGGCAGTAATGCAACCAGTCACAATGCTCTCCATTGTCTATTTGTAGAAATTTGCTCTGGTGACATACCAAATCTCCTCAGACTCCCCATGAAATATAGCCGGAGTGTCTTCTTCATGATCAGCCAGGATAGATCCTCTGACAGCCAGTAACCTGAGCTGCTCACTCTTTCCACTGCTGACTCCTCAATGAATTCTGCTGTTGTGTTCTCCCAACTTCCCCTTCCTGAAGTCTGCAAGTCTTTCTGACGTTGAGTCAAGGTGTTTGTTATGCGACGACTGAATCCTGTCTGGGTCGTTTTCTTCCTCATCATTTTAAATCATTGCCAAAACTTCCCACTTATACATTTTGGAGCTTATCTGAAGTAAAAACTCAGTAGCATTACTGATTATAACATCAAACATGGGAAACTGTCTGTATATTGGAAAGCTCTTCATTGATGAACCTAAATTTATTTCGAAAATTTGGTGATATTCAGCGTTTGAACATTTTGTAATTGTGATGCGATTTTAATCTCTCTTTCAGTTGCTCCATAATCATTGAGTTGGCCTGTGGCGTGCATTGCCTTAACAAATGATAAAATGGGCTTGTTGTCAGATGTTTTTCTGGGATTCCATTATGATGTGCTCATAGTTTGTATAGAGCTCAAGTGCTATTGAATTGTACTTGTACTAAAATGAGTGCCTGCTTTAGTGGATGGATTTCTCTCTGTGGGTGTTCTGATAGCACACTGAATCTGACTGATGTATTTCAGATTCCAAGTTGCATTCCTCAAAGCTGAACCCGTTGTGTGTGTTGGTGGCAAGCTGGAAGTGCATTATGTATTAGATTGCTTATTTCTAAGGCTGAAATCTATTCAAATTGCTTTTGAGGGTTGGGGTTGTGGTTGGTGTAGAGAAGCAACTGGTTAAATGTTTTTGCGGAGTTTTGGGGTACAAGATAGCACCCAAAAACCATAACCAGTACTTCTAAAGAACTTCGAAATCTGTGTTGTTTCTTGTATTTCACTGGAACTTTTAAAAGACTTGTTTCAACAAACAGTGAGTTCGAAGCTGATGAAGGGTCTCGGCCCGAAACGTCGACTATACTCTTTTCCATAGATGTTGCCTGGCCTGCTGAGTTTCTCCAGCATTTTGTGTGTGTTGCTTGGCTTTCCAGCATCTGCAGTTTATCTCTCGTTTGAGTTCAAATCTGTGCTGTTGCCTATAGACAACGCAGGAAAGACTCATTTTAAAGGGTAGAGACCATGGATATGTTACATTGATAAATTAGTTGCAGAAGGTGGAGACCAAGGATATGTTATGTTGATAAGTTAGATGCGGTCATAAATTCACTCTAAAACATTGGAGAATTAAAACTATAAAGTATTGGTATAACTTGGAAAAGGATGTGAAGTACAGTACTGTGCAAAAGTCTTAGGCACATATATATAACTCGGGAGCCCAAGACTTTTGCACAGTACTGTAGTAATATTATGCATTGCACTGTTCTGCTGCAAAAAAAAAACAAATTTCTTGACACATGAGTGATGATAAACCTGATTCCGATATGGGTCTCTGTTGTGGACTGAGAGTGGGAAGGGGGCAGAGAGAGGGGAATCATGGTTGGGGGGAAAAAGGGAAGGGAGCGGGAAGCACCAGGGGATAAACTCTAATGATTAATAAACCAATTGGAATCAAATGATCTTGGCTGGTGTCTCAGGGCTGGGTGTGTCTGCACCCACGCCATCCCCAGCCCCTGGCACTTCCTGTCTGCTACCTGTCACACAACCCTCCCATGACGCTCCACCCTCACCATTCCTGACATCCTTTGCTCCTGCCAGGTGTACAAATTCACTCTGTGCTCCTCGTTGACAAATACAGTACTGTGCAGCAACCTTAGGCACCCTATATGTACCCAAGGCTTGTGGAAAGTACTGTATATTTGAATTTCTATTCAGCCATACATCAAAGAATCTGGAATACCTGCTATGGTGGTTGAGGTAGAAACTCTAAACCTATTTAAAAGGTACATGGGCTTCAAAGCTTACAAAGCTAAAGAACAAGGACCGGGATGGAGGGTTAGTCTGAATTGCTCTTTTGCAGTTCAAAGCTGTGCTGTTCTGTGGTGCAGTTACTTACCATCAGTTTCTATGACATCAGCAATAGGCTGTATCAAAATGAGGTGAAACACATTCTGCCTATATCAAGTAATCTTGCAAAAATTGAAAACTTAAAATATCAATGGTAACATATTCTTTATAAATCAAAGTATTAAGTACAGGAGATGGGATATTATGTTGACGTTGTGTAAGACATTGGTGAGGCTGAATTTGGAGTATTGTATGTAGTTTTGGCCACAGACTCACAAGAAAGATGTAAATAACATTGAAAGAGTTCAGGGAGAATTTACAAAGATGTTGCCGGGTCTGGAGGACCTGAGTTATAAGGAAAGATTGAATAGGTTAGGACTTCATTCCTTGGAACGTAAAAGATTGAGAGGAGATTTGATGGGAGTATACAAAATTGTGAGGGGGATAGATAGGTTTTTCTGCTGAGGTTGGATGGGACTACAACTGGAGGTCATGGGTTAAGGGTGAAAGATGAAAAGTTTAAGGGGAACATGAGGGGAATCTTCTTCACTCAGAGGGTGCAGAGAGTGTGAATCAAGTTGCCAGCACAAGTGGTGCATGCAAGTTTCAACGTTTAAGAGAAGTTTGGATAGGTACATGGAGGGTAGGGATATGGAGGGCTGTGATCCTGGTGCAAGTCGATCGAAGTAGGCAGTCTAAGTGGTTTGTCATGGACCAGATGAGCAAAAGAGCCTGTTTCTGTACTGCACTTCTCTTTGACTCCATAACAAGTCCTTAATTTGCAGCTAAAGAATTTACGGATATTGGATTGAAAGAGCAAGCTTACAATGTTGACTGAAAGAGTAGTAAAGCTGAAGATTGGGAAGATTTTGGCAAACAGGAATAACCGAATGACTGATTAAGGAAACGATAAAAGATGAGCAAAGAAGATAGCTGGATTGTGTTGGATACAACTTGCAGGCATTGCTTGCCTACGTTCAGCTGAACTAAGTGCAAAAGATTGATCTTGTTGGGCCTCAGCACTTGGGAGACCGGCAGTGAGTAGGCCTCAGGCAACATATTCTAGCAGGGGTTCCCAATCTGGGGTCCAGGACCCCTTGCTTGATGATATTGGTCCAAGACATAAAAGGGATTGGGAGCCCCTAGGGTTTTTCTCTGGAATGTTCCTGACAAAGCAAAGGGCAGAGTTTTACCTGTGTCAAAACTTATATGAAATAAAATGCCTCTTTATATTTTGATATATAAAAACTATTAAAATTAATGTTGTCTAATTAAAATAAATGTCATCATTAACACATTAAACCCAATGATTTTCAAATATTTTAAAGGACATAAGAACATGAGAAATAGGAGTAAGAGTAGGATATCTAGCCCATCAATAAGATCATGGCTGATCTGGCCATGGACTCATCTCCACCTACCAGCCTTTTCTCCATAACCCTTAATTCCCCTACCATGCAAAAATCTATCCAACTTTGTCTTATGTATATTTACTGAGGTAACCTTCACTGCTTCATTGGGAAGAGAATTCCACAGATTCACCACTCTCTGGGAAAAGCAGTTTCTCCTCATCTCTGTCCTACATCTATTCCCCCGAATCTTGAGGCTATATTCCCTAGTTCTAGTCCACCTACAAGTGGAAACAAATTTCCTGCCTCTATCTTACCTATCCCTTTCATAATTTTATATGTTTCTATAAGATCTCCTCTCATTATATGTTTCTATATGATTTCTCATTATTTCAATAAGATCTCCTCTCAAAGGAAAATTGTTAAGAATAAGAACTTGCTTTCTTTACTCCACAAGTTTAAAAATCCACATTCTAATAGGATTAACCAATGATAATTTGGCAGAAATGTGAAAATAAGGCCATATATTTTATATATGAATGTGTATTTAAATCAAAAATTCACATTGATGAATAGTTCCAGGCAAGACACTTATATCTAAATGATTTGTCCAAATATACGATTTTGGCAGAAGATATAATGCCTTCATGCAAGGCCATTTATCAAGCTTTAACATTTAGTAAACACACTTCAATCGATCTTTATCCAATCACAAAGTTGACCTTCATATCCATCAACCCTTTTGGTAGTCAACATACATAAGAATTTTCGACCCTTTAAATGTTTCCAGACCTTGAAATTTAGCTGGAAGCAATTTTTGAAATAAAACTATGATACAAATATATGGCACAACAAACACAATTCAGAACATTTTCCCTGAAATTTGCAAAAACAAAAAGTTATATTCCAAATTAAAATTGAATAAATTGCTGAATTGTAATGTTAAGTACAGATGGAATATCAGTATTTCATGAAAGTTATTCAAGTTATAAGCTTTGTCTGACAGAAAGGAGAAGGTGAGGCCAGAGTGCTGTGGCTTACATGGGGTGTCGAGAAGCTGATGAGAAGAGCTGTCAGGAAGGAGGGACCCACAGGAGTTTACTTGGAGGGAGGAGGGAGTGGGGGAAGGAACGATCGCTGAGTCTAGGGTTGCTGAGAGGAGCTGCACGGAAGGAAAAAGGGGAACTGATACCTGGGGTTTATGAGGGACCAGGATATCGTAGGGAGAGAGGGTGGGACTTGAGAGTGAAGGCTGAAGGGAGAGAGAGTGTAGCCCCAAGTGTTACCTTGATTCAAGCAATCACGTGACTCCTTTCATATTCTCAAAATTTTGCGAACTCCTCCATAACTTTCAAAGTACAATCGTTCTTTTTCAAGCAAATATTTCCACCAATATATGTGTAACAATATCTCACTGACCTGTATCTGACGAATGCTCAGTTGGAAAAGGTTTGGTATCTGAATTATGTAATTAACTGAATACATAACATTGTATGCTCCAGCAGCACTGTATACAAGTTACTCAGGTTCCTGATTTCCTTTTATTATTTAATCTCCAAAGCTCTTCCAGCATACTTGTTTAATTTTGATTGCAGAATGTATGGCTTCTAATTTGCAGTGTAAATTGGTACCCTTCACATTCAAATCATCATCATCATCATCAGGTGCCATGCCCAGTTTGAGCTTTGACTGCCATGGCCCACACACACCTGTTTCGGGTCAAGTGGATCAATTCAGTGGTATTCACTTCCAATGCTCTGGCTGCTGTCTCCATCATCATTTGTCTTTGTCTTCCTCTCGCTTTCTTCCCTTCAATCTTTCCCATAATTACCGTGCATTCTAACTCCTCTTTCCTAATCACATGTCCAATGAAGTTACGTTGCCTTTTCATGATCTCATACATTATTTCTCTTCTTGTGTTTGCTCTGTTCATGACATCCTCGTTAGATATTCGTTTCGTCCATGATATTCTTTATATCCTCCTCAAAAACCACATCTCTGCTGCTCATATTCAAATACATCTGTTGAAGTGAACCATTGAAGAAAATGGTTCCAGTCCAGCAGAGGGAGCACTTGTTTGAAGTATAGAAGGATTGTATTGAATCGCACAAATATTTGATGTTTGTATCAGGCAATTTAAAAAAAAATTATTAAAATACAGCGTGGAATACCCTTCCAGCCCTTTGAGTCACTCTGCGCAGTAACCCCCGATTTAACCCTAGCCTAATCACGAGACAATTTACAATGACCAATTAACCCACCAACCGGTATGTCTTTGGACTGTGGGAGGAAACTGGAGCACCCGGAGGAAACTCACGTAGTTATGGGGAGAACTTACAACTCCTTACAGACAGCGATGGGAGCGTTACCTGTGTCCCTCTTAACTTCGTATTGTTACAGCCAATCTCATCCCGGTCCTGTGCTCAAAGTTCAAAGTAAATTTTATTATCCAGGTACATAATATATCACCGTATACATTTTCCTGTGGGCATACTCAAAGTCAAAGTACAATTTATTATCAGAGTACACACATCACCCCATACAAACTTGAGATTCTTTTTCTGTGGGCACACTTAACAAATCTATAGGACAGTAACTGTAAACAGAATCAATGGACAGCAAACCATGCAAATGCAGATAGCAAAAAATAAATAAATAGCAATAAATAACAGGCATGAAATAAGATAAAGATTCAGCATATCTATAGAATAATAACTATAATAGGATCAGTGAATGATCAACCAGAGCGCAGAAGACAATAAACTGCAAATGCACGTATAAATAAATAGCAATAAATAATGAGCACATGAGATAATGAGTCCTTAAAGCGAGATCATTGGTTCTGGAAACATCTCAATGATGGGGCAAGCGAAAAGACTGTGAGTGCTCTGGCTAAGATTATCTCCATCTTCACTGGGAATAAGCGAACTACCTGATGACTGGAGAACAGTGAACATGGACCCCTGTTAACTCTAGACCTGTGAGGCTAGCGTCAATAGTTGGGAAGAAACTGGAGGGAGTGGATTAATGATCACTCGGAAAAGTGGAAAGTAACCAGGTACAGTCAATCTGGGTGGGATACTATATGTGATTTACACAGATTTTAGTAAAACCTTTGACAAGGTGCTACATGCGGGACTGGCTCAAAAGGTTAGGGCCAATGGGATCCAGTACAAAGAGGATCCAAATTTGGCTTTTGGCAAGAGGAGTCAGAAGGTAATGGTAGAAGGTTGTTGCTATAATTGATGCCTCTGACTAGTGGTGTCCTACAAGGATTGGTACTGTGCCCCTACAAGTGATTGACTTGGATGTGAATGTGAGAGGCAAGATCAGTAAGTCTGTGCATGTCACAAAGATTAGCAGTTGTTGATAGTATGGATGGTGGTCTTGGGCTTCAGGGATATATCAATATTTCAGTGAAGGGCACTAAAAAGGGTGTTTTGAGAAACAGAGGGATCTCAGAGTACAAGTTTGTTTAAAGGTCTTGGCCAGAAATGTCGACTGTACTCTTTTTTTTTCCCATAGATGCTGCCTGGCCTGCTGAGTTCCTCCAGCATTTTGTGTGTGGTACGAGTCTGTAGATCTTTGAAAGTGGCAGCACAGGTGGACAATGTAGTTAGGAATACAAACAAGAAGACCTTCATTGGTTAGGGCATTGAATTCAGATACAGGAAAGGTGCTCCAACTCTATAAAACCTTGGTCAGATTTTGGCTGAAGTACTGTGTGGAGTTCTTGGCACCAAGGTAGAGGAAGAATGCAATGGTACTAGAGAAGGTGCAGAGGAGATGAACCAGTATATTGTTTGAGATAATTTTATTTATAGAGCATTTTTTATACATATGATGCAGTTCGAAGTGCTTTAGAATGCGATAAAAGTGCAAACATGAAAATAAAATAAAAAGATAAAAATAAAACTAAACATGAAAATAAAAGACACAAAGATATTAGTTCAAATCAAGGTTCAATAAATAGATTTTGAGCTGGCGTTTTAAAGTATTGAATTCTACATTTCAAGAGAGTAGTTCAGAAAAGCTGACCTGCCCATTATCTTTTGAAGGAGATTTAAAAAAAAATTTATCAGACTGACAGAAGAAGACCTGAGGGCTTGTGTGAAAATAATTCTTTGATGTACTCTGGTCTCAGACCTTTGAGAGTTTTAAAACAAGTAAGAGAACTTTAAAATCAATTCTAGAAGATCTAGGAAGCCAATGCAGAGTAGGTAGAATGAGAGTGATATGCTCCGTCTTCCTGGTTTTAGTTAAAAGTCTGGCAGCAGCGTTCTGAATGAGTTGCAACAAGCCTAGGCATGATCCTTGATTCAGATTTGAATTTTAAATCCCACATTATGAAAGTGACCAGAGCATCATTTCTACACTTACAATTACTGCAGAAATACTGCAAAGGTATGTTCATTTATGCCACGTAATGATGCTGAAAAACTAATTCGCACCTCTGTATCAAATAGACTAGATTACTGCAATGCATTTTTTTTCAGCCAGAACGTGCTGGAATGCACTGACAGAGCGTGATTGAGGTGTGATGTGTCAAAAAATTTGGATGTGGCCATTGTGAGGTAGAGATATGTTTGACAATGTTTGCATTTGCACTTGGGGAAAACAAGTATTGCAAATCCAGAGGGGATAGGTTGGTGTGAGTGAATGGAGCAGGGTTGGAATAATACATTAAAGTGGGAGCTAACCTTACTTTACCCCTCTCTCATTTACAATATTACATCTCTCATTTCCCACAGTCATCAGTTCAATGGTTCCATTTAATATCAGAGAATGTATACAATATACAACCTGAAATCCTTGCTCTCTGCAGTCTCACCTTTCTCCCTCATGCTTCTGACTGAAAAACAGTGAGGTTTTTTTGCCAAAATACTTACAGAAGAGTGAATCAGGCAATATTTCTGATTTAAAGGAAAGGGTGGATGAAGACTTCACACTGTTAGATCCCCCTGGGCCAATTACATTCAATAAACCCTGTCAAGTTGAGGTATAGCTGCTCCATGTAGCCTGACCCAGCTTGGGAAGGTGGCCTGAACTTCCCTAACCTTACCTGGCCCTCTTGACTGCAGAAACTGATTTAAATTTCTCAGTCGTGAAGATGTTCTATAGAACGGGTAGAAGAAATACTGCATTATACTCTGCTGTGTAAAACAAGCTCGTCACACAAATATAATCCGTGCCAGGTATATTGTGTTGAATCTGAGCAGTACTGTATATTGAATCGGGTTTCCAATAATTTCTCAGCTTTGACAATGCTGATTTTTTTAAGCTAGATTATTAGCAACGCGTCTCATTGACCAGCAAGGCAAACAATTTAAAGAAAAGATGATTCTTTCGGCATGGCTGTTGAAGCCACGATTCCTTGTAATACCGAGCTATCTTAAACCATTAATACACGCTCCCTCCAATATGCTAATTCGAGTCGCTACGTAGCACGGTGGTAGTTGACTCCACCTTGAACTGTGTGTATCTGCAATAATGATTTTAAATTCTGCATTTTACAATTCTAATCATGACCGAGTAAATATTTATCGCCTTTTACTCCGGGGGGGGGTTCATTTTTTGTGCAGAATGCCACTGACCTTATTTTTGACATGACGCAGCCATCTGCCTTTGCTGCTGAGACTGCAGTATCGTTTATTGAGTTAGCAGATGAACACGGCGCGAGTGTGTAGCACGGACTAACTGGTTTGCCTGGGCGTGGTGTGTCGCAGGTTGAAAGAATTTTATTCCGGCTGACAAGATATTAGAGATTTGTTTCTGCGCCATCGAGTCCGCGTACGGAGCAGGCACTGGCCCACCTGGTTCACGTTGCATGAAGGGCAAAATCCCATTTGCTCCTCGAAAAGGCGAATGCACCAGTGTTGAAACCATGGAGATCTGACAGTGTGCGCGCTTAATAGTTGAAGAATGCAGCACTTCAATCAAATGTACCAGTGCGCTCTGACGGCGGAACGATGGTGATTCTCGACATTGGGACAACAGGAATTATCAGCCGATCCGGGATCGGCTGCCTTGTGGTCAGAGAGTGCGAACTATGGTGACTAGCGTCGGGTTTGCTGGATGTTCGTCTGAAGATGGCCGGCCGGTTGGAATGTTAAATTGCGTTTAGATCCTCCCGGGGAGAGTTGCAACTTCTCTCCTCAGCCGAGCCCAGTCGCGGCGACAGGCGCTGCCAGGAATGCCGACAGAATGGGAAGCACCTTAGGATGTGTCCGAAAGCAGCAGGAGGCTGCGGGAGTAGATCGGGAAAAAACTCCCTTCCCACCGCGGAAAAAGATCAAATTCAGGCGCTTCAGGAGAAAGAAGAAAGCCGCTTCGCGTTCCCGAGAAGCGGAGGGGAGGCTGCCGGGCAATTCGTCTCCGTCGGCTGCGCGGCGGATGAAAGGAGATGGGGCACGTTTCTCTCCGGCTGGAGCTGCGGGGGGATTATCAACAGGCGCCAGTCTCGGTTCTGCCGCGGGGAACGGGGAGCCTGCTGAAGCCCTGTCAGGGCTCCGAAATGCATCGGATCTCCCCATCGGAGCGGCGGCAAGTCCGGGAAAATCGGCAGATTTCCTCGTGAAAGCCGGCGGAGAAAGTACGCAGCAGACGTTTTCAGTCAGGGCTGAAATCCAGCCTTTTGGCGGACGCGTGATGACACTTGAAACGGACCCGTGTTCGGGGGAAGAGCTCTGTGAAAGTGAAGTGAAAGAGTTGATCTTCCCTGTACCCGTGTCCGGAGATGAGGACCTGAAAGCGGGCAAGACAATAATTGCGAGCACCCCCGAGGCTGCTAATGAAGTCGACGCAGGTCCCCCCTTCTCCGGAGAGTCGCCGGAGAAGCGAGCGCGGCTGGACTGGGACACACATCACCCCAATGTACTTGACGAGTCGCGTGTAACTTCACACGGTGAACGCGCGGATAGCAAAAACGATCAGCCATCCTCGCACGGGGAAAACGAAGCTCTAGCAGAGTTAGCGAGGCAGTCTCCTTTAAAGAGGGACTTCACTGTGGAGCTACGGACCAGTAACACTCTCTTCTCCTCTGGTTACGGCATCAGTTTGCCCTCCGCGGAAATAAACGAAAGTGTGTCTGGAAAAACCAGCTGTAGAGACTTTGAGCTGTCTTCCTCCGTCCCTGATGGCGATACCTTGTCCATTTCTGAAATAGAGTTTGGGCTATCGACCGGCAATGAAGGTGACGATATCAGTTTGGAACAGATTGCAAACCTAAGCCAGGAAATGGTTCGTGAAAGCTTGAAACACACCTTTGATCATCTGAAATGTTTCCCGTCGTGCGTAGTGGTATTGAAGTGTCATTACCTTAAATGTTCAATTGCATTTGATTTTATTTTGAACAGCTGTGTAGAGCACTCCATAATTTTGTGCAGGATTTGGTACTGCATTCATTTACTTGAAGTAGTTAGCTAGGAATGGGTTTCACTGGTGCTTGTGCACAGATAACCTCTGTACACTTAAAATTGATTTGTTTACATTCGCGTTTCATTCGTGTGGCCGCGAATCGTGTTATTTCCTGAAGTGTCAGCTGGAGCGCATACCTTAACCTGACAGGATAATCACACTTCCCGGAAATATACAAGCTCCCGTTGTGCTTTTTGTCCTGTTTTTGGGCAGGGCAGGGCAGGATCTGAGGCGCGGTGACTGCTGGCGGGGAAGAGGTCTCACAGCCAGTGGTAGCTCCTCTCCACCTCATGGACGTGGATTGAGAGAGTTTTCTTTGCAGCTTCTCGTCAGTTCTCTCACACAGAGCCCACGTTGTAGTGTGACAGTATTTGGAGTTCTAGGATGCTAGTTTATTCTACATTAAAATGAGTCCACTCTCTGAAATAGGCAGGTGCTTTGTATCCAATGGCAAATTTTTGAAAATATTATTGGCTGATCTTCCATGTTAGAGCCAATGAGGTCACTGGAGTCCCCTTGTAATTTGTGTTTCATCAAATGACCAGTCCATGGCAATAAAAAAAAGAATTTAGACATTAAATCTCTTACTAGCTCTTCCTTCAGTTAGACCTGACGAAGGGTCTCGGCCCAAAATGTCGACTGTACCTCTTCCTAGAGATGCTGCCTGGCCTGCTGCGTTCACCAGCAACTTTGATGTGTGTTGCTACTTTTAAGGTTTCTTTTATATTGCATCCCTATCTGTCCGTCCCCTACATTGGAGAGACCCATTGTAACTGGTGGGGGGGGGGGTCTGCTTCCTCAAATAGCTTGGAACCATCAGCCACAAGCGGGACTTCCCGGTTACCAAACATTTTAATCCGAATCCCATTCCCATTCCCATTCTCATCCTGACATGTTGGTCCGTCGCTTCATCTTGTGCCAACATGTGTTCACCCTCCGGGTGGAGGAGCAACATTTGTATTCCATCTGGGTAGCCTCCAACCGGGTGGCATGAACATTGATTTCTCCTTCCAGAAAAAAATCCCTCCCCTTCCTCTTCTATTCCCCACTCTGGCCTCTTACCTTTTCTCACCTGCCTATATCCGTTCCCCCTGCATGCCCCCCTTCTTGCCTTTCTCCTATGATCCACTCTCCTCTCCTATCAGATTCCTTCTCCAGCCCTTGACCTTCCCCACCTACCTGGCTTCACCTATCTCCTTCCCCTCCCCCCCACTTTTTTTTATTCTGGCATCTTATTCCTTCCTTATTAGTCCTGAAGAAGGGTCTCGGCCTGAAACGTCGACTATCTATTCATTTCCAGAGATGCTACTTGACCTTCTGAGTTCCTCCAGCATTCTGTGTGTTCCTTTAAAACCTACTTCTTTGATCGAACTGCGTACAGAGACAAGTCCACATGTCTCCTTCAAAGCAGCAAAGAGGTTTGCATCTATAGGGAAAGAGTGAATAGATTTGGACTTTATTTACTGGCTTTCAATAGAATAGATGATATAATTAAATCACATTAGGGTTGATGTTAGTGAATTGTTTTTTCTGGGCTGGGCAGACTAGAGTGAGGAAACCTATCCTCAGGGATAAGAGATTATACACTTCAGATTTGAATGTGGTATTTGTTTTTGCTGAGATGGTTGTGAATCTCGCTTGTGTGAAAGAAACTTTAGTAATCCAGCGAAGTGATGGAGTGTGAAGATCAGCTGAGTAAAAGTTGGAGTAAAAGATCAGGCATGATCTTGGTGAATGTTGAAGGCCATTGCAGCTTACGTTGCTCTTTCGACGTTCAGGCTTTCCTGAAAGATGAGGAGAGTTGGAAATAGTTTTTACCAGAGCATTCTGTCTGATTCACTGCAAATTTACAAATTTGATAAATATGAAAAGGGGGAAATTACACCTCTGTAGGGAAAGAGCAGCAAAGTGGAATCAATTGCTTAACATATTCGGGCAAATATCCTTTGTGGCTTTACTAAACCTGTCTGAGACTTTGCTGGAGCTGACGTACCGTGCTAAGATTTATTTGGATAGACGAGAGCTGGGCTTCCCAACCTGGGGTTCACAGACCCCTGGCTTAATGGTATTGGTCCATGGCATAAAACAAGATTGGGAACCACTGGGCTAGAGGATGTACTTACTTGAACTCTGGTGTGTTTGAAGGTTGTAGATAGTAAGCACTGAGTTTTCATCATCTTGTGCTTGAATGAGTTAAGCAGTATTGGTCTTCTAGGTATGTGGCACTAAAAAGAAAATGACCATTTTTGGAATGTTAAAATCCTTGGGTAAATATTTTTGACAAAGTTAGTATTGTAAAGTTTAACAAAACTAAAAAGCTGTCGAATTAATTCAGTTCATGAAAGGACTGAATTACTTTGACAAGTTTTTTTTAGTTTTCTGTTAAACATTACTGTATTAAGGTTTAATAGTATCAGGTTTAAGACCATAACACAGAAGCAGAATTAGGCCATTCTGCCCATCAAGTCTGTTCCAACATTGATCAAGGCTGATTTATTTTTCCCTCTCAATCCTATTATCTGGCCTTCTCCCCATAATCTTTGACACCCTTACCAATCAATAATCTATCAACCTTTGCTTTAAATATGCCCAACAACTTGTTCAATGGTACAGTTGGGACATTAAGCTCAAATAGTAGAAATGGTGGTTTATCTGTCCTCATTTTGCCAATAAATCAAAAACTAACATCAATAATTTTGGCATATTGATTTTTCACTCTTTATGAGACCTTTCTAAATAAAGCTAGAACGTAGAGGTGAGTATATTATGGCAGTGATTGGTAAATCAATTCCCAGTGCATCATATTTCAATTAATTGCAATACACTTGATACTTAGTGAGCTTGATGGTACCTTGGGATCTGTTTTGCAGAATGTGAACACACTAGATCGCAATTAGCAAGTTGCCTCAAATATTTTACTGCATGTTAATAATACTCTTAGTTCTTTGTTTTACAGATAAGTTAAATTAATACTGATATCTAAGTGTTGTCCCTTAAGCCATTATTCTGAAATTTTAAAAATTAACTGCTTGGAAGTTCAAAGTAAATTTTATTATCAAAGTACCTATATGTCACCATATACAACTCTGAGATTCATTTTCTTGTGGGCGTTAATGCATAGAATAGTAAATATAACAGATCAATGAACGACCGTCAAACGAGGGCTTTCAACCAGAGTGCAGAATGCAGAACTGTGCAGATGCAAAAATATAAAATGATAATATAAATATATAAGCAATAAATATCGAGAACATAGGATGAAGAGTCCTTGAAAGTGAATCCATTGGTTGTGGGAACATATCAATGATGATAGGGCAAATAAAGTTGAGTGAAGTTAACTTTGTTCAAGAGCTTTATGGTTGCAGGCTAGTAACTTTCCCTAAACCTGGTGGTGAGAGTCCTCAGGCTCTTGTATCACCTTCCAGTGAGAGAGAGCATGTCCTGGGTGGTGGGGGTCACTGATGATGGAACTACATGATAATCTTTTTATAAATTAGTATTTGTGATACTTCCCAAACATCTACGTCACATTCTCAGTAAAAATCCATTTTTATATCTATCTTCAAATATTAGACAGAATTGACATTTTTAAATTAACAAATTTGCCCTTTTGTTTATTTATTGTATAAGCGTAATAATGGTATTTAATTTAAAACAAATACATTGTCAGTGTGCTAAGAATGTTAAGTGCAGATGTGCATCAAAATTCTAAATTTTGAAATGACTCCTGCACCTATTTTCTATGTTTCTATAGGGTTCTGAGTTGGATGATCAGCCATGATCATACTGAATGGCGGTGCAGGCTCGAAGGGCCGAATGGCCTACTCCTGCACCTATTTTCTATGTTTCTATGTTTCTAAAAACATAGCTGATCACTTTGTTGGAATGTTCACTACAACAGTCAAGACTGAGGGGGGAGATTTATGACCATGACATGGTTGCTTAGGCAGATAGTCAACTATCATTGTCTGCCACTATTTTGTTTTATCCATCAATTCAGTGAAAGGTTCTCCTCCTGTTCCAGTTCTAATCCTCGATTCTTCCTGAAGCAATGACTTGCCTTTTCCTTTCAGATGTTGACGAACCAACTTCATTCCTTGCCTTATACTTTATTGTTGCCAAACAATTGGTACTAGAACGTACGATCATCACAGCGATATTTGACTCTGCGCTTCACACTCCCTGGATTACAAATATTAAAAATAGTTAAAATTAGTAAATATTAAAAATTTAAATTATAAATCATAAATAGAAAAATGGGAAGTAAGGTAGTGCAAAAAAAAACCGAGAGACAGGTCTGGATATTTGGAGGGTACGGCCCAGATCCGGGTCAGGATCCGTTCAGCAGTCTTATCACAGTTGGAAAGAAGCTGTTCCCAAATCTGGCCGTACGAGTCTTCAAGCTCCTGAACCTTCTCCCGGAGATTGCCAACTTTAATCTCCAGTTTAAAAATGATCGACATAATTGTTTGGTTTGTTGTCTTAACAAATAAATCAAACAGCCTTGTTACTTTAGTTAAGGTTTCACTAATTTCAAGATGTAGAGGTCTGTATAATGGCAATAAATCCATTTGACTAATTGGCTCTCAGTAACCTAGACTAAGGGAAAAAATAGTTAATCTTTTGCATCTTTTGCACCTTTTGCAGTTTGGTCAAAGTAATTAATGTTGAGTCTGTGTATTGAATGGACATTAAAAAGTGTATATGCGCCAGACTTTTGGGTCTGCAGTGACTTGTGGTACCTACTTTTACAAACCTCCTTTTTGCAGATCTCAGAAATTTATGTGAGTGGAGAATCTGGTGACATGTCTGCTAAAGAGAAGCTGCTACTTTGGACACAGAAGTTGACAGAAGGCTATTCTGGGTTGAAGTGCTCCAATTTTACCTCCAGCTGGAGTGATGGAAAAGTATTTAATGCTATCATACATAAATACAGGTGAGCTATTACAATTAAGACAGTTTTAGTAGTAAATTTTCATTTGAATTACCATGCAATAGGTAGAGATTTATTAGAAAAACATGATCACGTTTAATTCCTTGAGGTTTCTGAGCTCATTCTGCCACTCATTTAGATAGTGGCTGATCTGACTTAACTGGACCTCAATGAAAATAAATGCCCGTGTCTAGTGTGTATGTGCAATAAAGTGTAAATTCTGTGTTATTTTCAAAGTTGCTTTAACTTCAATGTGGATTTGAGATTTTACAGACAACTTACACGTTTGCTCTTTAGACATTTGTGTTCCTTTTTGCGCCCTGTGGTGCATTGGGCAGGGCCTCAGCTGCTGCTTCAACATTTTTGTTAGCTCAACGCTCAAGGAAAGTGTGCTCAAGCAGCCGACCGGATTCGAACCGGGGACCACTTGCCTCGAAGTCTGGTGCTGATGCCATTACACCACTGGCCAGCTTTAGACGTTGACCGTACTGATGCTGTAGATTATACCTATTTACATTATGAGCCAGGTTGTAATAACTATAATCATTGAGATCCGGTTTTTCAGTTTAGCACCTGGCTATTCAAGTTTGCATTGATTCAGATGTTGGATGTGCGATTGATTTTGCCAAATGAACTGTTGGATCTCCATTTATATTCGATCCTTAGTGTTCTTCTGGGAGTCAGGAATGGCGAGCATCTTAATTCTAAGATATCAGTTTATTTTACAATAAAAACATATAAAGAGCTGAGAAACAATGCTGAAAGGTGAATGGATCTGAAGACAAAAGGAATAGAGAGGCCAAGATGGCACCTCTGAAAGATCCATCGCTTTTATAATAAGATGAGGAAAATGCCTTGGATATGAATAAACTAGTTAATAGGCTACGTAATTAAAACAATTACATCATGTGAGTGATGTGCAGATAATTAGCCAGTGAAAAGCGAGAAAGGTGATAAACTGTTAGTTTAGCTGCTATACTGCTTTCTGCCAGTGAGTAGGGATGAACCACCACATACTGTGGAAAAATATGAGTTTGTTAGAAAAATGTACAAATTTTATAAAAAGTATTATTAAAAAAACAGTGGTTTCCACAGAAGCTATGAACTGCAGGGAGCTATTGGTGGGCAAAAAGCAAAGTGTCTATTAGAATTCAATCCAAAGAAGCTTTCAATGCATGTGGACATGAGTTCAGTGGGGCAAGAGCAGGCAGAGACAATGGGCTTACCTAATACTCAAGGCAGAGGAGTACAGGGGTTTGGATCTGCGGAGAGCGTAGGGTGATCACGTTATGCTGAAAGGTGCTTTTCTCTGTCTGAGAGTTGTATGGAGAACTCTCTGCAATGGATTACCTGTTCCCTGACTTCTGCACTTGTGTCAGAGAGTAGCCGACACGTTTAGCCTCTTAATTTTCACCAGGCTGGGTTGCTATGAGCTACAAAACTGTTCATTTAAAAAGAGACGCTGACTGAATAGACAAAATGAGGGCAGATAGGTGGTTTTATTTAAATTTACTTTACCTTTGCTAATTTATAATGATTAAAAAATTTCTTCCAATTTAAGTATTTGTAAGGGTCTGATTTTCAATACACTTTAACTGTTTGATAAGATCTTTGACAGCTGGGTCTCCTAGCTGATTGGTCATGAAGTTAGGTCACATGGCAAGAGTGAAGCGAGTGCAAGCGGTGGGCCTGATCTACTATGATTGTTGGAACAGTGAGGAGGGCAGGAACACTGAGGAACCTTGGACTTAAGTTAATGGAGATGCCATAAAGTGGAAGGTGATAAGGTTCAATAAGATTTTTTTTCTTTATTAGCATATATGCAATAAAATAGCAAAGGAGTTATGCTGAAGCAGTATAAAGGGCTTGGCAGGATTCAATTTTTTATTGGTAAATGCTGATTTAACTTCATAGGCTCAAACAAAAAAGAATCCATCGTTAATTATTGAAAGTCTTTATTTCATCCATGCCAGTAACTAATAAAAACTTTGAATATTTGATTATTCAACCTTTGTTCAAATATATAAAATGCCCAGTCAAATGAATGCTGGATTATATCAAGGACGGTTTTGTTTTTTTAAATCTTTTTACAGATGGCTATATAAAATCTTTAATAGTATGTGGTCAGATGCTGCATGCCCTAATTTTGTACAATCTTGAAAATTTAAATGAAACAACTTTTGTTTAATCGTTTATCTGTTGAAGATTAAAAAAGGGATTTGTAATGATTATATATAAAATAAAAGTTAGACCATGGCTACAGTACTTTCACCAGGTTAGAGAAGAGATTTGCAGGATATTCCAGGACTGAGGTATTTTAGCAGTGGAAGAAGATAGGGTTGTATATTTCATTGAAGTGCATAAAATTATAAAGAGCCTAAATAGGGTGGATAGGAGAACTCCCATTTCCCAGAGAACAGATATCAGGAAACTGTGTGCATGGTTTTTAAAGTATGTGGCTGAAAAAATGAAACAGAGGTATAAGGAGAATTCTTTTTCAACAGGGAAGGTCATACAAGTGAGGAACTCACTCATGAAAGACATGTTGAGTCAGAAATGTAGAAAGAGCTCAAATGTGCACTTGAAGTGGTGTAACCACAAAAATCTCAAATCAGAGCTAGCAGTGGTTCAGGCCACATGTTTTTCCACAGCCAGCAAATGCATTTTGAGTTAAATAATAACCAGTTCTTTGTTTAAAGTACTGTATGTAAAGGCAAAGCAGTTTATCACAATCACAGGTTTATTTAGAAAACAGTGGCAAATTGCTTTGCATTTACATATTTTAAACATAGAAGAGTTTGCTATTTAATTCAAAATGCATTTTCTGGCTGTGGAAAAACGTGGCCTAACCCACTTCCAGCCCTGAGATGAGACTTTTGTGGTTACACCACTTCAAGTGCACATTTGAGCTCTTTCGACATTTCTGACTCAACATGTCTTTCATGAGTGAGTTCCTCACTTGCGTGACCCTCTGTGTTGATAAAGAATTCTCCTTGTATCTGTTTTGGGAGTAGGGGAAAAAGATGTGAATAATTTGTGGACCCATTTTGAAAACTTCAGTTTCCCGGTATAAAAACAATATTTTACTTTGTGGATGCAACTGCTGCTTAAATTTTGGATCTGATTTGCAGTTTTCGATATGCATCAAATCGATTGAAAGGCTTAATATGTTTTATACAATGAGCTTAGTGCATTGAAGCTCAGTTGGATGCTTTCCTTTACAGACCAGACCTCATAGATATGGAGAAAGTTTCAATTCAAAGCAATCAAGAGAATCTGGAACAAGCTTTTGCAGTTGCTGAAGCACTTGGTGTTACACGACTATTGGATCCAGAAGGTAAACCGCAAACAAGAGGACTATCTGTCCTCTACTTAATTTGGTAGATATTGGCCATCTATGCTTGATTTTTGACCAAAGGTTCAGTGCTTTATCTCTAAAGGAATCTTGAAGTAATTTTAGTATCTTTCTATTCAGTAATATTCGATGATTTTAGTAGTGACCCTTTTCAAAATCATTTCTTGCAAGGTTTAAGATTGTATTATAGCGCTTGTACAATTGAAGTCCATGGTCCCCAAGAGGAAAATATGCAATAATTGGTGCCCTGCAGTATCTCGTCAAAGGAAGATGACTGTGTCTGGAAGTCGGTCATCCCAGCCCCAACACATCGCTGTAGTGTTGGTACCTTGATTGTCACTGATGGAAATCCACCCTCAGGGCATTGTCCTTGGATCAACCACCTTCAACTGTTTCACCAATGACTCCCTTTTTTTTCCCCATTATATGTTCAGAAGTGGGAGTGTTTGCTGATAACTGCAACATTACATTTATGGCTCTGAAACAGTTTGTGTCTACAGAATTCAGGAATGGCTAGTAGGTGCCAAATGCCCTTCCTGCTGTAAAAGTCTCAGATAATGACTATTTGCATTTGAAGCCACCTGTCCTGCAGCAGCAAACTTTCCTCCATTCTTTCACGAGATGCCATGTAGTAATCTCTACTTTCTTAGATGTAGCCACCTCCTTTATCCTGAGGAACCTCCTGAAAAGGGGATGAAGAGACAGAAAAGGATATCATAGAAACAGGCAACACAGGAACGGAACCTTATGGCTCACTTTGTCCATGCCAACTGTAATCCCTGTCGACACTAATCCCATCTGTCCACATTTGACCCATTTCCCTCTACGCCTTTCCTATCCACTGTCATCTAAACATTGCTACAGTATCTGCCTCCACTAACTAACATTCAGCACATTCAGATTTCCTTTAAACTTCTCTCACCTTACACCTGCGTCCTTCGTTTTAAGTTCCACTGTCCTGGGAGAAAGCTTCTAACTAACCATCCTACCTGGGCTTCTCTATAATTTCCTAAACCCATCAGCCTCCAGCATTACAATGAGAGTAAATACACTTGATCCAATCTTTCCTTATAACCTTAGACCTCCATTCCAGATAACATCCTGGTGACTCTCTTCTGTACCTTCCCTATTGATATCTCATCCTTCCATGGGTGGCACCCAGAACTATAGCTCGTACTCTGAGTCTGGTCTAACCAGTATTTTACATAACTAGAACATGACACTTCAGCTCTTATACTCAGTATTTCACCATGACTCAAACTGACTAATCTGGCCAATTATATTCTAATCAATAATATATGTTACTTTTATTATCAGACTGTGTGTCTGTGTGTGTGTCGGGGCCTTCTTTCAACAGCAGTGTGCACTGCCTGTTTTCTCAAGTTAGAGAGAAATCTCTTTATGCAGTAATGATGAATCTCAGAAGTTCCCTACCCTTGAGAACTCTAATGGCTCAGCTATTCAAAACAAGATCAATTCATTTTTAAATATCAGGGCATTTAAAAAAAAAATGGAAATGTGGTCAGAAGGTGTTGAGGCCAAAGATCAACCATGTTCTTCTTGAAGGGCTGATGGCCTACTCCTGTTCTTACGTTCATTACTTGTAAAAATGTTTTGATACAAAACATGAATCTTTTGGATTTATGAAAAAAAATCACTTACGATATTTGTATTAACATAGACTTGTTTTTACAGATGTTGATGTTCCATCTCCCGATGAGAAGTCTGTGCTCACTTATGTCTCCTCTATTTATGAATCATTCCCCAAGGTCCCAGAAGGTGGTGAAGGTATTAGTGCAAATGTAAGGATTCACATTTTTATACTTTAGCATGGTTATATGTGTATGCTGAAGCAGTTTTGGGTATAGGTACCATGAGAGAGCTAGTGTTTCTCACAATGAGTCAGGGGTATATTCAGCTAGAATTTGTCACTTTATTGAAAAAAATATATAATTTACAATAGCTTTAAAACAGATATTTTCACTCTCACATTCCCAATTATTGGTACTTTATTAAAATCTGGAGTAGGCTCAGGAATAGATTCTCCAGTGTAATTGTTAGAGGACTGCAGGAAAGTACTCACTGCATTTAATGAGGACTGCAGTCATGAAATGCTGACAAGCATTGCTGAGAAAGTTTGGAATATCCATATTCATATTCACTCTAGTGGATGTCATACATCCCTGGACAGCAATGGGCAGTTATTAAAAACTGAAATATTTTTATTATGTACAATATTTATATGTTGGCCTGATGTATGTGTGATAGTTGAACTTATTTTATCAGCTGCTTATTAAAGTAAGTTTTTCTCAGAAGCCCAAACAAACTGTAATATATTCACTTACCCTATTTCCATCCAGAGCTTATGTGCATATGTATCTCCAATTCTCTATTCCATCTAAAAAATTATTTAATTTTAGACCTGAAGAAGGGTCTCGGCCCGAAACGTGGACTGTTTACTGTTTTCCATAGGTGCTGCCTGGCCTGCTGAGTTCCTCCAGTGTTCTGTGTGTGTTGCTTGGATTTCCAGCATCTGCAGATTTTCTTGTGTTTATAAAATTATTTAATTTAGTTTATTTTGCCCCTCAGTATATTTATTGTCTAAATATATCTATGTATATATATTTTGAATTCTTTTAAAATTAAATTTCATCTATCATTTGCTAACTATACTTTCTTTGACTCTGCTACTTTTTTCACTGTTAATTAATTTTCCATTTTCTGCCTCTTTCAAGAAATGAACTGTTTTTCTCATATCCACAAGATCATCACATTAAGAAGTCTCAGGAAGAGTCCTAATACTAGCCCAGGAGAATACCATTGCAGATTTTCCCCCCAGTCCAATAAACAACTTCACTTTTGTTCTCTGTTTTCTGTTAACCAGTGTCATATCCATGTTGCCACTGTCCCATTTAGCCTGTTTGCTTCCTTTGTGGGCAAGTGAATAAATGAATATGTGGTCATTTATGATATGATTTCTTGGCATTTGTTTTTAGGGTTCACTGAGCCTGGAGGTTAGGTCGCAAACATTTTGTCACCAATTGAGGTGACATACTCTGGTGGTGACTCGTTTGAGACCTAACCTCCAGGTTTGGCAAACAGCCGTTCAAAAAGCAGCCAACTCAAGCTACCAGCTTTCTTTTTCATTTCATGATTTCTGGATATTTATAAAGATGTGTATCAGCCATCCTACTATCATCAAACCTCGGTTCAATTTCATCAATTGCTGGGCAAGTTGTTGTGCAGTTTGCTTTTAACATAAAGAACTATGAATTTCTAGTCCGGAAATGTGTTAGCATTAAACATATGGTTTATGTGCAGCAGATTATTGCATTAATTTTGTAAAGTTGTTTTTCTTATATGTAATTTAGTAACAGAAGTTTCAAATAAAATCTAAAAATATATGGGGAAACCAAATATTAAGATTTGTTGCAGTTTTAGTTCTCCAGGGGACAAGACTCTATGCACTAGTTTTACAGGAAAATCGAATATGCTTAAGACAAACTTGACCTTTGTCTCAAAAGTTTTGAAACAGTTTTGTTTCAATGCTTAAGTACACCAGACTTCTTGTTATTGCATTTATGTTGTAACTAAACTGTTATCTTGGATATTGTGAATTTTTCAGTTGTTATTTAAACTTGTTTTTCTGATTATTGTTACTCTGTTACTATCCAGGAGGTTGACTCGAAATGGCAGGAATACCAGAATAAAATAAACTACCTCTTCCAGTGGATCAGGCAGCACATCACACTAATGTCTGATAAAGCTTTTCCACACAATCCTGTAGAACTTAAGGTGATCACTCTATATTATCTTGCTTTGTTATTTACAGCAAAATGAATAATCAAAGATCTTGTATTTAATCCTGGTAACAGTTTAGTGAAATTTTGGCTACATTTTCTTCTGATCGATTATCTGTAAATATAAAATTAATATTATGTCATTTACTCTTTCCAGCTTTCATACACACAACAAAGTTATTTATCTCCCAAGTTCATTCTTTCTGCAGCCAAGTGAATTAATGCCAATGAAATGATTTAGATTGGTGAATACAGGTCAGTCCTTCACCGGCAAAGTCCCCCCCACCACCAGTGAGCACAGTTACGTAGAGTGCTACCATAATAAAGCAGCATCCATCATCAAAGACCCTCACCATCCAGGCCATGCTCTCTTTTCACTTCTGCCATGCAGAAGCCTTAGGTCCCACACCACCAGGTTCAGGAGCAATTATTACCCTGCAATCAGCAGGCTCCTGAACCGACTTGAACTCTGAATTGATTCTACAACCTTCAAGCTCACTTTCACAGTCCCTTTACAGCTCAGGTTCACAATTTGACTTTTTATTTGCACAGTTTGTCATCTTTTGCACATTGATTGTTGGTCTGTCCTTGTATATCTATAGTTTTTTTGTAAATTCTACTGCATTTCTTCGTTTTTCCTGTAAATGTCTGCAAGAAAATAAATTTCAAGCCAGCATGTGGTAACACATACATACTTTGATATTAAATTTTACTCTGGATTTTAATTCGAGAATTTCCAGATATTGGAACCATAGTTGTAGATACGGGACCGAGGACTGAAGATTACAGCGCAGGGAGTTGCATCCTTTGGCCCTAGGGAGCCATAGTAGAGGAACTAAAGAAAATGTAATAGATTTAAACAGAACCATGGGCAAAAGTGCGTAGTCCCCTGAAAGTGGCAATGCAGGTAGACAGTGTGGAGAAGAAGGCACTGGGCGTGCATTCGTCATTGTACTGAGAACGAGAGCTAGGGCACCATGTTGCAACTGTACTTGATGTTAGTGGAACTGCACCTGGAGTATTGTGCACCATTCTGGTCACCTAGCTATAGAAAGGTTGTCATTCAGCTGGAACGGGTGCAGAAAAGATACACAACGATGATGCCAGAACTGCACGTCTTGAGTTATAAGGTGAGACTGAATAGACTGCAGGTTTTTTTTTCCCTCTGAAGTGTAGAGGTGACCTTAAAGAGGTTTATAAAATCATGAGGGACATAGGTAGGGTGAATGGCCAGGCCACAAACATTTTTTGCAGGGTAGGGAAGTCGTAACATTAGAGTGCTTGGAGTTAAGGTGAAGGAGGTGGGGAAGACGAGATTTAAAGGGGACCTGTGGAGCATCTTTGGATGCTGGGCTTATAGAACAAACTGTCAGAGGAACTGGTCAAGGAAGGTTCAATTACAATGATTAGAAAAACATTTTGGACAGGTACATAGATAGAAAATTTTTATTGGGATAATGGGTGAAATGCAGACAAATGGGACCAGCGCAGGTAGGCACCTTGTTAGCATTGATAAGTTGGGCTGAAAGGCCTGTTTCCATGCTGTATATCAATGACCTGTTTTATTCAACAAAATTTCATGTTTTATCATTTAATAAACAAGTGAAGACTTTGCTCCTTGGACTGAATGCCTCCTCTGTTTTCTTCCACGCAGGCACTTTATAATGAATATGTACATTTTAAAGAAACTGAATTACCAGCAAAAGAAGTAGAAAAGTCACAGATACAGCATTTATATAAATTGCTTGAGGTAAGACATTCAGTACTAGAAACTGATCTGAGTATAAATCAGGGGGCTGACTGAAGTAGAGAGTTTGATTCTCATTCATGGAACTGAATAAGTTGGGTAACGTCATTTGGGTAATGTTGTCAACCTGCCAGTTGGGGGAGCCAGAGGATGCATGAGTTGTGCGAGTGAGTAGTTCAGGTGGGAATGCGGATGAACTAAAGTCACGGCTAAAAGCTGGCTGTGAACTTAATGTGGATTATTGGCAGTCACCTGCTTCCTCTAACTCACAACAGCACAAAATAAGTATTTGAAGATTTTTCATAATGTATTTTAGAGGGCATAATCTATTGGCACCGAGGTTAAGGGATGAATTCTCCTCTATTAGAGTTTGCATTTCAATTTGTATATGTTTGGATTTTCCTGTATAGGTTCTTTATTGTGTACAAGGTGCAGGTCCACTTCAAGTTGTCATTAGCCACGTGCACAGCCTGTGCATATGAAAGACTATTTTGGGACTGGCAGAATAGATTTGCCAACTGCTGCATCTCTGCTGTGTTTGCGGCGATATCTGATTGAGTGAAATACCGTGGTTTACCTCTGCACTGACCATGGTTGGCCTAAGTTTGATTTAACTCTATTGCCAGGAGGTGTCGTTACTGTCTTGTGAACAGGAGCTGAACCTTGTTATAACCTGGGAAGGGTCATTGATTATATAAATGTAATGATATTGATAATACTGTATTGTATGATATTTGTATATTATATGAATATGATACTGTAATCAAATGAATATACTAGTCACTTATGTCATTGATTATATACATCAATTACTTCCAAATATTTCTCAGATCCTCTCAGTATATTAGCTTATCACTATTTTACTCCAACATTTTATCGAGATTTCCTGAACTAATAATTATTGCCAAATTTGAAGAACAAGGTGATGGTTTATAGCTGTCCCTTTAAGGACGTAGGGCCAGAAAGCAGGATACATAATCGTCATGTCTCCTGCATCTTGCAGATGTTCTGATCAACATAATTGAGGGTGAAGTTTTGGAATAAATCATATTGGATGTTTTTCTATACATACCTATTTTTCTCCTAGGTTTGGATCGAGTTTGGTCGAATTTTGCTTCCCCAAGGTTACCACCCCAATGATGTGGAAGAAGAATGGGGAAGACTGATCATTGAAATGCTAGATCGAGAGAAAGCCCTCCGACCTGCAGTAGAAAGGTTTGCTTTTGTATTTTAATGACTAGGTGGACATAATTGGCTAGAAAGACATTTTCACACTATTCTTGACTGAGTTAGCCATGGAAATATTTAACCTTCTATTAGTACTTTCAGCAAAGTCATTTCTTGATCATCATTAAATTCTGACCATCTTCCTTTAAAGTGAAAACTTAACTTAGTATTAGAAACGTTCACAGTATCAGTGACAAGCACAAAAGGAATTGGAGTGTTTAGAACGCAGATTTTTCAACAGTGAAATATACAATTGCAACAATGGATCATCTTGATAATTCATTTAAAGTTGCAAATATTCAAATCTGAAACAAATACATTTATATATGAAATTCAGAACATAACAGAGTATACAGAATGGGGCATCAGCATTTCTGAATACTATTAATACTGAAGAGCTTCCAAATTAACTTGTGAATCTTGCGCTACACCAGTAGTGAATTTCACGGCCCCTCCATAAATTGAAATAAATTTCTTCTGTTTTAAATTCTATTCAAGGCTGGAACTACTACTGCAGATTGCCAACAAAATCCAAAATGGAGCTTTAAACTGTGAGGAAAAGTTAACATTGGCCAAAAATACCCTGCAGGCTGTAAGTAAAGATATCAATTGCAAAGAGAGCTGGGGGTAATTCTGCCCAGCAATTAGTGGATTTATGTTGACATGTATGAAATTGAATTTCTTTTTTCAGGATAATGCTCATTTAGAATCAAGTCAGCAGTTTCAGTATGAAACAGAAGTGGTCATGTACCTAGAAGAGTGTGAACGAATAATACGACAGCTACAAATCGATGTACAGATTCTCCGAGATGAGAAGTACTATCAGGTGGAACAGATTGTTATGAGGTAAGAGTAAACATGTATTTCTTTTTGACACTGATATCCTCATTACTCCTGTATTGATGAGTATGCTTAATGTCACAAAATCAAGTAATTGTGAATTAACAGCTGGAACATTGAAACAGTCATGTCCATTCACTGGAATACAATTCAGTTTAGATCACCTGATTCCACATTTCAATATGGAACACAATTGTGATTGATGTCCTTCTAGACTTCATTCTTCATTGTAAAGAGCCATTGAATTAAAGCAAATTAATCATTTAACATAATGGTTATTTATTTACTATTATCCTCCTTCTTCCCAAAATATTCCTTTAGTACTATATATTTTCTGTAGCTCTTTTTACAAAAGAAGGTGTGAATTAGGAGCAAGAATAGGTCATTGGGTCTGTTCCACTATTCAGTAAGATGATGGTCACCTCGGATTCACATTCCCACATTGCAGATGGTTCTTTCCAAGCCTTTGCTTATCTGTTTTATCTAATACTGTCTTAAAAATATTCAAAAGCTCTGCTTCTGCTCTTTGAGAAAGAAAATTCACAAGCCTCATGACCCTTGGAAAGGACAGCTGAGAGTTAAATTTCTCCTCATTTGGCTTGTGGATGATCTCTTGCTTTTTAAATGGTGGCTCCTCGCTCTACCTTCTCCCACAAGAGGAAGCATCTTCTCCACAGCCACCCTGTCATGGTTTCTCAGGACCTTATATGTTAGAATTAAATGATTTTGCTCTTCTAAATTCCAGTGGGAAAATCTGAGCCTGCCCAACTCACAAGATGATTCCAGCTACAAATCTAAAAGTTCTTGGAATTGATCCTGATACATTTAGATCATAATCATAAGACTTAGGAGCAGAACAACACTCACAACACGCTGGAGGAACTCAGCAGGTCAGGCACCATCAGTGGAAACGACGAGTTGACGTTTCGGGCCGGAACCCTTCGTCAGGAGTGAAGAGGGAAGGGGCAGAGGCCCTATAAAGAAGGTGGGGGAGGGTTGGAAAGATTCCCTGTTCAGTCCTGACGAAGGGTTCCGACCCGAAACATCGACTCATCGTTTCCACTGATGCTGCCCGACCTGCTGAGTTCCTCCAGCGCGTTGTCAGTGTTGCTTTGATCCCAGCATCTGCAGATTATTTTGTACTTAGGAGCAGAATTAGGCTGTTTGACCCATCGAGTCTGCTCCGCCATTTTGTCATGGCTGATCCATTTTCCCTTTCAGCCCAAAGGACCATTTTTTAAGGTAAATATTAATAGGCTAGATTTATACACATGTCCAACAGGTGTAACTCTGTAATGAAGAGATCAATAGTGTACAGTAACACAGATTATTGTAGTCCAGTTGAATACAGAACAAATTAGAACATTACCAATGCTACTACAGTACTATAAAACTGTGTGTTTCTTCCTAATAGTTAACAGTGGAGGAATTCATCTGGTGTGCACTGCCATATATGTGGTGTCCAGGGAGGGGTAGCACCTCTAGTGAAAGGCTTGTTGTGTCTATTCCGGGGCAGCTCACTCACTTTTGGTCCCCACCGGGCATTCAGCTCTCACCTGTGGCTCCAAGTAGTTGCTTGCTTGCGACGGTGGCCATGCCCTGGTTCACTGCCCCGACAGGCGAGTTAGACCAGGTGAGTGCAATTGGCAGGCCTCACATTCCAGGGAAATAGGGGCATTGCCTGTCCTAGCATGTGAAGTCAGCTCCAGCAAATGAGATCCAAAGGCCAAGAAAGTGGTTCGGCAACACTTTGTGGAAAGCGAAGGGCACGTTAAGGCACATCAGAAGTCGCAGTTATTCACTACAACCAAAGAAGATAGCAGTTTGTGATGACTATTCATACCACTGGACCCAGAATTCTGAGGTCGTGAGAATGGAGCTGTACCCGTGCAACGGCTTTTCCACTTTAAAAACTCTCCTGCACAGGTTTCACTGTCATCGTCAGATACAACGGGCAACTGTCACGCTGCTGTGTCCTTTTGGTTGACTGTAAATGAACAAACTCAGCACAGACATCAAGTGCAGGTAGTAGTCTGCCTTCAAACAATGCTTTCGACGATTGCATCTTCCAAACCTTCATTTTCATTGTAACATTCAAGATGATTGTCGATACCTTCAAGTTCAAATTCAACTTTAATTGTCATTCAACCATACATGAATACCCATGAATACAGCCAAATGAAATAGCGTTACTCCGGGCCAAGGTGCAAAACACAGCACCAAGAGTCATACACAAGTCACACATAGCACATATAAGATAGCAATAACATACAGTCGCACAAATAAAAGCCGAAGTCCCCAAGTCCATGAATTTTGCAGCAGTCTGCAGTCGAACGCAATATATCTTGTCTTCTGCCAAGTGACCACTGGAGGGCAGCATCAACTCCAGCGTGGACCACACCATCCATGGTGAGCATACTGCCTCAGATGTCTCTCTCCTTGATAGCTGTAAACAGGCAACACCACCATTTCAGGACTAGTCCTCGCTACACGTGAGGCTATTCAGCTGCCCATTGTTCGCCAATAAAACAGTGAATCAAACCTGCAGCGTTCCACATTGCCAATGTCCAACTGGGTCTTGCAATCACAAGAAAAGCAATTAAGACACTGTTGTTAGACTGCACACCACCTTCATGCACTGATGCCTCTCAGATGCAGGCAGCAGCACGACCTGCACCAAGCCTGGCTCCTTCAGCTTCTCCACCAACGAAGCAACTTGCTGATGGGGTAGACCTTGCAGTACTTGTAAGTTCTTAATGTCGAGCAAGATCTTACAGTTGTAACAAATACATACAAAAGAGACAATAACACCTTTGGTTGGTCCTGTAGAAGCCGCTGCATCTGAGCAAGCCACCATCTTACCAGAAGTAGTTCTTAACTTCTCTGTAGTTCCTAACTTGGTGAAGTAATGAAATCATTGCATTTTCACTCCCTGCTATTTCTGTTCCGAGTCTAAATGCTTGAAACCGCAATGAGCAAAACAGTTCTGAGTTATATTACTGCTTATTTCTAACCAACTATCAGTGGCAAAAAGAAATCGCTGCTTTTTAAACACAAACACATGCAACTGACGCTATTTAAAAAATGTTTGCTCTAAGGACGGTGTAGTGTCTAATGGCCAGATGACAAGCGCATGACTGATGACAGTGAGAAACCTTACAGTGACAGTCTCCTGTCTCAATTAAGCAGCATAGTGTCTGAAATAAAGAGAATTCCAGCTATTTTCTCAATAAATTTTTGTTCTTTCAATGTTGTCCCAAATAAGCCGCTGCCTGATTAAACGATGGGCCAATTAACCGGAATCCACCGTAGATGTTTTAATGAATGAAACTCATTTTTAAAAGAAGAAAAATTTGGTCTGAGAAGCAGAGGGAGGATGTATTAGCAAACAGTACTGATTTCTGTGTGGAGTAAGTTATCCTACTAAAAGTAGCTCAATAGAATTTACCTCCCATTATTTAAGATTTGAGATTTAAGTATGTGAAATGATCCAGATGTGGCATACAATATGCTGAAAGGATTTGAGAAGAAGTTGGGAACTTAGTTTCAGGAAAATGGAATGTCCATTTAAGACTGATAAGTGAATGACTTGTACTCAAAAGATTATAAATCTTTAATTTCCTTCTCATCAGCCTGTAGGTGCAATGTACCTGCTGAATTGTATGTCCCAGTATAAAGTTGTGTATTCTCTTTCATAAACTCTTGAAGACTCCTGCATGTTTTACATCTTTCTTACAGAATCATTAAACTGCAGGATGAACTGGTGACGTTGAGGCTGGAGTGCACCAACTTGTATAGAAAAGGACATTTCATCTCCACAGCAGACCACTTACAGCCTTTGAACCTGACTGCCACTGACTTAACAACTGATGTTGGTTCCAGCAATTTGCACATCACCTCTCTCACAGGATTTAAAAAACCCATGACAAGGTCAGAATTGATTGCACTCTCTTCAACGCAAGATGAAGGGAGCCTGCGATTCGTCTATGAGCTTTTGGCCTGGGTGGAGGAAGTACAGGTACTGAACGTATTTCCATTTAAACAAACGTATGCTGAGTACTACACCTTTAAGTAGCAATTTCTCATAATTCGTAGTTAGAAACTGTTTATGAAGAACTTCACAATTTTTAAATAAAGCTGTATTTTGGATTATTCCTAAATCATCTCATCCACTTTTTAACCCTTTCTGTGCTATGGTCATGCCACAGCGCTATTCAAGAATAATCAGACAGTACTGTGCAAGAGTCTTAGGCATGTAGATATAGCTAGGGTGCCTAAGACATGTGCATAGTATTGAAGTAATTTTATGTATTAAACTGTACTGCTGCTGCAGAAGAAACGAGTTTCATTTCATATGTGATTGATGATATACCTGATTCTGATATTGTGGACTGAGAGGGGGAAGGGGGCTGGAAGAGGGGGATCATGGTTGGGAGAAGGGGAAAGGAGAGAGGAGGGCGCAGGAAGCACCAGAGGAACATTCCAATTGTATGGAATCAAATGACCTTGCCTGCTGTCTCAGGACTGGAGGTGTCTGCACCCACACCACCCCCTACCCTCCCTGACACTCCTTCTCTGCCACATGTCCCACAGCACTCCATTCCCAACATCCTTTGCTCCTGCCGGATTTACAAACTCATTGTCTGCTGCACATTGACAAATACTGTAGTGTGCAACCGTCTTAGACCCCCTAACTATATATATGTGCCTAAGACTTTTGCACAGTACTGTATCTTTTCATTCTCTGGAAAGGAGACATTTACAAATCTCCATTAAAATTAGAATTGTATTTCTACATAAGGAGTTTGATGATATACCAAGATCAGAAGGATATACAGTGCAGGCTGCACATTAAAAATTAAAACTCAATAAGAAAGGAATTCAGGTTTCGTTTCCCATTCGTGACTCTGTTTCTGTTCTGGAAATTGTTAATAAATTTTGAACAGGTTCTTTGGGCATTCCTTTGGCTAGTGTCATCAATCACTGTTCTATCAAGTTGTTCATGTTGCAAAAACATACGCTCAAATTTCACAAAATGTCATTTTAAAAACTTGCCAGCTTGTTTTTGAGTGCGCTGTCCCAATGCACAAACACCATCCTATTTATTAGTCACATGAAAGTTTAGGGGTCACTGTAAGTCGAACAATACTTTTTTCTGTTGGAATACATTTCCTGTTAGTGTGCATATATGTCAACCAATGGACATTTTTCTAATGGTATCAGTTATCTTCATGATTTTCATGCTACCACTCCAATTAGAAAGACTCTTGTTTGGAGGACAGATTGTATTAGAATCAGTAGCACCTTTCTGCCAACTTCCTTCTTAGTCTCTTACGAGCATTGGATGCACCAAAGCAATATTGGCAGGTCTCAGTAAAGCATAAAAGCATTTCCAGTGCTGGAATGGTGTAGGTTTAATAATGCATGGTTTGCTTCTGCAGGTAAGACTTGATCGAGCTGAGTGGGGCACTGACTTACCTAGTGTGGAAAAGCACCTTGAAGCACACAGGACTATCCACACTGCTGTGGAAGAACTGGATTCTAGCCTAAAAGAAGCTAAAATTTATGAAGTAAGTCTTTTTCTATTATGCATTACTATTTTGGAAACAGTGTTTCTTACAATCACATAATTAATTCAAATCTTAATTTTCGCTGTTGCTATAATTCTCCAGCTGTTTAAGTTTACCAACTCTTAACCATATTACTCACTATAGAGTAACACTAATGCTTTGAAACATCACACCTTTTCCTCCAAAAAAAAATCCTGGCCATTGCTATGAATATGGTTTAATGTGTTTGCAGGCTGTTTAAATTTGGTTCTTGACATAATTTTTTACAGAAATCTTAAAATCTTTCATCTGTACAAATATACTTGCTTGTTACAGGGTCAAATCTCTTCAAACTTCAAGACTAGTTATTCAGATACATTAAGTAAACTGGAAGTACAATACCTCAAGCTGCTGGTAAGTTAATCATCTGAAGTAATTAATTGTTTTCTTTATAACTTTATAATGCACTCTATTATGGGCACCAAAATTAATAAAATATTGTGCATAAGTATTGAAAACTTTCAGTTGTCTAATCAAATCCTGTATTTTAAAATAGTTAAATTAAACCACAACAGAAGTAAACGTTTTTCAGTTGAATGACCTTTTGGTTAAAAACTGTACTGATTGTTTTGAGGCACATCTTCAACGAAACAAAGCAGACCGATCCTTGACTCCCTTAAACTATACAATGCAATTCTATTAGTCCTAGCCTCTACTTAAAACTCTGCGGCACGTTAAAGTCAGTTTCTACACAAAAGTATCTTTATAGTTACGGTTTTAAAAAAAAAAGTAATGAATTTTACCCATTTGCGCAATTGCACTCTTACTGAAGAGGAGAAATGGAAATGAACCTCTTTTTGCTCTAACAAAAGCTGTCAAGTCATTTCCACTCTGCCCCAGCCAAAAAGATGTGAGCAACAATAGACAGAAGCATTATTTTTAAATATTTGAAAGCATAAGTTCCATGCTCAAACGTGTTGTTGAAAAGGAACTTTCAATTACACTTTAAGTTCTTTGAATAAGTGTAGTTGTGTTTTGTCATGAACATTTTATAATTGCTTGAGGTATGCAACTTCAGTTTATTAAGATACAGAAGGAGATTATTTACAACGCCCAGGTATGAATCATCATGGAGTATGCCTGCTTATCATGGATGGATGCCTCACAGAGTGTCCTCAGCCAGCTTGATTCCATTCAAAGAAAGGCTCTCAGGATTATAGGTGTAGATGAAGCCACAGCTCGTGAGAAGCTAGCCATCAGTAGCTTACACCACAGACGACAGGTTGCTGCAGCTATTGTGCTATACAAAATGCACACCAGCCACAGCCCTGCAGACCTTCGCACCATGCTGCCTTCATCTCCTGAGTGACGGCGCACCACGTGATCAGGTTTATCTATGCCTGCTCACGCTGTTTCTATGCCTGATGCGAGAACCTACACACTGGATAGAAGCTTCCTTCACTGAGCTATCAGAATTTGGAACAGCCTTCCAGATGCTGTGGTTGGAAACATCTGCGACGATGGGGTCCAAGCCTTCAAGGGTCGAGTGCACAAACACCTCTCATCTCTGGGGGGGAAGTCACATGCTTCTTCATAAGCTATAATGAAGGGAACCAGGATGACAATGCTTGGTTGTTGGCAGGTAGGGTTAATACCAGACTTTCAAGAGACCTTGTGAATTATGTTCCGGCTGGACTTAGTCCTTAAACTGCTGGAGAACAGTGTGTAAAGAACAGTTGCTGTTTTCTCCCGGTAGGGATTAGTTTTTAGTTTCAAGTGCTCCTGCCACGTTTTGTCACCCTGCAACCTCAGCCTTCAATCTCTTTGAATTATGGAGGACAGCATGTGTATAAATGTCTCTGTCTAGCAGACTTCATCATGATCATCATGACCAGTATTTCTACTTTTTTTTAATGTTTTTTTAATTGTACATATGATTTTTGTTTGTGTTCTATTGCTGAGCAGCAGTGAACCATCTGATTGGCCTATCAGAGTTCTCTTTGGGAACTAGTTGACATGATCAGCATTTCTGATCTGGCTATTGTTCACGATTGCACTTAATAAAATAAAATCCCATCCGGTCTATGCCAACTACTGACAGATCAATCCCATCATTTCTGTGCCTCCTCTTGTGTTTCCTTGTAGCTCTACACCTTCTTTCTCGCATGTCCATCAAATCCCACTTGATTCTTCTTCAGAATCAGAATCAGGTTTATTATCACTGACATAGGTCGTGAAATTTGTTGCTTTGCAGTGGTAGCTCTCTTCAATACGTAAAATACACTATAAATTAAAAATTAAATAAGTCATTCAAAAAGTGAGCAAAAATAGTCAGGTAATGTTCATTGTCCACTTAGAAATCTGATGGTGCAGGGGAAGAAACTTTTCCCAAAACATTGAGTGCGTGTCTTCAGGCTCCGGTACCTTTTCCCTGATGGTGGCAGTGAGAAGAGGGCATGCCCTCGGTAGTGGGGGTCCTTAATGATGGACGCAGTCTTTTTTGAGGCATTGCCTTGTGAAGATTTTCTCAGTGGTGGGGAGTCTAGTGCCTAAGATGAAGCCGGCTGAGTTTACAGCCCTCTGTGCTTTTTTACAATCCTGTGCAGTGGTTTTTCATACCAGAGGGTGATACAACCAGACAGAATGCTCTCCACTTAGAGGTGATTTACAGTGACCCAGGAGGAGAGCAGAGCAACCATGGTATATCTGCCTATTCACTGGTGAACGTGTGTGTGTGGGTGTGTAAAGTCAGAATTGAACCTAAGCGCCTGGAGCTCTGGGCAACCATGTAAAGCAGTGCACAGCCATTGCTTCCGTCATCACAAGTCAGTTACTTTGTAAAGTTATAGTATTTTACTATGGTATTGAACACAGATGAAGAGTCAATCCCTGTCCGTGGTCGATATTTAACGCTGTGTTTTATTCCTCAGGAAACGTCAAGGTTGCGTTTGAGACACTTATTAAGTCTGCACAGTTTTGTATTGAAAGTGACCACAGAGCTTATTTGGCTAAATGAAAAGGAGGAGGAAGAATTGGCTTATGACTGGAGTGACAACAATACAAATATCTCTTCCAAGAAGGAATATTTCATTGTAAGTTTTCTGTTTAAAATGAAACCCACTTCAGCTGGCAAATTGCATGCCAAGACCTACAGACCTGTCTGCAAAGTACCTTTTTTCTCCATGAGCTGCCATCATTGGGTAGATGAAGATTCTGCCAAGGTTTACAGATGACATAGACTGGACTGTAGGCCGTTGCTTTAACCACGGCGGTAAGAAGCTGGGGTGTGTTCAAAGTGAGGCAGGAGCTATATATGAGGGTAGAGTGGGCAAACAAATGCAAAGTGGTAGACTGATGTGCCTGGCAGCTAGAGAGTGGAGGATGTTGTGGGGGGGGGGCGGGGGGGGATATCTTTGTTGTATTGAACAAGATCTTATTCTGCATCAATATTTTTCCATTGTTAACATCATAACTTGCAAATCCATTAGAACGGTGCAACTTCCATCACCTATGTAGACGCATGAAAGCCCATGAGAGGTGTTTGTTTTTAAACAGGATTATGTGAATTTCTTGACATTTTGGTAGTGCCCCCCCCACCACCATTCCCCCTTCCCCTTTTCCTCTCTCACCTTATTTCTTTACCAGCCCTTCTCTTTCTTCCATGGCCTTCTGTCAGATTCTCCCTTCTCCAGCCCTTTATCTCTTTCACCAATCAACTTCCCAGTTCTTTACTTCACCACCCCCCCCCCCGTTTCACCTATCACCTGCTACTTTGTATTTCTTCCTCCCCTCCCCACCTTCTTACTCAGCTTTTTTCTCCAGTTCTGATTAAGGGTCTTGGCCCGAAACGTCAACTGTGTAATCTTTACCATAGATGCTGCCTGGCTTACTGAGTTCCTCCAGCATTTTGTGTCTGTTGCTTGAATGTCCAGCAGCTGCAGATTTTCCCTTGTGTGTTTTGTGGGTTATGTTGGACTTGACAAGGGTAAATGGGGAGATTTGGGGTAAGGTGTAAAGCTGTGGGGAAGGAGAACTTTTTGAGCCATACTAGTGAATGTTTGCGTGCACAAAAGTGCTGACTTGCCTAACTCTTAAAGACAGAGGTTTATTCATGACCTTAAGTGAAGTTCCAACCCTTTTCTAATTGCTTTAGGCTATTGTTTAATTATGCGGCAAAGCCTCTACTGTCATTGATCTGACTATTCTTTAGCTGCAATTAAGTTTGGAATTGCATAATCCTTGAGATGCTTACAATTTTTTACAACCCTTACAAATTGCTATTTGTCTTAGATTCCTTTAATTGTTTGCTGAAAGATGATTATGCTGTATGTCTGAAATTTTCGTCTGAATAGACAGGCATGAGAACCAGGTTTAATATCACCAGCATATGTTGTGAAATTTATGAACTTTACAGCAGCAGACGAATGAAATACATGATAAATAAATTCATAGAGAAAAAACTGAATTACATTAAGTATATATGCCTATTAAATAGTTAAAATAAGTAGTGCAAAAATAGAAATAATAAAGTAGTGTTCATGGGTTCAATGTTCATTTAAAAATCGGATGGCAGAGGGGAAGAAGCTGTTCCTGAATTGCTGAGGGTTTGCCTTCAGGCTTCTGTACCTCCTACCTGATGGTAACAGTGAGAAGAAAGTATGTCCTGGGTGGTGGGGATCCTAAATGATGGACGCCGCTCCCTAAGGCACCACTGCTCGAAGGTGGTTTGGATACGATTGAAGGCTAGTACCCATGATGGAGCTGACTAATTTTTACAAGTTTCTGCAGCTTATTTCTTTCTTGTGTAGTAGCCCCCCCCCCCCAATACCAGATGGTGATGCAGCCAGTCAGGTTGTTCTCCACGGTACATTTGTAGAAGTTTCCGAGTATTTTAGTTGACAAACCACATCTCTTCGAACTCCTAATGAAATATAATTGCTGTTTTGCCTTATTTGTAGCTGCATCAACATGTTGCATCCAGATTAGGTTTTCAGAGATACTGACACTCAGGAACTTGAAATTGCTGACTCTCGCTTCTTCTGAACCCTCAATGGCAATGGTATATGTTCCCTCGTCTTACCCTTTCTGAAGTCCACAATCAGCTCTTTGTTTTCGCTGACGTTGAATGTAAGGTTGTTGCTGCGACACCACTCACCTAACTGGTACATCTTGTCCAGTACGCCCTTTTGTTAGCATCTGAAATTCTGCCAACAATGGTTCATCTTCAGCAAATTTATAGATGATCCTCTATTGTGTAAATTATTAATAGCAGGTTAGAGAATGGTGTTCACCAGTCTGGTTTGGATTTCTTTCTCCCTTGATCTGGGCTAGGACCTATGATCTTATTAGACGAAAATAACATATGATTCCGGGTAAAAAGAAAGTGTGTCTCAAATATGGAGACAAATGAATTTTTTTAAACCTGTACTTAGGTAGTTAACTCGCACCTATTTCCAAACAAAAGTGAAAAGCTGAAATTGAGCCAACAGATTCAGTCCTCCCAAATGAGTCATTCTACTTATTCATTGAAACTGAGTTGAAAAAGACTGTTAACTATCTCTAGTGATAATATAGTTTATTAGAGTTACTAACTTCACAGAAATGAAGTAGTGACTTATTGGAAACCACCACACGCTTTGTGGGGGAAATTGGTTTGGGTCTGGCAAAGTTAATTTGAATATTAGAGAAGATTTACAGTCTGGTTAACTAATGGAAAATTAACTCGAACGTGTTCTTTACATTTGTTGAGCCTGATGACAAATTCCATGATATTATCCTAATTGTTGTTATTGATAATCACAGAAGTTTTGTTACTTAGTGATTTGTATTCCGTCCTTATTCAACTGGATAATTAATATGACTATTGGAGCAATTGACTGAAATCTAGTTAAAAATAAATCTTGCCCTATATTCTGTAGGAACTGAAGAAAGAACTGGAGCAAAAACAGGTGGTTATCAAATCCCACCAGGAGACAGGAGAACAGCTCTCACTGGAGAACCATCCAGCCCGGCAGACGGTTGAGGTAGTTTGTCGAACTGATTTGTTAAGTTTGATAAATGATTATTGAATTTTAATTTCATGACTGAATGAAGTTGGCCTTTGTATTCTCTTATTCAGTTTATTATGTAATTAAATTACAGAATAATTGTGCTGCCTCAAGTTAGACTTAAAATTCATGATAGTTGTAGCATTACCTTCACAATCTCCTGAGTAACAATTAAATCCACAGCCTCAAATTTGTGCTCACCTGCTGTCCATTGAGTGTCCAAATTTCCAAAGCCATTATCGGGATATCAGACAGGAATTCTGGAAGGATTAACTCTGCTTACTGAAATGCAATATTAAGTTAATTATCAGGGAATAATGTTAATTATAAATGATTGATCCTGGGTCCTGTTAACCATGCTAACGTAATAACATTGTAGGTGTTTTGGGGGCAGGGACAGAGAGACATCTTTTAAATAAGTGTGGTGCTTTCAAGATTTAGAACAGAGGTTCCCAACCTGGGGTCCATGGACTTGTTGTTTAATGGTATTGGTCCATGGCATTAAAAGAAAGGTTGGGAACCCCTGGTTCATAGCGAAAATAAGGATGATATAGGTGTACTTTTGATGTATTTTCAATAATGAATATGAATAAACTAGTGGAAAGACAATGCTAAAGCTGTCTCTTCAATATTCTTCAAATCTTCAAGATTGTATAGTCTTCTTCCTGGCCAACATTCCCAGTATTGATCCCATAATGATCTGCAGTTAGTAAATTTTCTGATGGTCATATATTCAAATACTAATCCAGGTTTTGAGGATGTATTCTAGGATGTGGGGATGGAAAGCTCAAAACTATAAGCAAGTTACTTAACAGTTATCTTTGGAAAGATCAAAACCAGGTTTACTATCACTTGCATCTGTTGTAAAATATGTTATTTTGCAGCAACAGTATATTGCAGTACCCAAGTTTAAAAAAAACTATAAATTACAATAAGAAATGTATCTTAAAAAATTAAGTAGTGCAAAAAGAGCAAAAAAAAAGATGGGGTAGAGATGAAAGGGTCTCGGCCTGAAACGTCGACTGCACCTCTTCCTAGAGATGCTGCCTGGCCTGCTGCGTTCACCAGCAACTTTTATGTGTGTTGCTTGAATTTCCAGCATTTGCAGAATTCCTGTTGTTTGGGGTAGAGATGATTTGGGTATAGGAGGCAGAGAAAGGGGAAACAGACAAATTGATTCCTCAGCTGTTTTATCTTTGTAAGAACTTGCTAAGTTCCACAAGCTCCTCTATAGGAATGATAATGTTCCAAAATATAGTTGTGAATTGTTTTGTGGTGGCTTGAGAATGTGATGTTGCATCCTATCGCAAGTTCTAACCGGGAGAGTGAATTGATGCCTATGATGAAGACGTATCCATTCTTCTCTAATATTTTAACAAATAATACAGACTGCGCTTTTAAAATCGAAAACTCACATAGGGAACTTTAAAAGGTGCCATTTCTAATTAAGCTGCTCTTTATCACTTTCAAGGCGTACAGTGCAGCACTTCAGACACAGTGGCTCTGGATCAGGCAGCTGTGCTGCTGTGTGGAGCAACATGTGAAAGATAACACAGCCTACTTCCAGGTAAAGGACACTGCTTTAGCTACAGCAAACATAACAGCTATAAAGATCCACATACTGTACCCATAAAGCTGATAACATACAGTAAATGCACAGTAATCTATGTACTGATTAAAATAATAACTTGATTTCAACCAAATGAGTGATTTTACAGTTCCACACTGCTTGTGGGAAGGATTTCTGATCGTCAGGGCAAGTTGGCAATGCAACTGGTTCCCATACTGTTCTGACTGCAGTGACCAGGAGTGAGGATTCCTTTTTGGGCAGAATATTATCATAGATAGTCAAAGGAGTAAAATGGCCGTTAACGGTCAATGTTCCAGCATTGCTCATCCACCAGCTTGGTACCAAGTAACTAAATTTAAATTTAAGGCATCCGTTAGTCTTGCGAAACCACGGATCTGCACCTGGAAAGTCTTCACTCTCCAGGACGCAGGCCTGGGCAAGGTTGTATGAAAGACCAGCAGTTGCCCATGCTGCAAGCCTCCCCTCTCCACGACACCAATGTTGTCCAAGGGAAGGGCATTAGGACCCATACAGCTTGGTAAGTGACTACAGGAGCAATATCTACTGTTTTCAGTTGTGCAGGGTCTGATAAGTAGTTTAAAACAATCTATTTCTATAATGCTAATGAACACCATAATGCTAACATTGTCGAACGATGGATTGTATATAAAAAAAAATTCAAACTTGCATATTCTCAACATTTAATCACTTACTGAACTCAGTTTTAAGTAACCTATGAATTGGGCATTTCATAATCTTGAGACTGGAATAGGTTCTATTGGGTTTCTTTGTTTTGTGGCTGCCTGTAAGGAGACGAATCTCGAGGTTGTACAATGTATACATACTTAGAACTTTATTTAGATTCTTGAAGTTGTGTGCCCACTGTCCCAGCTATTTATCTTCTCCCCTTCCATGTTAAAAAAAATCACTCAGTCTCAATCTTAAAAGTAAGTAATCTTGCATCATATAGAGTAAATCATCATTTGCAGAGGGGAATTCTAGATTTCTCTCACCAGGTTCATGTTGAAGCATTTTCTAGCTTCTCTCCTCAGAAGGCTGACTCTAGTTTTTTTTTAAAGGATACGTCCTCTATTCCTACACAGCCAACCAGGGGTTCCCAACTTTTTTGTATGCCAGGGAGCCGTACCATTAACAGAGAGGTCCATGGACTCCAGATTGGGAACCCTTGATTCAGATTCACTTGATATTTTAATCCAATCCACCCTCGGTCTAGATAACATTGTTACATTGATACATTTTGCTTCCCTTAGTATGCCAAGTGTGGTTTAACCATGGCCTTCTATACCTGTGGCAGCATAACTTCTATCCTTGCATTCATGTATTATGTTTTCTTTACCTATGACGTTTTAAATACTTATATGCATGTTACATCCAATCTCTTTGGACTTGCTTCTGATCTTTTAAACATTTAAAATGTATTCTGTCTATTTTAGATTTAAAATGGTTAACTTCACGTTTACCTTTATTGAACCTATTTGCTCATTTTACCAGTGAAAGTCAAAACAGCGCAGAAACATGCCCTTTGGCCAATTGAAACCAGTCCTTTATTGTTCCCACCTATACAAATGAAAATGCCCTATATCTCTGTGGTTTTAACATGAACAAAGTCACCAGAGGGACCTTGATGCCAGTGGATATAGAAGTGTTTTAGTCAACAAAAATGAGCAACAGACATCATATTGAGACATTCTTGGAAGAAGAGGCCTACCTGACCCAATATTACATGACACTTTTATATACTAAAGACCAAAGGTATCGGCAGGACAATTCTAAAGTTACTGTGTATCTACAGTGCTTCCTTTGAATTACATATAGTTTTCACATATCTACTACTTCACACCCACACTCCAGACACTCAAAATTAATGTTAATCAGTATTGTCTGTTTGGCAGTCAGCTCCAGGAAAATATTTTAAATTCAATCTACAATCAGCATTCATGCTTGAAGGTTGGTTGCTGGTGAATTTAATATTTGCCCTTTCCCCAACTCCAGAATATGCCCTTACATCTGTCAGCAAAAAGCTTCCATAAATATGCTAAACCTTGTCAGTTATGTTATATTTGACTCTTAATGAGTTCACTAGTGCTTGTTCTGTTGCTTATTTTGTAGAACATTCAGCATTTATTCATTATTGTTCACTAATTGTCTTCATTAGTCTCTTGGGCAATCTGAAAGTATAACCTATTTTCTGCAGTTAGTATTTTTCAGTACTAATGCACAGTGGATCACCAAAACAGAACCTTGAAAGAAGAGTATCTTTCGGCCATTTCTGACTAGTGACGTGCGTGATATTTTTATTCCTCTTGTCTTGCAGTTTTTAAGCGATGTTAAGGAAGCAGAGCAATATCTACGGAACTTGCAGGAGACAATAAGAAGAAAATACAAGTGCGACCAGACCAGTAGTCTATCAAAACTGGAGGATCTACTTCAAGATTCAATGGTACAGACAGAGTTATGCCTGCTGGACATGTGTATAAATCAAGTCTATTAATAATTATCTTAAGAAATGGTCTTGTGGGCTGAGAGGGAACTGGATCAGCCAAGATGAATTGGTGACACAGACTCAATGGGCCAAATAGTCTAATTCTGCTCCTGTATCTTATGATCTACATGTAGAAAATGTAGCTATTGTTATTCAAAATTCTTATTGACAAGGGCCTGAATTAAGCCCTGATAAATGAATCTGCCTCCAAGTTTTGAACTTGAGTAAGGAGACATCATAGTGAGTAACAGTTTGTGACATGTCCTTTGTTAGCCTCTCTGTCATGAGCAACGTCTAATTGCCAAGAGTAAACATGAGAACATCTGCAGACGCTGGAGATCCAGAGCAATGCACACAAAATGCTAGAGGAACTCAGCAGCTCAGGCAGCATCTATGGAAGTGAATAAACAGTCAGCGTTTCAGGCTGAGACCCTTCTTCAGGACTGGAAAGGAAAGGGAAAGATGCCAGATAAAAAGGTGGGGGAGGGGGAAGGAAGATAGCTACAAGGTGATGGGTGAAGCCAGGTAAGTAGGAAAGGTAAAGGGCTGGAGAAAAGGAATCTGATAGGAGAGGAGAGTACACCACAGGACAACGGGACCCAGGGGGATGTGATGGGCAGGTAAGAAGAGGTAAGAGGCCAGAGTGGGGAATGGAAGGAGAGGTGAGGGGGAAGGAATTTTTTTTCCCCAGAAAGGAGAAATCGATATGCCATCAGGTTGGAGGCTCCCAGACAGAATATAAGGTGTTTGTTGCATAAAGTGAAAAACCCTTAAGGTGATAAAATGTTTTGATATTTTACCTGAAAACTAGGTATGAAATTTTATTCTTTATTCTCATTGCATAGTACACTTTGTCATGCACCAATACAGCGAAAATGAGCTTGCAACTCTCATACTCAATGCTATAAAACAACAAATAAAATAAATAAGCAATAAATAAAATCAAGTAACCAGCCAGTACAAGCAACGTCCAGCAGTACAAAAGCGAAACTCAGATGCATGACAGCCATAAAACCAGTACTAAAGTAGTAATATAACAAGTTTATGGATGATGCTTGATCAATTGGTTCAGAGCAATTATAGCTCTGGGGAAAAAGCTGTTTTTCAGTCTGGAAGTGCGGGCATAGAAAATCTTATAACGTCTGCCAGGTGGAAGAAGTTCAAACAAATGATTGCATGGGTGTGTATTGTCTTTACAAATGCTTGTAGCTTTCCTTAGGCAGTGTGAGCTCTAGGTGTCCTCCAGGGCTGGGAGCTGTGTCCCGATGATCTTCTGTGGGCTAGAGACGACCCGCTGAAGTGCTTTCCCTATCAGCTGCTGTACAACTGAGATACCACACAGAGATGCAGTACGTTAAGATGCTGTCTATGGTGCAGCGATAAAAGGTCACCTTTTATGCATTTGAAAGTCGTGACCCTGCACCTGCCTTAATTGAATTAGAGAGAGGTAAATAGTTGTTCTGAAGTTTCTTCAGGTGAAACAGTTTAGTTGTTGAAGAGGGTTTAAGAAGGTGGCATTTGTGTATTTACACTGTGACAAAAGAGTTGAGCTGCCGTCAGCAGCTCCAAGTACCCAATCTGAGTTTAAACCTATTTTAACCAGCGAGTCATTTTCCTCCTCTTGTACCATAAGTAGGTCATTTTGAGTTCATGTAATAAGCTACTGCATATGAAAAGTCAGACATATCTATGGCAGTCTTAAGTAATTAGATACTGAAACAGAGCACCTCTACAGCACGTAAAGAATTTCTAACCAGCTTGATTCAAGAATAAAGATGTTCAGTACATCTTTATGAGCTTTTTTTGTTGTTTACTCCAGACAACACTATTAGCTCATGATCTAATGAACTGTTCATAGCTGATCAAGGGGTTGTAAGACTGTCAGTGTCATATATTGGAAAACTGCGCAGTTTATCGGTTTAAACACTTACCAGATCCCACATGTTAGTATAGAGATCTCTGTCATTTTTGTCAATTTGTGTCTAATTGAAGTGTATAGCTGTAAGAAAAGGACCAGTCAATTTTGACCTTTACAAAGTTTGCTTTGGAGATTCTTAGTTATTTGCTTTTTTCTGTATATTAGATTCTTGGCTAACTAAAAAAAATCTGAATGGCATCCTCATTTTTAATCTACAAATAGAAGGAATATTTTGATAGCTATCTTTTGGTTAAGATCAAAAGCACATTGATAATGAAATACAAGTGTTGATCTTCCCAAAGCAACTAAACTAATCCACTGCAGTCCTGATACAGGATTTTGAACTGAAATATTGTCAGTTCCTTTCCTCACACAGATGCTCTTTGACCCTCTTGAGTTTTTCTCTTTTGTTGCTCCATATTCCACCATGTGTAGACTCCAGTACCTCTAAATTAATCCAGTGCACTTTATCCATCCATTTGATGTTTAGATTAATTTATGAGAACAATCCTCTTTTATTGTCATTTAGAAATGCATACATGCATTAAGAAATGATACAATGTTTCTCCAGAGTGATATCGCAGAAAACAGGACAAACCAAAGATTAACACTGACAGAACCACATAATTATAACATATAGTTACAGCAGTGCAAAACAATACCATAATTTGATAAAGAACAGACCATGGGCACAGTTTTTAAAAAAGTCTCAAGTCCCGACCGACTCCCGAGTCCCCAATAGCAGGCGGCAAAAGGGAGAAACTCCCTGCCATAAACCTCCAAGGCACCGACAACTGCCGATGCCTTGGAAGCAGCCAACCACAGCTGACACCGAGTCCGTCCATCCGAAAAATTTGAGTCTCCGACCGGCCCCTCTGGTACATCCTCTGCCGAGCGCCTTCGGCCTAGCCCCGGCCGCCGAAACAAGCAAAGCCGAGGAATCGGGGCCTTCTGCTCCGGAGATTCCAGTTACCACCCAGTAGCAGCGGCAGCGAGGCGGGCATTTCAGAAGTTTTCCAGATGTTTCTCCGTACTCTCACTTCTGTCTCCATCAAATCAGAATTGTGCACTGTCCTCCACTTGATAGATTACAGATATCATTCACCGGAGAGGCCGCGCGTGCTGTGTCGCGCTGCCATCTTCTCCTCCTCCTGTTTATCTATAAAAAATACAAATTTTGTAGATATGGTTTAATATAAAATGAGTTGATGATCATTTTAAGTTCTAAAAATTGTAAGGGCATAACCATTGGAGTAATTTTCCATAGGACCATTGCATAAACATTGGATTACTCTGGGCGCCGGGCTGATTTGGAGAAGTTGAGAGCAGCTCTCCAACAGTGAAATCTAGGCCCGGAGCGGTTTGCCACAACAGGGGCTGGGTCCTAGAGTGAGGCTCGGACAACTTAAGCGCCGGTCCAGATGGTCTGGGGGCTTCTCTCTCTCCGCGATGCTTGAGGCTGTGAAGCTGCTGTGCTTTGTGCCTGCGAGCTTTGACGTGATTTGCCCCAGTAATGTGATGAACTGAATACCGAGGCTTTGGGCCTGCTCTGAGCTGCAGAGGGGATTTGGATCTAAGGAGTCGATTTGGTTTGAAATGCTGCTGCTGCTGCTCGCTTCTGTTGTCTGCATGATTTATTCTCTCTTTCTCTCTGCACATTGGGGGTTGGTCTTATTTTTTTAAATTGGGTTCCTTGCTTTGCGACTGTAAGCAAACAAGTCTAAAGGTTGTATAATTTATACACTGTTTGATAATAAATGCACTTTGAATCCTTTGAATTTTTGAGGTATTTTTTTCTTTTGGGACTTAAGACTTTGCTTGCATTGTATAGGCATGTCCCCTAGAGGGCAAAACTAGAAAGTGAAATGTTGTGTTGAATTGAAATTCAGTGCTGAAATTCTCTTAAAACGTAGGAAATATTTTAACTTTATTACAGTTGGTGTTTGAATATTCTTTATATTAGTTTTGTTAAATAAAATAATCTTTGTTTTGAATATGTTAGTTAAATTTGTCTTTATTATGGATTTTTGGAGTTTTTTTAAGCTGATTATAAATCAGTTGTACACGTTGCATGTCTCCCTGTTCAACAATGCTAATTCCATTATTGAGTGGTTTTCTTTTTGAATATCGTGAGGTTTACGTATAATTTTTGTTTTGTAGGATGAAAAGGAGCAGCTGATAAAGTACAAGAGTTGCATAGCAGGTCTCGTCGGAAGGGCAAAAACAATTGTTCAGTTGAAACCAAGAAATCCCAATAATGTTCTCAAAGGCACAATCCCAATCAAGGCAATCTGTGACTATAGGCAAATTGAGGTATGACCTCTATATCTGCACATGGTAAAAGATTGAAAAGAGAAGAAAATACTTTTGAAATCAATATTAAAATATGTTAAATCAGTCTCCATATTTATCCTTGGGTGACTTGTACCTAGCGTTGGCACTGACATCTTGTTCATATAATATCATAAATTTTCAACTCTGTAGTGTTATATTAAGTAAGAAATTTAATGAATGTTGCAAACAATTTTTTTATCCCTATTCCCTCACTTCCCCTCTGCCCTGTCTCTGTTATTTCTCATGGGAGCCGCTTGGCACCATGCAGCATCCATCTACTGGGAAGGTTACAGGGTCTGGGCCGCAGTCTTCACTCCATTACCACTGTCAATGTCAGTCCGGGATTGGCCAACAGGAGGTACGTTTTCATTGGGGTCATCCAACCATGCCAGTTTTTCCCTTCATCAGAGATGGCGCATTGTGCAATGCACCTTGCTAATTTTTTAAATAATCGTCACTACTCAAAACCCATAACCGTTTGGTTGAGGAGTGGACTTTCAAGAATTGAAATCAATTTTTTAAAACAAGTGCATGGTAATTTTATCCAAAATTTGTGACAAACAATTGTATCAATTTGATAATGTCACAGTCCTTATCCTCATTCAAAGAAAATGTGACTAACTGTTGTATAAAAATCTGGAATTCTACAATTCGTATATCATGAATTGTCTTGATTTTTTTGGTTCATTGGGCCAGCACCATAGAGCACTGGATCCCTTGCAACACTTTGCATTCATTATTTATTCACACAGTCTTTTCAGTGGCCATGGACCAACACTTTATATACAATATCATGAGGAAATTAAAAGTATGTAATCGCTTCATTTTCTATTTTAAGTAAATGTGTGTCTTGCAAGTTGGAGTATGCTTCTGTGGATACCCATGATAAAGAGCAATGGTGAAGTATAAATATTGATTAATGTACTTGGGTTTTAACTTTGTAATTATTAACAGATCACGGTTTGTAAGAACGATGAGTGTGTTCTGGAAGATAACTCTCACCGAACCAAATGGAAGGTTATTAGCCCGACTGGTAATGAAGCAATGGTCCCATCAGTATGTTTTACAATCCCTGCGCCCAACCAGGAGGCCATAGATACTGGCAGCAGGTAATAAAGAATGTGAACCATTTCATTATCGTTTATATTTCCATGTTGTTATTTTATCACAGAGTACAATCAGTTGATTACATTTTTTAAAAGATTCAGAATTTTCAGATTCTAATTAGTGAGGGTTTTTGAGTCTTCTCATTGTAGAACACACTTTTGATGATGGGTTTGTCACAGTTTTAGCGATTTGCATTTGTGGAAATTGTTGTGGGGAGGATGAAATCAGCGGAGAGACAGAGTCAGTGGTAGATACAAAGCAGCTTCTTTATTCCAACAAGGTACAGCAGGCATCATACCGACAGAGACGCTTTTGGTGGAAAGGTCTGCTAGCCCACTATGGGCTCGATATTTATATACTAAACACAAAGGGCAATCACTATTTACAAAGTTATAGACAATGCTTCCTTTTGAAGCTACATACAAAACATCACACCTTCTGACTTCATCCTTTCCTCCTGACGCCAACATGTCTGGGTTGGTACTCACAGCCTTTAGGAGTGCAAGTCAAATCCACAATACGTTTATTTGGTACTTTACGTGCTAACGTAGAGGACAATTAATATTTATAAAGTATAGATAAGACTATCTTCGAAACTACCTGTAAACTCCACACTTCCATCCGCACCGTCTGGCTAGTATTCCGATATTCACAGCTTTTAGAAAATGCATTGTTGTGAACTCAATCCACAGTACTTTGTCAAACAGAAGACTGGTGGCCAGAGTCATTTAAGTGTAAATGAATCATCTACCCAAAAACTCACTCTAACAGAAATAAAGTGATAGATAAGTCAAATATTTATTTTAATGACATAATATACTGATCATATCCTGGAGACTTCATTCTATTGTGATAGGACGTTTGACATTATAACTAATGCATGTTAGGGGTGGCACAGTAACATAGGGGTTAGTACAACCCTTTATTGCACCAGCGACCCGGGTTTGGTTCCCACCCTCTGCCTGTAAGGAGTCTGCATGTTCTCCCAGTGACGGTGTGGGTTTCCGCCCACTGTCCAAAGGCGAACCGGTTGGTAGATTAATTGATTATTGTAGATTGTCCATTGATTAGCTAGGATTAAATCATGGGTTGCTGGACGATGCAGCTTGCAGGACCTATTCTGTGCTGCATCCCAACAGAGTTTTTAAAAATTAGAATAAAACTCTTATTTGATCTTAATTCTAGTCATTATTCTTTTGAATTGAAATTTTCCTCAATACCTTTTATTCCACAAGAGAAATCAACTTTTATTTTTTAAACTTAGGCAGTTTGTTAAAATATTTCCTATAGGTCTGGTGCAGAAGTCAGTGGTCATATTTTAAATAAGTGGATGAACAAGTGTACAACTTAGTGGATCATGACTTCAATATAATCAGTCTGCTGCTGTGATGTAAATTAAATGTTAACTTAGTTCTCTAATCATGTGTTTCAGAATTGAACAGATGTATCAAAATGTTATGGCTTTGTGGCATCAGCTGCATATTAATATGAAAAGTGTTGTGTCCTGGAACTACCTAGTGAAAGATATTGAAACTATTCGCTCTTGGAACAAAGACACCGTATGTATCCACTGTTCTGTTAAAAGATTGCACTCGATCCCTTTCGGAATTGAATAAATTTGTAGTCATACTTTGTGGTCTGAAAATTACTCCTGATTGTTCTTGTACAAGTTGCGTCTTGAAATTGCTGTTGTAAAGTGTTGCTGTTGCCTGTAGAGTTGTATGTAATACTGACAAGATTTTCATATTATGTTAAAGAAAGTTCTCTAATATGTTTATCTTATGTTTGTTTACATGAAAGATTGCTTAAATATGAAACACTGTTAAACTATTAATTTTCTGAGTGGCAACTTGTTTATAAAACTTAGATCAGTGCAGTAACTGACTAACAAGGATTGCAACTTCTGCAAATTTGTATGCTGTCTAATTATCTAAGAATTAAAACCATTTGTAATAATCTTAACACTTTTCTCATTTCAGTTTAAGACAGTGGAAGCAAGTGAACAGCAGCTGGTGATGAAAAATCTCCAGGTGCATTATGAGGATTTCCTTGAAGACAGCCAGGAGTCGCAAGTATTTTCCATTGCTGACAGACTGCGGTTAGAGGAAGAGGTGGATAGCTGTAAGGACCATTATGAGCAGCTACTGGTAACCATGGAAACAGGTCTGTTTATACAATACACAAAAATACGAAGTTAAATGTCTTTTGATTACTATCTTCATTGTAATCATTACAAATGAAAGGGGCCTATTGTTGAAGCAGGACACTAAGTTTGTTTGATACATGGATTTAGATTTCCTTTTTTACAAAATATATTTCAAAAATTGCTGCTTCTTTCCAACAAATGAACACCAGCAGCCTCCTTAAAAATGAGACGATCAATTATTGGAACTTTTTTCCGGCAATGGAAACGTGGGAAATTACTTAGTCAATGATTCAGTGGTTCCGTTTAATATACAGTATGCAACCTGAAATTCTTACTGTTTGCAGACATCCACAAAACGGAAGAAACACCTCAAAGGACGAATGACAGAAAAAAAAATCAAACCTCAAAGACCCCTCCCACACACAAACAGCAGCAAAGCATCAACCCCCCCCCCCCCATCATGGATAGCAGGGCTTTACCTCTGGATACAAATATAAGTAGTATTGGTTACCAGAATTGTGGTCAGCATTTTAGTTTTTCCACTGTCTTGTCCAAATCATTGGTAGTCTTTTATACTTAAAAGAACATTTATTATTTTCTGCCTTGGTTTAAAAACCATTGAAGAATAATAAAAGGCAAACTTTTTCAAAAGTAAGACTATAGCACAGCATTAATAAGACTATAGTAATTGGTCATTTAGTTACAGGTGAAATTATCCTCAAAAATACAAGTTTTAAAAAAAATTTTGCCACCTGTAATTAGTGTGATTAACATGGAAGAAATTGAACACTTCAGTTTTCAACATGAAGGAAGTTACATTTGAAGAACATTTCAATTGTCCTTCTACTTTGAAATCAGCAGCAGCTCTTTGCTGCTGAGTCTTGAGCTTCTCAGATGTCCCCTGCTGGCTGCTAAATTTCCTCCATTCAGTTATTTTCAGTAGGCTTCCCCATGGACCGAAAGTACACTATGCCAAATATCTAAATTCATTCGTAATCGCTAATTGGACCCGTTGATAATGCAATATAAAATTAAACACTAGTATCATTCTTGTTGGTACTTGTAGTGAATGAAAGAAACCAAGAGGATAGGAGGAAAGAGCTTCTGCGTAAAGTCTGTTTCGTTAAGCTGCAAGTCTCCTGTATTACTGAGCGGTTTCAGCTTCAGCTTGAAGCTTCAGTTTTCCAATCACTTCCTCACCCTGCTCAATTTGTATGAATTTTAACCGAGGAATGTGTTATTGGAGGCAGCCCTCAAAAGAAATTAGGTTAAAGAGTGAATAAGTAATATGGGGTTGCTATGAGCTATTACAAGTGTCATTGTCAAGGATTAATTTGCAAGCTAACTTTGGGAAGGCGTGAGGGCGGGAAGGAGAAGAGTAGAGGATGATGTGTGATGATACAAGGAGAAATACCAAAGGTATAGTTTCTCCTTGGTTAGGTCCACTTAAAAGAAAAATTGTCCAGGTTGAATTGTTGAAACTTGGGGGTCCCTTTGATGAATCACTCTATTGTGGCATGCAGCAGAGCTTAGGGTTAATTCACGCCACCCATATCCAAATCCCATCAATCCACCTTGGCAGTGTGCCAGCCAACTTGTGTTTCTCCCTGGATCATCACTCCCCTCCACTGTGTTAACTCAAGTTAAAACAAGAATGTATTCCGAGTCTGTAGAGCAAAGTCTAACCAAGTCATCCAGCTGACAATGGCGTGGTGAAGGAAACTGGACCTATGCAAGAAGCCTGAATTGATGGAATACAGAGATTAGAGGTTGTGGGACAAGCGGAGGTTACGTTTCAAGGAAAAGCAAACCCATGGGTTTTAACATGAGAATTTTGAGTTGTCTCACTCGAGAAGACGAAAGTAAAATGCTTCCAGCCTTCCAGCCCTTCAAACTGCACTGCCCAGCAATCCCCCAATTTAATCCTGGCCTAATCACAGGGCAATCTACAATGACCAATTGACCTACTGACTGGTATATCTTCATTACAGGCAGCAACGGGAGTTGAACCGGGTCGCTGGTACTGTAAAGCATCGTGCTAACCACTGTGCACCCCACTAACACCGTGACACTTTATTCTGACATTTAGTGTGCTGATATTGGTTTATTATAGCATACTGTGATACAGTGGAAAGCTATTATTTTGCGTGCCTTCCAGACAGATCATGCCATATGTAATTCCAGTAAACGTTTGAAAACACAAAAACTAATTTAATGATTCTGTTTTGTTTAGTCGTTTTATCTTTAATATGTGAACTTAAAATAGCAGAAGAGATTATCTTAATTTGAATTTTAGTATTGTTGCGTATTTATTTAACAGAAGAGAAAGACGAAACTCTCAGTAAGACATGCATCTCAGAACTGCAAAATATATGTCTGCGCCTCGAAAAGTACAAAGAAAGGTTAATACGGAGGCTTCAGGCTTCAGTAGAAGGGGATGTCTTGCAAGAAAATGCCCTCAGAATGGCTCAACAGGAGGTTTGTGCAATATATATCAATAGTGTGATGTAATTGATTGGTGATCACAGCAGTCTTAACTACAGTACTGTGCACGTATATATGGCTGGGGTGCCTAAGATTTTTGCACAGTACTGAGTAAGTCAACGTGGACTGCAGATAGAGTTTGCAATTCTGGCAGGAGTAGTGGTTGTTGGGAATGGTGAGGATGGAGTGCCGTGGGTAGGGTGTGGGAAAGGTGGCAGAGAAGGAACACAAGGAACGGGGGGTGCGGGGGGGGGGCGCACAGATGAAGACAGTGAGCTCTGAGACGCCAGGCAAGGTCACTTGATTCCAAACAATTGGTTTTTTGATCATTACAGGATGTCCCTCCAGTACTTCCTGCTCCCTCCCTTTTCCCTTCCCCTTTTCCCAACCATGATTCCCCTCTCCCTGCTCTCTTCCCACTCTCAGTCCACAATAGAGACCCATATCAAAATCTGGTTTCTCATCACTGACATATGTCATGAAATTTGTTTTTTTTGCAGCAGCAGTACAGTTCAATGCATCAAATTACAGTACTGTGCAAAGGTCTTAGGCACCCTAGCTATATATATGTGTCTAAGACTTTTCAACAGTACTGTACAGCCGTGTGATAGCCATGCTGTGATACACTAATGTTGCCATGTTTCAATATTATTCAACATGACAAGTGCATATGAATATCTGATTATTTCTTGCTGCATCTGTATTTACCTGTCTTTCAAATCACCCTAAATAACTTTGATTATTTGAACACTTACACCTTTTGCAGCATGTGCAGCAGGAACTAAATGGGTTGAAATCGGACCTGGATGAGGTCACAAAGAAATGTGAGACTTTGTTCTGTCAGTCTCCTTCTGCGGCTAGTATCCCTGTCCTGCGCTCTGAGTTAGACCTAGTGGTACAGAAGATGGATCAAGTGCATTCATTATCCTCAACCTACATGGACAAGTGAGTCTGCTTTTATGTAAAAGGCACTGATAGAATAATCCATAACTGAGTGGTATTTCAAACTAAGTGCTTTATCTTTGATGTCCTGGCTGCAATATTATTGTGACCAGTCAATATTTTTGAGTCTGTCATATATCTCTGATTGGCCGGCCAGTGGTGTGGTGGACTTTGAGGCGAGTGGTCCGGGGTTTGAATCCTGCCAGCTCCATGCTAAAGAAACAGCAGGGTTGCCGCTTGATATGCCGCAAAGCGCGGAAAGGAACAGCAATATATCTCTGATCAAAAGATGAAAGGGCATGAATTTGTCAAAAAAAAATGTAAAATTAATTTGGATCTTGATTGGACTTACTCGAAATTTACCACTTTTGTCTTCTGTGCAGAATATACGTACTTTAAATGTAAAATACATTTTAATTTCTTCTTAGACTGAAAACGGTGGACGTAATGTTGAAAAGTAGCCAAGGAGCAGAGATGCTGGTTAAAATGTATGAAATGAAGCTGAGTGAAGAAGATATTGTTCCAGTAGAACTGGAAGCTGTTGGGGAACACAGACGGATATTACAGGTGCGAATGAGTATTAGATGACCAAGAACACAATCCTACCTAATTGCTTCTGGAAATCCTGGTCCTACCCAAGTAGGAGACAACTAAATTCTCCATAAGGACACAGCACAGAAAAGGGCTTTTTATTCTATTGCATCAATGCGGACTATCAACCACTCAAGATAAATCCCATTTTTTTCCTACCTCTTTGATCGTGGTTAAGTCTTCCCTCTCCCCACACCACACTCATTCTCCTATTTCCCTCCCATTCCAGTTCTCCTGCAGAGACAATTTACAACAGTCAGTCAACCCACCAGTCAGCACCTTTTTGGCATTTGTGAGCAAACTGAAGCACTTAAAATTAGAAATGGTTCCCAAGGCATCTTATGCAATCATAATTTAATTGCCTAGGCTTAATTTCATATATTTATGGAGAGGAAATCTGTAAACGTTCTCAAAAATAAAGTTTAAAGGATATTGATGAAGACTAGGGGATGTACTTTACAACTTTATGGGCAGTGGTAGGCAGAGCAAGTTTGAGCAGCCGGATTATAAGAAGCCCATATTTGCAGAAGTGAAGATTTCTCAGAGATATAGGATAGAAGAGATGCAGATGTTGGGAAAGATTCAGCTTAGGGGTAGAGGAAAGGGGTGCACAGCAAAATAATGGAGGAACTTCAGTAGCGCTGGACCAGTCTGAAATACAAATGAAGTATGATTGTAGAAGTTGATTGTGGGTTGGGATACAGCTAGCAGACTTTGTTGTGAGCCGAAAAGCATTAGAATTTGGGCAGAGATTGGAACAAGTGACGTGGAGTTGGATATAGAAATGATAAAGATACGAAGTGATTAGGAATTTGGACAAATTTGGTACAGCTGATTTCATCATCATCATTATGTGCCGTGTTGTTATAGTGTGGGCGATCATGGTCTCCCACTTGGCACATTTTTCTACAGAAGTAATTTGCCATTGCCACCTTCTGTGCAGTGTCTTTACAAGATGGATGACCCCAGCCATTATCAATACACTTCAGAGATTGTCTGCCTGGCGTCAGTGGTCGCATAACCAAGACTTGAGATGTGCACTACTTGCTCATACGACCGTCCACCACCTACTCCCGTGGCTTCACACGACCCTGATTGGGGGGGCACGGGGTGGGGGCTAAACAGGGGCTAAACCTTGCCCAAGGGTGATCTGCAGACTAAAGGAGGGAAGGAGTGCCTTACACCTCCTTTGGTAGAGACATATCTCCACCCCGCCAAGCCCATCCATAATGCTATATTGCCCACAGTAATTTTAAAAAAAACATTGAATCTTTAAGAAATGTGTCAAACAGACTTCAAGGAACTAACTATGGGTTTTTCAAAATTCTTAATGGGAAACTAGCTATCGTTGAAGCGCAGGGAAATGAGGATAAGATTAAGTAACAGGAGATCATCCGGGTTATAGGCAATGATGTGACGGTGTGTCATTTCGCAGGGATTTGTGGTGCAACCTCTAGTCATTGTACCAACAACCTAGATGGTGAAGCAGGAAGCTGCTCTTTCAGGTTTGCCACAGACTTGAGCATCTGAGAAGGACATCAAGACAAATTAAACAGTTTTAGAATGATTGAAATGAGCACATTTCTCTATCTTTCTGATTTTTCTTTACTGGAGCACCTTCGCTCCATCCTCCAGAGGCCAGCCATTTTAATTTCACTTCCCATTCGCACGCCAACGTGCCTGTCCATGGCCTCTTCTACAGCCAAGCAAATGCTACGCGCAGATTTGAGGAGCAGCACCTTGTATTTCACCTTGGGTGTCTTAAACCCTACAGTATGAACTTCAATATCTCTGACTTCTAGAAATTTATTCTCCTGTCCCTTTTCTCTATGCCACCGGCACCATCACCCCTTTTTTTTAATCACTCTTTCCCACCCTCTCAATTTGGCAATCACCCCTTGGTTCCTCTCCCCACCTCTTTCCCTTTATTCCATAGTCCACTGTCCTCGATCAGATTCAATCTTCAGCCCTTTGACTTTTCCACCTATCAACCTAACACTTTGTTTCCACTTCCCTCCCACTCCCTCATTTGCCTATCATGCTCATGCCTAACGCCCCCCCCAACCTGGATCTGCCTATTACATGCCAACTCTTGCTTCTGCTCCCCCCCCACCCCGTATACTCACCTTTCTTTTCAGTTCTGATATGAAGTGTCCTGACCCGAAATGCTGACTGTCCATTTCCCTCCATAGACGCTGCCTGACACAATGAGTTCCTTCAACTCCTTTCAGTGTTGCTTTGTATTTCCAGAATCTGCAGTCTATTGTCTAACTGGATATTTATTTAAGTACACTAACCAATACATCAGACATTATAAAATGTTATTCACTATGAGTATTACATTTGAGCTTATTATGACTCATGCCTAGGGGGCCGGCGTCAGGCAACTATGCATTATTATGAGCTATGCATTAAACAGTGTATAATGTCACTTTCAATAATATATTGATATTTAACTTCTAAAGACACTCTTAAACAAAGTAAATAAATAATATCTACTACTTGCAGCAATGGCTCAGTGATGTGACTGAAAAGCACGAAGTCTTTTACTCGCTGGAAGAGGAAATGCAACGAGCACAAACGGTTTGTAAACATCTCTTTGAACTGCATGGTGAGCGGAGCTTGGATTTGGAACGATACCAAGAAAAAGTGGTACAGCTGAAAGACCGCTGGCGAAATATCCAAACGCAGATTGCAAACAGGTTGGTCATCTTTGTGACTTAATAAAACGATCAGATTTCTTGTTGGCTGAGGAGAAATCTTAATTTCAGACCTTTTCCCTGAGGTGCAGGAGCTGTTATATTTGGAATTTTATCTCCAAATCTCCTCAAAGCAAATCTGATCATTTGGCTCTTTAGGTTTGTCTGAGTACTCTGCTTTAAAATTTGTGTTTTAAACCTATTTAGTAGGCTTACAAAGTCACTGCTTTGCTTTCTAACTTGAAAATAGCAAATATCACAATAAAAGTACTGAAGACCTTTGAAATAGAGCACTACTGAGGGGAGTGTACCTGCAAAAGGTTTCTATGTTGATTGCTTATATTTTTCCCTTTTTCTTATTTTCTACATTCGTAGCTGCTCACTTTCTTGAAGGTGAATAGCAGCACACCCCAATAATTCATTGGCGAGTTCACTTTTCCATGCACCTTTACTGGAACCAAATGCCTCAAGTAATCTTCTATTCTGTCATTTCGTTTACGTTGTTAAAACTGTGGAATAACTTATTTTCCCATCTGCAATAGCAAAATGTTACTTTCATATCTGCCCAGTTTTCTAATTTTGTTATTTTAAGCTTGGAAGTGGCTCTCTTAGTTGGTTTCCATCAACTTTAATCTGTAAAGATTACTTCTTGCACCATTTTAGATTTCTGAATTAATATTTGAGGAAGATTATCCCCTCGATAAGCATATATCTGACAGCCAGTCAGAACGTTCATGCTCCAAGCTGATCTGTACTTTGCTATTTCACAAGGAATGTCTGAACTACTTAATCCTAAACATATTTTTGTAGCTCCATGTAAAGCTCCTCTCCTATTTATCGACTTTCCTTCACCTCTGAAGTTGAAGCTGTTATGTTGACAAATCAAATGGTGTAAATGGTTTAATTTAGTAACAGAGAATGTATACAATATACAACTTGAAATTCTTACTCTTCGCAGACATCCACAGAACAGAGAAATCCCCAAATAAAGAATGACAGACACATCAGAACCCCAAGGCCCCCCCTTACCTTGCCACGCACAAACAGCAGCAAAGCATCAACCCTCCCCTGTCCTTCCTCACACTTGCACGAGCAACCCCCACACCATGCAAGCAGTAGCAAAAACCCCCAAAGAGACCTTAATCTAGCGTCCTTCAAAAACTACAGTCCATAACCCAACACTCAGTATCTCAAACAGGTTCTCTCTCTTTCTTTTTAAATCTTTTTATTGAGTAAGTATACAAAAAAGGTAAGCCATATAAACATTAATACAATGTTAAAGTATAATAAAATTCCAAAAGATAACAATACCAAAAAGAAAATACTACAAACAATGTAATTTAAGCATAAGAAACCAAGATAACATAATAGTATACTAGATTTTATATATATCAATGGAAAAAAAGAAAAAAAAAACCCCAAAAAAAAACCCACCGTGCAACTAACTAAAAGCAAAGCAAAGCAATGGGCTAACTTGAAACCAAACAGAGTTAAACTTAAAATCACGTCCTCAATCCCGACCTCCATTAAAACAGTGAAGAGAAAACAAGAAGGGTAAATATTACATTAAATGAAAATATCGAATAAAAGGTCCCCAAATCTGTTCAAATTTAAATGAAGAATCATAAAGGTTACTTCTAATTTTCTCCAGATTCAAACATAAAATCGTCTGAGAAAACCAAAAAAAGGTAGTTGGAGCATTAAGCTCTTTCCAATGTTGTAAAATACATCTTTTCGCCATTAAAGTAAGAAATGCAATCATTCTACGGGCTGAAGGGGAAAGATTACTAGAAATTTTAGGTAGTCCAAAGATAGCAGTAATAGGGTGAGGAGAGATATCTATATTTAATACCTTAGAAATAATATTGAAAATATCTCTCCAAAAAGTTTCCAAAGTAGGGCAAGACCAAAACATATGAGTTAAAGAGGCTATCTGCCCCGAACATCTATCACAGAAAGGATTAATATGCGAGTAAAAACGCGCTAACTTATCTTTGGACATATGTGCTCTATGAACCACTTTAAATTGAATTAGGGAATGTTTAGCACAAATAGAGGAAATATTAACTAATTGTAAAATCTGCCCCCAATCATCCACAGAAATGGTAAGCCCCAATTCCTGTTCCCAATCTACCCTAATCTTATCAAATGGAGCTTTCCTAAGTTTCATAATAATATTATAAATCATAGCCGATGCACCTTTCTGACATGGATTAAGGTTAATTATCGAATCTAAAATATATATAGGAGGAAGCATTGGAAAGGAAGTAAGTATAGTACTTAGGAAATTTCTAACTTGTAAATATCTAAAAAAATGTATTCTTGATAAGTTATATTTGTTAGATAATTGTTCAAAAGACATAAGGGAACCATCTAAAAATAAATCCAAAAACCGTAAAATACCCTTAGTCTTCCAAGTTTGAAAAGCGCGATCCGTAAAAGAGGGAGGAAAAAATATGTTACCTAAAATAGGAATCGCTAACCCGAATTGATTAAGATCAAAAAATTTTCTGAATTGAAACCAAATGCGCAAAGCATATTTAACTATCGGGTTAGAGACCTGCTTAAGACGTTTCGAATCAAAAGGAAGAGAGGAACCTAAAATAGAACCAAGTGTATAACCCTGAACAGATTGTAATTCCAATGCTACCCATTTAGGAATAAATAGTATGTCCCGATCAAGTAACCAAAATTTCATATGTCGAATATTAATAGCCCAATAATAAAATCTAAAGTTAGGTAATGCTAAACCTCCATCTCTCTTAGCTTTCTGTAAATGTATTTTACCCAGTCTCGGATTCTTGTTCTGCCAAATAAATGAAGAAATTTTAGAGTCAACTTTATCAAAAAAAGATTTAGGAACGAAAATTGGTAATGCCTGAAACACATATAAAAATTTTGGCAAAAAAAACATCTTAACTGCATTAATACGACCAATCAAAGTTAAATATAAGGGAAACCATTTAGATGAAAGTTGAGTAATATGGTCTATTAATGGTAAAAAGTTAGTCTTAAATAAATCTTTATGTTTACAAGTAATTTTAATCCCAAGATATGAAAAGTAATTATTAATCAATTTAAATGGAAATTTATAATATAAGGGAAGATGTTTATTAATCGGAAAAAGTTCACTCTTACTAAGATTTAATTTATAACCTGAGAAAAGACCAAATTGTGCTAATAACTCTAAAACAGCAGGAATGGATCTCTCAGGATTAGAAATATATAAAAGTAAATCATCAGCATAGAGTGATAATTTATGGGACTTTAATCCCCGAGTTATCCCAGTAATATTTAAAGATTCTCGAATAGCAATTGCAAGAGGTTCTAATGCAATATCAAATAATAGGGGACTAAGAGGACAGCCTTGTCGAGTACCACGAAAGAGAGGAAAAAAAGGTGAGTTTAAGGAGTTAGTACGAACCGAGGCTACAGGGGAATAATATAACAGTTTAATCCAGGATATAAATTTCAAGCTAAAATTAAACATTTCAAGCACCTTAAATAAATAAGGCCATTCTACTCTATCAAAAGCTTTCTCGGCATCTAAAGAAATAACACACTCAGGAACATTTTGTGAGGGAGTATAAACGATATTTAACAATGTACGAATATTATAAAAAGAGTAACGACCTTTAATAAAACCCGTTTGGTCTTCCGAAATAATAGAAGGAAGTACTTTTTCTAGTCTATTTGCTAATAACTTAGAAAAAACTTTAGAATCAACATTTAATAAAGATATTGGTCTATAAGATGCACATTGAGCAGGGTCTTTATCCTTCTTTAGTATTAAAGAAATTGATGCTCTATTAAAAGATTCCGGAAGTTTACCAAGTTTCAAAGAAGCCTCAAAAACCTTATAGAGCCAAGGAATCAATAAAGAAGCAAAACATTTATAAAATTCAACGGTAAACCCATCAGGGCCAGGAGCTTTCCCCAGATTCATAGAAAAAATAACATTCTTAATCTCATCCATTGTAATGGAAGTATCTAATAAAGAAGACATATCCTGTGAAATCAGAGGGAAGTCTAACTTATCTAAAAAATCATTCATATATTTAGAATCTCGAGGAGACTCTGATTGGTATAAAGAAGAATAAAAATCACAAAAGGTTTGATTAATCCCCACATGATCCAATATCAATCGATCATTTTGGTTATAAATCTGATTGATTTGAGATTTAACATAATTAGATTTCAATTGATTAGCCAGCAGCTTGCCAATTTTATCACTGTGAACATAAAAATCACTTCTTGTTTTCTTTAATTGGTTTACAATCGAGGACGAGAGTAGTAAACTGTGTTCCATTTGAAGTTCAGTTCTTTGTTTGTATAGCTCCTCAGAAGGAGCCATAACATATTTCTTATCAATTTCTTTAATCTTGTCCACAATTACCATCTCCTCCTGCTTCTGTTTCTTCCTCAAAGCAACGGAATACGAAATAATCTGACCCCGAATATAGGCTTTAAAAGTGTCCCAAAGAGTGTTAACCGAAATATCTTCTGTATGGTTAATTGTAAAAAAAAGCTCAATCTGTTCATTCATAAAATTAACAAAGTCCGAGTCCTGAAGCAACAGCGAATTAAAACGCCATTGTCTATTGTTTGGTATATTGGCCATAATTTTAATAGAAAGCTTAAGTGGAGCATGATCCGAAATGGTTATAGAATCATAATCACATTTAATCACTGAAGAAATGAGACGAGAATCAATGAAAAAATAATCAATTCTTGAATAGGAATGATGAACATGTGAAAAGAAGGAAAAATCTTTTTCCTGAGGATGCAGAAAACGCCAAATGTCCGTCGACCCAGAATCAGAAAGGAAAAAATTAATCAAATTTGCAGATTTATTAGGTAAAGTCCGTAAAGGAGCCGAACGGTCCAAAGCTGGAGATAAACAGGTATTAAGATCTCCGCCCCAAATCAATGAAAACTCGTTCAAATTCGGAAACTGATCAAACAATGATTTATAAAATTCCGGACAATCCATATTAGGAGCATAAACATTAACCAAAACTACTTTTTTATTAAATAATAAACCACTAACCAATAAAAATCTACCATTCGGATCAGAGATAATATCCTGTTGTATAAAAGTAACTGAGGAGTCTATAAAGATAGAGACGCCTCGAATCTTAGCATTGGAGTTCGAATGAAATTGTTGTCCCTTCCAAAATTTGAAAAAACGTAGTCTGTCCCCCCTCCGTACATGGGTCTCTTGTAAAAATAAAATTTGTGCTTTAAGTCTCCGGAACACTTTAAAAACTTTTTTCCTTTTAATAGGATGATTAAGACCATTAGTATTCCAGGAGACAAAATTAATAATAGACTCCATAAATCCTAAAGTCAACCCATAACAAGGAGGATTGACAATAGGCGCGACCCACAGACCCGGAGAGGAAACAGAACATACAAAAGATACCGGGGAAAAGGACGTAACCAATACTTCAATAATGTATATAGCCCAAAGAGAAACAAACTAAAACGTGAAGCCCCTCCCACCGCCCCCCACCCCAGGACCCCAAGGCGAAATCTAAAGCAGACCCGCCAGAAAGAAGCAAGCGCTAAAACTACCCCCATGACTTCCGGTATACGCTCCCTAAAAAAAAGGTATAAATATGAAAAGGATCAGCTAATTGTAAAACAGTAAAAAATAAGTAAAAAAAAGTTAGCTCAATTAAAATACACACAGAACAGAACAAAAGCCGGAAAGTATATATTAAAAAAAACCACAATAAACCTCAAACTCATGAATAGACACAGCAACAAAAAAAATAGGATTATTAACATAAAATGATTATAAAAAGCAAAACAGAATAAAATTTAAAAAAAACTACAAAATTTAAGGCCGCACAGGAAATACGTAAGATGACAAAAGGGAAGTAACCACCCAGAATCCCCTGGGAAAAGAAAGAAATGACGCAGTTAAAAAGAAAGTTTAGCAGCCATATTAAGAAATCGAAAGTAAACTTTTCTGCCCAAATAGGGCACAGAAAAGTTAAAACCAACCAATTCACAGCCTCCGATCAACGGAGAAAATTAAAAAAAGGCAATTAAGATGTTGAAGATGAAAGTTGATCCAGATAACTCTGGGCATCCGATGGAGAATCAAAAAAACGAAGAGCTCCATCTAACATGCGAATCCTTAGACGTGCAGGGTACAGCAGCGCTGGTCTTAAATCCATCTTATAGAATTCCGACATCACGGATCTGTAACGGACCCGTTGGTCCCAGATTGGTTTACTGAAATCTTCCACGAATCGGAACTTAAGATCCGAAAAATCAATGAAACCTTTAGATCGAGCGAATCGAAACAGTCTCTCCTTATCTTGAAAGTAATGAAAACGTAAGATAACATGCCTAGGTCTATCTGACCTAGACGAGTATGATGGGATTCTGTGAACACGATCCAGTAGCGGTGGTTGGTCAGGAAATACAGTAGGGAATGCATCTTTTAAAAGTTGGGAGAAATATTTCATAGGGTTGTTAGCTTCCACGGCTTCCCTGACGCCAATCATTCGTAAATTCTGCCGTCGCATTCTAGATTCCAAGTCAGAGTTTTTAAAAGTCAAAAAGTCAAGTTTCTTCTTCATTACATTAATTGTTTCTTCGACTTTCCCCATCTTAAGCTCACTTTGTTGCGCGGATTTTTGAAGACCAGATATAGCCGACTGATGTTCCGCAATACATGTTTGCATCTTATCAATTAAATCGGCAATTTTCTGGAACTTAGTTGAGATTTCCATATGAATCAGGTCTTTAACAAAGCCCATAATTTCTGTACGAATCATCTCCCTAACAGAGGTTGAAATTTCCCTCTGAATTAACTCCGATATAGCTTCCAAAGTCACCGGTGATTCAGTCGGAGGGAGATCCGTAGCTTTCGGTTTAACCGGAGGTTTACCATCCTTGCCGTCTTTCCCGTTCTTAGACATAGCAGATCTAAGTTCCATCCAATTGTCAGAGAATTCAGTTTAATTCAAAGTATTGTAAAAATTGATGCCTTAATAGTTAATTAAAGTATAGCTGACCATAGAGAGAAAAAACTCAGAGGTAATGGAGCGAGTCAAGAACGCGACTTCACTCCATGAGCGCTACCGGAAGTCCCCTCAAACAGGTTCTCTCTCACTCAGATTCTTTGCTACTACATTTGCAACAACTGTTGTTTCGGTCTGCATTCATAGAGTTGTACTGCAAAGAAGTTACTCCTTTGCTCATGTGCCTGTGCTGCCCATCTACACTGATTCTACTTGCCCATATTAAGACAATATTCTGCTATTGCATTCTCCGTTGCATCCTTCCAGTGGTTCAGCAACCAGAACAGCACACAGTACTCCCAAGTAGAGCCTAACCAGTGTTTGATAAAGGTGCAACATTACATTCCAACTCTTGTTTTTTTTATATAAACACGAGAAATTCTGCAGATGCTGGAAGTCCAAAGAAACACACACATAATGCTGGAGGAACTCAGCAGGTCAGGCAGCATTTGTAAAAGTGAATAAACAGGCGATGTTTCGGGCCGAGACCCTTCTCCATGACTGGCACGACCTATGAAGGCAGGCATGCTATTCGCCACCTCCACCGCCCCATTGATGAGTGTTGACACTTTCAGAAAGTTGTGGACTAGAATCCCTCTGTTCATCAGTGTTTCTTGGTGCCCTTCCGTTTACAGTCTATGTCCTTCCCTGACAACAAAGCAGGAGTAGCAGAGGGGAAGAGTTGATCCTATTCCCATCTCATATGTCATTTCACCTTACTCTTTCCTGCACCGTGCAGGGAATCTGAGTTGGCGACCATTGAGGAGCTGCTGAAGAATTACAGGGGTTGCCATCAGTCACTGATAGACTGGATTGAGGAGACTACTGCTCAGCAAGGCAAGATGGAGCCGGGCAAGGCAGAAGACACGAAGATCCTATCAGAGCAGCTGAGTCAACAGACGGTAGGAAATACCACATCTACTTAACGTGATGTTATCCTCAGTAGTAATGGAATTGGTTGAAGTGATTTTTTTTTGCAAATGAAAAGAATTATTTATTAGGGGGCAGAGCTTTAGAAGTAAAGTTTCTGAGCTGATTTCTTGTATTGTTTTACCTGTTACTGGAGTTTACATGCCTTTAGATTATTTTACGCTGCTGTATAAATTTCACATCCTAAACTCAATCATCATCATCATCATCATTATGTGCCGTGTCATATGACGTGGGGCCGACTGGTGGCGCAGTGGTATCAGCGCTGGAGTTTGGAGCGGAAGGTCTCGAGTTCGAATCCAGCCGGCTCCCTTGCATGCTTTCCATCCGTGCTGGGTTGAGCGTCGAGCTAGCAACTGGGTCTCGTAAAAATAAGAAAGCCTGTTAAAAAAATGCCGTCATGACGGCATCCTGATGACTCCACTCAAAATTAAGGGCTTTCTTCTTCATATGACGTGGGCAATCATAGTCCCATGGCCATGGTTGTTCTTGGCAATTTTTTTCTACAGAAGTGGTTTGCCATTGCCTTCTTCTGGGCAGTGTCTTTACAAGACGGGTGACCTCAGCCGTTACCAATACCCTTCAGAGATTGTCTGCTTGGCATCAGTGGGCACAGAACCAGGACTTGTGATGTGCACCAGCTGCTCACGTGACCATCCACCTCCTGCTCCCATGACTTCACTTGACCCTGATTGGGGGTGAGGAAGTGGGGTATAAGCAGCTCTTACACCTTGTCCAATTGACTAGTGGAGGGCAGGAGTGCCTTACACCACCTTTGATAGAGACATGTCTCCACCCCACCACCCGTTATAACGTAGTACATTTCCAAAAAAAAAGCAAGAATGGTGCAGAAATTGGGAATCATGTAAGTAGAATCACTTAAATTATTTGTTTCTGTGTAGGCATTGGTTGCTGAAATTGAAAATAACCAAACAAAACTTGATGAATGCCAGACCCTGTCTAAACAGTACTCTGCAGCTGTGAAGGTAAGCCTTTGCATTTATTGGATCAGATTGGATTGAACTTACTCTGAAAGAACACAGGATTTCAAATGGCCTCACTCTGATTTCCTCAGGATTATGAACTGCAGTTGATGACCTACAGAGCCTTTGTTGAATCTCATCAAAAATCGCCCGTAAAACGCCGGAGAATCCATTCATCATCTGATGTCATTACCCAAGAGGTGGGAAATGTTTGTAGAGTCTAAGATTTTATTCCTGCCAACTACATTGTAAACTTAATTTTGAAGATTTTTGGAACATTCTATCTTTTCTATAGTTCATGGATCTGAGAACCCAATATACAGCACTAGTTACTCTAACAACTCAACATGTGAAGTACATCAGTGATGCTTTGAGGCGACTGGAAGAAGAGGAAGTAAGTGTCTAGTTTAAATTTATTGTCATGGGCATGCATACTCACAGCCGCCCAGTGGTGTAGTGGCACCCAGGCTGGGTTTCGAGGCAAGAGATCCCGGGTTCGAATCCAGCCGGCTCTTTCCATCCTTGCTGGCTTGAGCGTCTAGCTAGTACGCGGCCTCGTAAAAAAACAGACAAAATGCTAAAGAAATGGCAAGATTGCCACCCACTGTGTTCCAAAGCACGGAGAGGATCAACATGGATACTCAGATTATAAATGTTATGAAACTTAGCTTTTAGCAGCAGCACAGTATATTACAAACAAAAATTAGCATATTAGGCAGATGAATATGGAAGGTTATGGGTTATGTGCAGGCAGAAGGGAATAATTTAACAGACATTGTGGGCTGAACATCTTTTTCCTATCCTGTTCAATGTTCACATCAGTTCTGTTTGAAGAGTTGAACCTGAATGTGTTTAATCATCTTACAGACAGTGCATGTTTTTTCTATTTATTCCCGAACTTACAGAAAGTTGTTGAGGAGGAAAAGCAGGAACACGTCGAGAAGCTGAAGGAACTCTTGGGCTGGGTTTTGAACACTGATCAGATGCTGAGAAACAAGGAAATTGAATCCGAAACAGCAGGGCTGGAAACCATTGAGCAGTCATTTTGTGAGCAGCAGGTATGTGTACGTCTAGGTCTGGAATGGTAAATCATCAGTGATGAAAGCTAGCATTAGAACGTACAGTTGTCCAAATCCATAACCATGGCGCTCACTCCTGATGAAGGTAAAAGCAAGCCACTATTTCACACAGAATCAGGTTTAATATCATTGGTATATGTCTTAAAATTATTTAAGGGGAAGAAGCTGTTCCTAAATCACTGTGCACCTTCAGGCTTCTGTACCTCCTCCTTGATGGTAGCAATGAGGAGAGGGTATGTCCAGAGTGATGAGAGTCTTCAATGATGGCACAGCCTTTTTGAGGCATTGCGGCTTGAAGATGTCCTGGACACTACAGAGGCCAGTGCCCATGATGGAGCTGACTAATTTTACAACTCTCTGCAGCTTACTTCGACCCTGTGCAGTAGCCCCACCCACATCTCCCCGTACCAGATGGTGATGCAGCCAGTTAGAATGCTCTCAACAATACATCTGTAGAAATTTGCAAGTGTTTCAGGTGACATACCACATCTCCTCAGACTCCGAATGAAGTATAGCCGCTGTTGTGCATTCTTAGTAGCTGCATTGATATGTTGGGACCATGTTAGATCCTCAGAGATCTTGACACCCAGGAACTTGAAATAGCTCACTCTCTGCACTTCTGAAAAGGGGTGTTTCATCAAAATTAAGGACCCCCCCCCGCCCCATCCTCAATGGCTGCCAGCTTGTAACCTTTGGAAATGAAAGGTTTTACACACCAAGCTTCCTTTCCTCAGTTTGATCTAGCATGTACAGAGATAATGGAGCCTCACTGTGTTTGTTTTCAGCTCTTTGAGTTTTTGTATTAATCATTATGTCCTTTTTTCTCGATATAGAATAGTACAGCACAGTACAGGTCCTTCGGCCCACATTGTTGTGCCAACCCTCAAACCCTGCCTCCCCTATAACCCCCCCACCTTAAATTCTTCCATATACCTGTCTAGTAGTCTCTTAAATTTCACTAGTGTATCTGCCTCCACCACTGACTCAGGCAGTGCATTCCACGCACCAACCACTCTCTGAGTAAAAAACCTTCCTCTAATAACCCCCTTGAACTTCCCGCCCCTTACCTTAAAGCCATGTCCCCTTGTATTGAGCAGTGGTGCCCTGGGGAAGAGCTGCTGGCTGTCCACTCTATCTATTCCTCTTAATATCTTGTACACCTCTATCATGTCTCCTGTCATCCTCCTTCTCTCCAAAGAGTAAAGCCCTAGCTCCCTTAATCTCTGATCATAATCCATACTCTCTAAACCAGGCAACATCCTGGTAAATCTCCTCTGTACCCTTTCCAATGCTTCCACATCCTTCCTATAGTGAGGTGACCAGAACTGGACACAGTACTCCAAGTGTGGCCTAACTAGAGTTTTATAGAGCTGCATCATTACATCGCGACTATAATTTTTCTTGAAGTATTTCAAGCAGAACCAACTAAAACTAGTTACAGTCGACCCAGAAACTGCATTTACTGCATTTCATTATTTCTCTAGATCACGTTTTCCAACCTTTTTTATGCCATGGACCCTTACCGATAACAGAGGGTCTGTGGAACCCAGGTTGGGAACCCATGCCTACCTTGAAAGTAATTTTTTACATCAGAAGATGCAAATCTCTCATTAGAGATGGGAATACCTGGAGATTTTTTTAAGCTGCATGAAAAGGGCAGCGCAAGGAAGAGGACAAAATGCATGCCCCTTGGGATGCCTAATTCCAGAGGGCAAGCACTTAAGGCGAGAAGGGTAACTGTCAGAGGAGATGTGCAGGGCAAGTTTTTCATTTACACAGTGGTGGGTGCCTGAATGACTGGGGTGGTGGAGGATACAAATACAATAGAGGCGTTTGAGGGGCTTTTAGATAGGCACCTGAATGTACAGGAAATGGAATGATATGGATATTGTGTAGGCAGAAGGGATTAGTGTAGTTGGGCATGTGATTTTACTAATGGAATTGTTTCGGCAAGACCTGGTGAGACAAAGAGCCTGTTCTTGTGCTGTTCCACATTCTGGTGAGATGAGACGCAGTAAAGATTTAAATGGAAAAGGGGTGAAAATGCTAATAAAATAAAGGGGTGTAGATGATCAATAATTACCTCAGAGTCATTGAAGAAATGCAAAAAGAATTTGGACAGGAGTGTCGGCTGAGATTGTTGAATTCTTTGTTCGGTCCAGGGGGCTGTAATACATCTCATCAGAAAAATGAGATACTATTAAACTTCATGTAACGATGAACATTCAAGGATAGAAATGTGAGAAAGAGCAGGAATTAACGTAACAGGTGACTGGAAGCTGATGGTCACGCTTGTGATCTGAACTGTATTCAGTTCTGGTCACCTCATTACAGAAAGGATGTGGATACTATAGAGAGAGAGAGAGAGCAGCAGAGATTTAGAAGGATGTTGCCTGGATTGGAGAGTGTGCCCTATGAGAATAAGCTGAGTGAACTTAGCCTTTTCTCCTTGGAGCGACGGAGTATGAGAGGTGACCTGATAGAGGTGTATAAGATGATGAGAGGCATTGATCATGTGGATAGCCAGAGGGCTGAAATGGCTAACACGAGGGGGCACAGTTTTAAGGTGCTTGGAAGTAGGTACAAGGGGGATGTCAGAGGTAAGTTTTTCACACAGAGAGTGGTGGGTGTGTGGAATACACTGCCAGTGCAGGTGGTAGAGGCGGATGCAATGGGTCTTTTAAGAGACTCTTAGATAGGTACATGGAGCTTAGAAAAATAGACAGCTGTGCAGTAGGGAAATTCTAGGCAGCTAGGTTACACGATTAGCACAACATTGTGGGTGGAAGGGCCAGTAATGTGCCGTAGATTTCCTATGTTCTATGTTTTATGAACTGAAGTATTCTGTAAGCAGCTACCCAAAATGGTGCAAGTAAATTACTGATTCATATTAATAGACTGTTTGAAGTTGGAGAGGGGCAGGTAAAAGGATGAATGAAATCAAAAAGTAAATAAATTCAGTTGCTGGAAATCTGAAATAAAAACACCAAAAGCTGGGGAAAATTTAGCAATTTGGGTGGCAACTGTGGAGTGAGAAAAGGAATTAACATTTGCAGTCAATGAAATGGCATATAACTAGAGAATCGCGGCAAGGTGGGACTCTGCCTTTGGACTCCACTGACATTCTTGCGTCAGTGCCAGGAAAATTTGGCTGGTGTTTTTGGGACTTCCTTGATCGCATGGGAGCACTGAATACTGGCAATCGCACAAAGAAATGTCAGCATTTACTGTGGTACTGCCAGCATTTCTCGGCAAAATCCAGGCGATTTAATATTTAGCTTTAGTTCTTGTGTTCAAAGTTAGAGAAATACATTTTGTTCCTGGCATTTAAAAAAATCTTCTTAACTGATTCCATACATATGCTGTTTTGCATTTCTAATGGTAATTTGATATTGACAACACTTTTTCGCTCTTTTCATGAAAAATTATAAAATAAATTGTAATTATTATAAACTAGGTTCACATGTATTATTTATTGCTTTTTTGTCCACTAATCAGATATAATCTTAATTCTTATTTTTGTTGTATTTCCATATTCTGTGTCTATTCTATTCAATGGAGCAGGTCGATGGGAATAGGCAGTTTAAATAATTCGTCATGGTCTAGATGGGTTGAAAAGCCTGTGCTGTACTTTTCTATGAATCAATTACCTTTTTCCATGTGCAGTTTGATGTGATGATACATGTGTGATTATTTTGATAAGTAGTTAGCCTGTTTTCTGAGCCTTGGTAAAGGATAGGTAATTTTACATGTGAAGTATATTTACCTGGCTTCAGCAAGCATATGCAAGCAATTTCTACTAAGATTAGTGTATGTTGTTCAAACCACATTGCTACATCTGTGCTAAGTTAACAATTTCTTTTGGAAGACATAGCTGTAAGTGGAAGAAAGTCAACAAAGCATAAAAATGGAGCCTCAAAATATTCATTAACATTGTAGGCAATGACTGAAGAACTCAATGCCAAGAGAGATCAAGTAGCAGAAGCAATTAAAACAGCACAGATTTTTCTTGCCAAACATGGACACAGGTTAGTTGTTTTTGAATATAATATTCATATTGAAGCATCAGCTGATACTCTGAGAATATATCACTAAAATAGCACAGCTGGAATTGGAAAAATATCTGTTTCCGCTCTTAATTATAGGTATGGAAAATGAGATCTTGTTAGTTGAAATTCCTGTTGAGATCATGCTTTTACATAAATGTGCAAAATAATCCTTGTATAGGAAGTTCTATTGTTTACACAAGAGATTCTGCAGATGCTGGGTATCCAGAGCAACGCACACAAAATGCTGGAGGAACTGACCAGGTCAGGCAGCATCTATGGAAATGAGTAAGCAGTTGACGTTTCGGGCTGAGACCTTTCATCAGGTCTATTGTTTTTCTTGGTCAGTCTTTCAAAAAAAAATGTTTTCAGCATTGGCACACTATGATAATCAGTGATTTCAACAGCACCACACTAGGTTCCAGTGCCATAATTCACGCCACAGAGTTACAGGTGACCCTTTTGGTGTGGCACCTGTGGCTGTTCTCAATCTCGGCTTACTTCGTCGTCAGCAGAAACACAGTCTGTGACATGACCTCGCTAAAGCCTCTTGACTGTATCCCCATCATCCCATTAAGGGGGCTGCACGATAGCGTAGTGGTGAGCAGGATGGTTTACAGCAGAGGTGACCTGGGTTCAATTCCCACAACTGCCTGTAAGGAGTTTGTACGTTTTTCCCGTGACCGCGTGGGCTTCCTACGGGTGCTCTGGTTTCCTCCCACAGTCCAAAGACGTGCAGGTTAATTGCTCATCATAAATTGCCCCATGATTAGGCTAGGATTAAATCAGGGGATTGCTGGGCAGCTTAGCAATGCTGTATCCAAATAAAAATAAACAGTTTGCCATTTTGCGCATTAATTCATTTATTAATGCACATTGAGTAAATTCTAATAGGTAGTTTGACCAAGAAAAATCTGAACACATGCAGTTCTGTACATGATTACCATTTGCACTGTAAAATGCCATGTTGTATTTACAGAAGTAGCAGCAGTTGGACTTATTTATTCATTCAGTTGAGATTGACTGTCATCTAGTGTTCAGCTCCCTACGTAAGTTGGTCTCAGAGTTGCGACGTGAGCTGATCGCTGGATACTGGTACATTTGTCACTTCCCTGTGTTGCTGAGCTTCGTAGAAAGTCCGTCAGTGTGATGTGCTGGTGATGTAGAAGAACAGCTTAGAATGTTGTTTATAAACATGGATATGCAAAATTAGGATCGGAAATAGTACTTTTGGTTCCCCATGTCTGCTCCTTCGTTTCAGAAAATAATGTCTGATCTGTTTTGTAACCTCAACACTGCATTCCAGTTCACCCAACCTTTAAGAATCTTTGTGACCTTCCCTTAAAAATATTCAGAATTTGCTTCAACTAGCCTTTGAGGAAAAGAGTGCTAAATACAGTGGATTTTGGTTAATTGGGACACATTTAGACCAGTACATTTTGGCCCAATTAACCAGCTACCCCAATTAGCTGAAGTTTTATGGAAATGGTTAAAAAGGTATACAAAAAAGCCTCAGTAACAGATTATGTATCTAAGTGAAATACAGAACAAATTAGAACACCACCAATACTGCTACAGTACTATAAAACTGTGTATTAGTTCCAAATAGTTATCAGTGGAGGAATTTATCTAGTGTACGCAACGAACAAAATCAGTACAGTCACCTAGTACAGATAATGGACTGCCTTCATACAATGTCATCGACTGTCTTCAGTTTCATTGTAACAATCAAATGATTGTTAACACCTTCAAATTCTTTGTAGTTTCTAACTTGCTGACGTAATTGTTTCATTTTTCACTTCTGACTATTTCTGGCATCTCCAAGCCTGAATGCTTGAAACCGCAGTGAACTAAACGGCTTGGAATTGCCTTGCTGCTTATTTTGCGCCAACTATCAGTGACAAAAATCACTTTTTTTTGAATACAAACACACACAGCCGATGCTATTTAAAAACGGTTCGCTCTAAGGACAGTGTAGCGTTTAACAGCCACACAAGTACATGGGACTGACACTAGCTGGAACCTGTTTGGCAAGTTTCCTGCCCCAATTAATTGGCACGGTGTCCCAAATAAATGAAGGAAATCCTGGCAATTTTCTTGATTTGTTTTTGTTCTTGAAGATCCAAATAAGTGACTGCCCTGATTAACTACTGGCCAAATTAACCAGAATCCAAGTGACTCACAACTCTGAGAGGGGGGAAAAAAGAATCATTCCAACTCTCTTAACCTCTCAATTTTAAATAATGTCCCATTGTTCTCATAAGAAAAAAAAGCATCTCCACATTCTTGCTGTCAGCAAGCCTTCATATCTTAAATGTTTCAGTGAAGTCCTTTCCTGAGGTCCCGAATTCCAGCAGATGAAGCCAAGTCTTTGGAACCTTTTCTTTTAGACAAGCCCTCCCATCCAAGGGGTAATGCAGTAAACATGCTCTAAACCAGGGGTTCCCAACCCTTTTTATACAAATGAACGGTACCATCAGCCAAGGGGTCCGTGGCTCCGAGGTTGGGAAGTCTTGCTCTAAACTGCCTTCAAAGCACTAACAATTTTACATTAACTAAGGAAACCGATACTCTGCACAATCCTTTTGCATTTAATTTTGTTTTCAAAATATATTTTGTAATGTTCTAAAATTATTTCTATTAATTTTAACAGCATTTAAATATGTGTGCATTCGAATGTAATTTTAAAACTCCCCAAGTTTTGACAGAACAAATTCAGGGAATGAGGAGTCCATGTTATCTAAGACCTAGTTATATAATTTTTAAAGTGCAGTTTTGGAATGGACAATAGTATTTATTACTCATTCCAAATTGTGCTTGAGACGGTGCGATGAGATGCCGCCTTGAACAGCTGCTGCCCTTAGCTCAGGGGTTCCCAACCTTCTTTATGCCACGGACTAATACCATTTAGTAAGGGGTCCTTGGACCCTGGCTTAGGAACCCCTGTCTTAGATGGAGTTACTCCCACGGTGATTTTGGAAACTGTGTTTCTGCCCTGGTCTGCCTTGATGGTAAAAATCATGGGAATAGAAGAGGAAGGAGCCTGGGTAAGTATCTGCAGACCCTGTTGAATGCTTGTCACTGGCTCCCAGTGGACAATCTGGGGATGTGCGGGCAGGCAGGTAGTGCTGAGTGGATGGTTCGCCCGAATGTGTTGGTATAAATAATTAGGTATTAAAAATCTGAAATAAAAGCAAATTGCTGGAAAAATGCAACATCAGTGGAAAGCGAAAGAGTTGACCAATATCTACGCTCTCTGATTTGCCATTTCTAAGGTTCAGAGATGAAGTCACAGTCTAGGATCCTTCATCAGAATAAGCTTAATACCGTGTAGAATGGGATGCCAACTATTTGATATCATTCCTGTTGCTATTTCAAGGTAGCATTTTCATCATCTATTTGAAAGACTGAAGATTAGCTTTATTTTTCCCATCGTACTTTGAAACATCAATACATAGTGAAATGTATCATTTGTGTCAATGGCCAACACATCCTGACTGTGTGCTGGGGACAGCCTGCAAATGTCACCACACTTCTGGCACCAACATAGCATGCCCACAGTTTACTAACCCTCATCCATTCATCTTTGGAATGTGGGAGGAAACCGGAACACACACACGGAGAGCACACAGACTCCTTACGGATAGCGACGGGAATTGAACCTAGGTCACTGGCACTATGCTAACCGCTACACTACCTTGTAGTATTACTGTGTGATTGATGCTTAACTCAACATTTTTAAGAAGAGATGTCTTGGCCCAAAGTTTCCATAGATGCTGCCTAATCTGCGGAGTTCCTCCAGCATTTTGTGTGTGTGTGTTGCTTTGAATTTCCAACATCTGCTGATTTCTTGTCTTTAAGAATGCCAAGATGAGAATTCAGTCGAGACAACGTAAAACAAAACTTCATTTGTATTGCATTTAACAGTGTTAAAGGATCACGCCTATCATTAAGGGAGCTGAAACCCAGCCTGTGGAAATATAAATGTATTTGCAGGTCATGGAGTGTTACCTCCCTCCATTGGCTCAAAGTGTGTCAAGACTTTGTGGTATTTTTCTATTTTGAAGCGACATATGGACAGCTCAGTGGCAGAGTGAGTGTTGTTGTTAGAACAACCCATGTTCAATTCTGACCGTGTGAGCTTACATGTTCACCCTGGTTTTGTGCTTCATGAGACCCTCAGTAGAACTTAGTGAACTAAAACAAAAAATGTCATCCTAAACATGTAACATTTTGAAAGGTAAACTCATGACTTATCTGCAAACTTAGCTTGTAATGGGGTATACCGATAGTACTGACTAATTACATACCTTAATCAGCACACTGCTGGAGGAACTCGGCAGGTCAGGCAGCATCTATCGTCAACATTTCAGGTCAAGACCCTTCTTCAGGACTGAGAAGGGAGGTATGGGGGGGGTGGGAGAGAAGATGTTAGAATAGTGAAAGTGGGAGGAGGGGAAGGAGGTTAGCTGGAAGGTGGGAGATGAAGCCAGGTGGGTGGGAAAGCTAAAGGGCTGGAGAAGAAGGTACACACACAAAATCCTGGAGGAACTCAGCAGGCCAGGGAGCAACCATGGAAAAGAGTGAACGGTGTAAGTTTCGGACTGAGACCCTTCTTCAGGAGAAGAAGGGATCTGATGGGAGAGATACCTTAATGTTCACTGTCGTTTTGGTTAAATGGTCAGTGAAGTTAGAATTTGAGTTTTCAAAGCCAACTGTGGAATTAGTTTTTAAAGAATTAAAGCATTTGGTTCATTATTTTCTCATAGATCAGATTTATGAAAACAAGAAGAAAAACTGCACTAAAAGCACAATTAACCAACTAGACCTTACCTTGTAGAAAAGTCCTGTTCTGTTAGGCAATAGTCTGATTTCCATTCCCTTTCCCTTCATCTCCTTTGCCGCCTTGTTTGTCCAGTTCCTGGACCATCTTAATGGAGAAGTTATTTGCCTTCGCAGAATATCTCCACAAGAACAGCAGCAGGTGACATCACAATTGAACACGCTGAAAGAAACCTATGGCAAATTGTGTGACCAGTCTGCAGAAGAGCTCCAGCGACTACAAAATAAACTCACTCATGAGGTGCAACGAAAGGTACACTTTGGAGGAATAATCTATTGCTTAGAAGTTAATACTTTAAATGTGTTTTTATCATGTCAGGGATTAGATAATATGACCTGCATGCATCAAAGTATGTATGGAATTGTGAATGTGTAAATGAATGTAAATGACACTGCATGGTGTGTTTTACCTGTAATGGCACGAACATCATTACTCACATTATATCAGACTACTCATCATTTCAGGACGATTTTTCGTTTCTCAGCCAATTCTCTCCAATTCAGTGTGCTGCACTTGGTGGCAAATTATTTATGCTCAGCCTTGTCCTTTTCCAAGGCAGGTACACAAGTGTGTGCTTAATTATCCCAATAACTCAAACAAGATAAAAATCCTGTTTTCATTCCTATTTTATAAATTGGTCTGGATATCATTCAGTGAACAAGTAGTCTGATTTGTGTAAATTAAAATGAAAGGTATCATATTTATACATTTCCTTTCACAGCCTTAGGTTATCCCAAGACACTTTACTCTGTGAGCTATATTGAAGTGTAAATCCTATAACTGCAGATGCTGGGTATCTGAAATGAAAACAGAAAATGCTGGGAACTTAGAAAGTCATGATAAGACCAACCTGCTGATTGTTTCCAGCATTTTCTGTTCTTTATATTTCAAGTTTAGCTATTTCTGTAGGGTGGGTTGCGCAAAATAGTCTTTTGGAAGCAGGGGTAAAATTATACTCTTTGCTTCTGTGGTGACAGTTAAGAATAAATACTTACCAAAACCCCAAGAAGAACTTGTCCTGATTTGTCTTTGCTTTGTGCCCTGGAATCTTTTGCACCTGACTGAGATGAAAGATGATTTTGTGGCTTAATCCAAATTGGTCCAAATTCTGGACACATCTGATAAATCGTGATGAAAGCAGCTTCCGTCCGATGCGATGACGATACATTGTCTGAGAAACATCATCTGAATTTGTTCGGACCTCATGTTCGTTGTGTATTGCTTCAACTACTCATGACTCTGTGTGTGTGTGTGTGTGTGTGTGTGGAAAGATGAGAGGAGTGCAGATAAGTTGGTTCTTTGCTCACTACCAATTTTCTGAAATTTCCTTCCCGTTATCTAGGACAGATATAAATGTGTGTGTGTGAATATAAAATGTTGCCTTGTATACAGTGATGCACCATGAAATAGAAAATACCATTTAAATTTAAAAATGAGCACGTCATAAATTATTATTGATCTATTCAGTATTTTTAAAGGCTTTTGGTTATTTATCACAAATCAATTCATCTTCAAACTTGCTTTTCCTGAATTGTTCAGCAAAAAGCAGGATGTGTATCTAATGTCTTTCTTGCTTCACTGTGGAAGGGAACCCATGTTTGAAGTATGGTATAGTCTTTGCTTGCTGTAAAGAGCATAGTGCGATCATTATCAAGTCTAAATTTCCATGACAAATTGAGCATGATGTGTCACTATGGATTTCCTGTGAATAAATATGTCAAATTAACCAGCATCCTTGCTTACAACTCAAAACTAACCATTGTGAAATAGAAGATGGATTAAAATTTGATACCAAAAATCCCTATAAAAGCCGCATGCTGGACCTAACCACAAGCTTACACTGTGTGTGTGATACTGCTGAAATACTCGCATTAGCTCTGTTTTGCCACTGGCAAGCCATCGTTGCTGGTAAGTAATTGTTTTTGTCTTCTTCTGTTTTAAATGTGTTACATTGTCGTGTTTCTCTATTTGTCCTTTGTGACTCTAATTCAAAGCGAAGTCTTAGACAATAACAAAAAAAACTCCCAAAGTAAGCAGCAGGCATGGCGGACATAAATCAATCTTGTCCCAAAATGGAATATAATCAGGTTTATTGTCTAAGATGTATGTTGTAATAATGTGTTGTTTTGCAGCAGTAGAGTGCAAAATGGTAAATTACTAGAATAAATATAAATAGGTGTAGCTTGTGGACCATTGGAAAATCTGATGGCCGAAGGGAAGAAGCTGTTCTTAAATTGTCGACTGTGCGTCTTCAGGCTCCTGTATCTCCTCCCCATTGGTAATAAGAAAAAGGGCACGTCCCAGATGGTGAGGGTCCTTAATAATGGATGCTGCCTTCTTGAGGCAACTGCATCAAGGATGTCCATGATGTTCGGAGACTTGTGCTGGTGATGGAGCTGGTTGAGTATACAACCCTCTGCAGCCTTTCTCTATCCTGCACATTCTAGCCTCTGTTCCAGTGAGGCAACCAGTCAATACACTCTCAACCATACATCTGTAGAAATTTAAAAGTGTCTTCGACAACATACCAAATCTCCTCAAACTTCTAAAGAAATATTTCATCTGGAGCTTGATATGGTCTCATATCGTTTCCTGAATCACCTACCTCAAATGCACGTAAAATGCTTTCTGGCAAGCCCTTGGTGGTGATCTCACCTCTCGCCCACTAGAGCAGACAGCAATATAACTCTTTGTGTCTAGAATCTGACAGAAGTCCAAATGCTTTCTCACAAGGTAGAAGAGAAAATCAGCAAATTTAAGATTAAATGTATACTTTTGATCAGAAATTCGTTTTGTAAGTATGGACGTAAAATTAAAAAGAGGGGAATCGAATTATGTAGCATTTTCATAGAAACAGATCTAATCTTGATTTGTTGCCATCATTTTTAGTATTGAAATCAAATTATATTTGAAATGATGTATAATATTATTTATAAAAAGAAATCCATGATTCCTGTTTACTAACTGAGATAGGTTAACATACCTATGGAAATATATAGCCATCCTTTGAAATTAAAAAGGTGCAGACCTATTGTTTGGTCTACAGAAAGAAATGAAGTTCAGCCCAGAGAAAAGGAGAAAACAATATCTGATTTCTTAACCTACTTCCTTTCTGTCCCATTAATAACTTGAATCTCGTCAGAGTTCAGTATAAGCATTGTTGAGCCCAGTATTAAAACTGTGTTAAATAACAGACGTTACGGAAAAATGTTGTGAAGTTCCAGATCCTTAATACAGTGATCTGGATTTCATTCAAAAAGCATTATCCTGCACAGCGCTTTACAGTACAGGTGACCCTGGTTCAATTCCCACCACTGTCTGTAAGGGGTTTGTATGTTCTCTCCGTGACCACGTGGATTTCCTCTGGGTGCTCCAGTTTCCTCCCACAATCCAATGTCGTACCAGTTGGCTATTGTAAATTATCCTGTGATTAAATTGGGGAATGGTGGGTGGCCAGAAGGACCTACTCCACACTGTATCTCAATAAATAAATAAATAGATAGATAGATAGATAAATTAGGCAATTTCTGGAAGGAGTAATACACTCAAATGATCTCAGTCTAATACTCCTAATGGTCAAGGAGGTCTATAAATAACATTAAATTCAAAGGTTTACATATTACAGAAGTGCAGACATTTTACTCAGCATTTCATTTGGACAATATTATTTGTTACGTTTGCTTTGTTGCTTGCTTTTTTTGTGCAAAATATAATGCTTACTGTGTATCTGTCCCATGACACCGCAAGCTCAGAGTTAATGGAGAAGTTAGTCACACTATAATCTACTGTCTAATATCTATGAATAACATGTCTGGTTCTTAAATTAATTCAGTTTTGAAAAGCCCTTTATCAGCACCAGTGTGTGCATGACGTCTTGGTTTCGAAGTCTGCATCGTTAATCATGTAAAAAAAAATCATAATCTTACAGCCAGTATAGCTGGACAGCTATGGTTTTTTGTACCTAAGATACATTATAAATTGTGGCCCCTATTAACATTGTCCAAAAGATTATGAGGAACTCAAAGTTATTTTATCCACATTTTTTTCAAAACCACATTCCTCCTAACAATGGACATAACATCTTATTTCTTTAGTCGACTGCAGTGTGACTAAAACCAGTTCTGTGCAGTCTGCTGGGATTTGCAAGGCAGTGACGAGTGCCTATTTAGAAGTAGCTTTGGAAAAGCAATTGCATCAGTACTTGGGGAGGGGGAATGGAAGGACACTGGGATGAATTAAATTCCTTTCAAAAAGAATTGGCTCAGACTCAAGGAGTTATATGGCCTCCACCTCCTGTGCTGTATAATTGTGTGACCCTGTTTTTATTTGAATGGTCACATGTTATGTACCTGTAGGCACACAATTATATTCACAATTTCAAAGTGTGTCCAAAGAATATATATAGATTTAAAGAATTGAAACAGGGCAAGGAATAATTTGATGTTGCTCCAATTCCGGAAGGGTGGTGCATTATGCCACATTGATATGTATTAATGCATATTTGTGTCTGGCATAAGCCATCTTTAAAGATTATACTAAAGCTGGCACAATGCTATTCAACATTAGACAAAGTATTGGAGCAGAATTAGGCTATTTGGCCCATCAAGTCGATGCTGCCATTTTCCCTCTTAGCCCCAATCTCTTGCCTTCTCCCCATATCCCTTCATGTCCTGACTAATGAAGAAATTATCAGTCTCTGCCTTAAATATACCCAATGACTTGGCCTCCACACCTGCCTGTGACAGTAAATTCCACAGATTCACAACTCCGGCTAAAACTATTCCTCCTCATCTCCCTTCTAAAAGGACATCCCTCCATTCTGAGGCTGTGTCCTCTTGTCTTAGGCTCCCCCACCATAGGAAACATCCTCTCTGCATCCACTCTATCGAGGCCTTTCAACATCCAATAAGTTGCAATGAGGTCACCCTTCATTCTTCTGAATTCCATTGAGTAGAGGCCCAGAGTCATCGAATGCTCCTCAAATGACAAGCCTTTCAATCCCAGAATCATTTTTCATGAACCTCCTTTGAACTTTCTCCAATGTCAGCACATCCTTTCTTAGATAGCGGGCCCAAAATTGCTCACAATACTCCAAGTGAGGCCTCACCAGTGCTTTATAAAGCTTCGATATTACAGCCTCGATTAGTGGTCTAATTAGTGGTGATTAGCCGATGGTGTTATTTCATTACGTTCCAGTAAAAATCTCATGTCAGATTCAAAACTGCAAAAATTGATGAAAATAAACTGAAAATTAGCACCATAGTAAGAAAATTGATTAAATTCTTCTCAACCAGGGTACATAAATGGAAGAAGTTGACAATTAAAAACCAATTAAAAACAAAGTTCAATAATTAGAACTTGCTTTGTTTTCTTATACATATAGCTACAGATGGAAGGTCTATTTGTTTCTTTTACCTTTCTTCCCATTATTTTGTTGGGAATAGTTCAGACGAAATAAACCTTTATTAATGTTCTCTGCCTAAGATTAAAAGTATGTGTGTAGATTTATTGATTGCTCGAGGTCCAGAGGCCTAACTTGTGATTTACATTTTCCAGGAGTATGAAACAATTGCAGGTGTGATTGACCTGGACACAGTAGAAATCTTTTCCATTTTCCGTGCCATGCAGAAAGGTTTTATAGACCAGGACACGGGCCTCGCTCTGCTGCAGATTCAAGTGATTAATTCTGGCCTCCTGCTTCCTGAGACACATGAATGCCTGTCAGTGGAGCAAGCTTTAGAGAGAGGTGCAATAGATGGTCGAACAGCTGGATCCTTGAAAGAACTACAGGCCGCCATGGAGGTTTTGAAAAGCACGACTTTTAAAAACAACAAGCTGCTCCCCGTTGCTGCTGCTGTTGAAGAGAATAAGATTGAAGAGGATATCGGACTGAAAATTTTGGAGATGCAGCTCAGCTGTGGTTTTGATAACCTAACAGCAGCTGAAGCTGTCAATCTGGAGAAAGTTTTCCAACAGGGCCTGATCACCACTTCCTTGCACTCTAAGATGAAGGCAAGACAAAGAATGCAAAAAAGTTTGATTGATCCCAATACAGGAGAAAAGCTTGTGCTTCTGGAGCTGATGCAACGATGCATTGTAGATAAAGAAACTGGATTAACTTTATTTCCAATAAAGCAGCTTGCAGGTGGGATGATATGCCTGAAATCGGGAAGAAAAGTCAGTATATTTCTTGCGATCCAAGAAGGCCTGATCGATCGACAGGTGATGGTTAGAATGCTAGAGGCCCAGTTATTCGCGGGAGGCATAGTTGACCCCAGAACAGGGCACCGATTAACAGTGGATGAAGCAGTGAGACATAATCTCATCGAACATGATATAGCTTGTTCTATAGTGATCCGTCAGATCCAGATGGGTGGCATTATTGATCCCGTCTCAGGCCAGCGACTGACTCTAGATGAGGCTGTGCAGCGGGATTTGATGACTTCAAGGAGTGCGCTGGTTGTCCTGGAGTCGCTGCTGTCCTTTAAGGGCCTGCTGTGGCCAAAATCTGGTGAGGTCCTTCCTGTGGCCAGTGCATTGCAACAGGGCCTTGTCTCCGCTGAACTCGCGCATACTATCCTGAAGAAGAGACCCACTATATCAGGACTTTATTTCCCAGAAACGACTGAGGTGCTGTCCTGGGAAGAATCAGTTGAACGAGGAATTTTAGATGCCAAATTTGTTGAACTGTTGAAGTCAATTCGTCTTCTTGATATGATACCGAATATGAAAGAACCTAGTTCCCCAAGCTTAGACAGATTGAACTGGAGGACATCAAGTGGAATGCTGCCAAATTCCAGTCCGAAATCCCTGGATGCAGACAACAGTACTGAAGCCTCAGATGCTCAAAGAGCAGAAGAAAGATTATTGTCTTACATAATGGCCCAAAGCTACATGAACGTGCACAATGGCAACAGACTGCTTTTGATTGATGCCAAGTTAAATGACATCTCTACAGAATTCATAAAAGCTGCAGTATTAAAAAGCAAAGAGATGTCAGAAGAATGCAATAACGAATATGATAGCACTGTGGATTCTGTTGAAGTAAAATATCCACATAAGCTGCTATTAGAGCAAAATGGCAGTGTGAAAGCAAGCGATAAGTTAGATCCTGATTATGGAATGCACGAGAGACAATCAGATGGATGGATTAAGGAAATTAGAAGCAGTGAGGAAATACCAGTCAGGAGGAACGTGGATTTTCCAGCCTGCAAGGAAACAAGTGATCAGATTGGAATCTGTTGCGGGGATATTGTGGTTCATGAGCAGCCAACAGCTGGAAGGGAGGAGAAGCCAGTGGAATATGACACTGGTGAAGAAGAAAACCTGAGCATGGATTCTGAAACTTCATTACATAGAATGAGTGATGAAAACCTTCAGCTGCCTTCACAGGATCACGTTGCCAATAAATGTGAGAGAGGGGCCGGAGATTTACAGACAGTTGACTCTCAACCTACTCCAGCCAGTTCAGTTTTGGGTGTTCCAACATCAGCAGCTCACAGGTCATTGCAAGAACCTCAGTGTAGTTTATTACTAAACAACGAAGCCAAATCCGTGATAAGTGAGAGCTGGATTGAGCCTGCTAAACCCCCCCAACACCAGAAATTGGCAATAATTTCAAACGTAACAGATGATAGCTTGGATAATGAGTCCACATTAAACGTTCTGATTGACCAGCTTCAAAGGGGTGGTGTCATTGATGTGCAGACTGGACAAAGACTGGCACTGAAGGAAGCAGTGACCAAGGGGGCGCTACAGAGCCACACCGCTCTCAAACTAATGGAAAAGCTGGGCATCTTCAACGGCTTCTTTGACCCACAGACTTGTGAAACTCTGACCGTCGCTGAGGCTGTGGATGAAGGGCTTGTTAATGAACAGCTGATTCAGAAGATCTTGAACTCTGAGAAGGTCATCTGTGGTGTGATATATCCAGGCTGTGCTTCAGTGCATTCGGTCAAGGATGCAGCTGACGCTGGGCTTCTGGATCAAGAGACTGCAGCAAGGATCCTAGAGGGGCAGGTTGTTTCTGGCGGAATCGTAGATTTAAAGCGAGGCAAACAGTTGTCAGTGACTCTGGCATCAAAAATGGGCCTAGTAGATAAAGTACATCAGGATAATTTGATAAATGTAGAAAAGGCAACAAAAGGAAAAGGATCTGATGAAAGTGCAAAGCTGCGCATGATTGCTTTACAGATGGAAATGAATGGCATAGTGGATCCACAAACAAAAGAACACCTAACTGTTGTTGAAGCAAGGAAAAGGGGAATCATCGATAAACAAGCTGCTCTTAACATTTTGAAGAAGCAGGTGGCTTTTGGTGGAGTTAATCACCACCTGTCAGGAATGAGGCTTTCTGTGACAGATGCTATTGAATGTGGTCTGCTTGATCAGGATGTAGCCAATGAATTGATTGAAGTAGAAAAAGCTAGTCAGCAGGCAAAGGAAATGCAGGTAATTACTTTATCTGAAACAACATCCTTTAGCCTAGAGGACGCTTTCGAAGTTGAAGAAGCCCAAGGACTGAGTGGAAGGATGCAGGTGCCGGTAACTTCCAAAATCTTGGCATTAACACGAAATTCAAATCAAGGAATAACATCTGCACAAGCAAAAGCAATGTCCTCTCCTGAGCAGAATCAAGGGATTGTGGCTCCTGACCAATGTGTGGTGATACCTTACTCAGAGCTGATAAAGAAAGGGAAAATAGACTTGGAATCTGGCCAGAGATACATGGAAGCCAGATATTTCACAGGGGTTATTGATGGACTCACGGGCAAGAACTTAACAGTTGCTGAGGCAATAAAGTCAATGATAGTGGATCCAGTCCCTGCCATGCGACTGCTGCAAGCCCAGGCTGATACTGGTGGGATTGTAGATAGCACCACCGGAAACAGAATGACTTTGATGAAAGCTGCAGAACGTGAGCTGTTAGATGACAATATGGTAAAGATTATAGCCACCAATCAGCTTCTGGGTGGAGGAATAATTGATCCACTCACTGGAGATAGAGTCCCACTCATTGAAGCAGCTGAAAGTGGGCTGATAAGTTGTAAGGTGGCTGAGGAAATCCAGTCCAGTGTGGGATCTATTCATGAAAATTCTTACCCTGACCTGGGCATTGCGACAGAAACTGTAATTAAACCAGTTGGGCAGAGTATGTCTTTTGAAGAGACCTCCTCAGATGAAGGGAGCCAGATATTAAACCCAAGAGTTGAAGAGGATGACCAGTTGAGCATTAGAGATGAAAATTCAGTGATCAGTTATAAACACCCAATGCTGCTTTTACCTGACAACTCAGTGCCTTTATCATCTGAACTACTCTTAGAAAGTGCACTTGATACAAAGGATTCATTTCCTGTCAAATCGGTTGATGATAGAATATATGCATTACATCACAGCAAAGAAGGATTTGCCCCAGAAGCAATAGTGTCCGTGGACACAGAGCCAAACTTGAGCAACTTGGGGAGAAGAGAGGAAGAAATGGAGTTTGATAATTATTCAATAGACTGCTCCAATACTGTGGCAGATGTGCAGGATGTCTTCAATTTGGAAATGACTGAGGCACAGCAATTTATGAAAGGAAAGGACGATCATTTTGCTGGTGAGATACAAGTGGTGGTTTCTAGTGATGCAGAGTATGAGAGTGATCAAGGAGTTTCTTTGACAATGGATCAAGAGCTGGAAGAAATTGAGACAGGTGAAAGAAAATCTTCCTTTCCAAGGAGGGAAGAGCTTCCCGGCTGCTTGCAGAAGGAAATTGAAGAGTTGGCTGGACAAAGAATGATAGATGAAATTTCTGGAGGATGCATGTTTGAAGATAAGAAAGATGGAGAAATGCTTTCAAAACAAATAAATGAGCCCATTGCAAAGCACGTTCATGAAAGTTCAAAACAATTGCAGTCATTTGTTGAAATAACCAAAACTGAAGAGCCAAGTGGTAAAGTAATGGAAGAGGATTGTGTATGTGACGATAGAAAATCGGCAGGAAAACTGATAGAAGATGAAAATAAACTTCCCAGTGCTAGAAAACCAATTGTGTCTCTTGTTCCCACAAAAAGCACGGAATCCAAAGGTGTATCAGCCTTGCAGTTAAGTGAAGGGTATGATCCAATAAAAGCTGCAGATGAACAGAGAATAAATAAATTAACAGAAAATACTAAAACAGACTTGGACCAAAACATTGATTCTGATTTTGAAGCTGATAATAAAAGTACTCAAGTGATGCTGAACCAAGACTTCCTACAGAAACAAATTGATGAACCAACGTTTATGGCCGTGAATGAACAAGCACAGGTTACCAACAAGGGAACTGAAATTGTCAAGGACGAAACAGAAGATACTGAGAAACAGGTAGGCACACTGCATTCTTTTTTAGGAATTAGAATTATTGTTATATTTTTCATCTTTCTTTATACTTCGGTTCCTTTAAGCCTTTGAGAGGAATTTAGGATTTCCATGAATCCTATTTCCTACTTCAGATGGCTTGGTGCAGCTTTCTCCTTTGAATACCTGATTCTGGACTTAGTGTTGAATGTTAAACAGTCAAATTGGTGGCGGGTGATGGAAGAGTTAAATTAAAACAACTAACAGCCCCGTAGGGTTTATTTACAATTTACAACATAGTTGTAGTGCTCTACTTCCCTAACCCACATGTTTGTTTTAAACGATTTTTGGCAAATTTTATTTTAAATTGCTCAGCAATGTAATGTTGAGAATGGGATGACAGTGTAACGTTTCATTTCCAAGTTGGTACAAATATTGACTGACAAAGATATCTGAAATGAGATCTATATCTTCTACAAATAAATATTTTTTTCTTTATTATTGGCCTTGATAATCTGAATCAGGTTTAATATCACCGCCGTAAGTCGTGAAATTTGTTGTCTTTGTGGCAGCAATACAATGAAATACATGGTAATAGAGAAAAAAAACGTGAATTAATATGTGTGCGCGTGTGTGTGTGTGTGTATTTTATATATATATATACACACACACTGTGATTCAGGTTTTTTCATATATACACACATATACATACGTACATACACACACTAGTTAAATAAGTCATGCAAAAATAGAAATAAAAAAGTAGTGAGGTACTGTTCATGGTTCAGTGTCCATTCAGAAATCTGATGGCAGAAGGGAAGAAGCTGTTCCTGAATCGTTGATAAGTGACATTTTGTAACCTTAAAATGAAAACAATGTCTTTTGTTTCTACTTTTAATTTTAGAAAGCCTACATGAGTCTGTATACAACAGGAATTCTGCAGTTGCTGGAAATTCAAGCAACACACATAAAAGTTGCTGGTGAACGCAGTAGGCCAGGCAGCATCTCTAGGAAGAGGTGCAGTCGACGTTTCAGGCCGAGACCCTTGTTAGTCCTGACGAAGGGTCTCGGCCTGAAACGTCGACTGCAGCTCTTCCTAGAGATGCTGCCTGGCCTGCTGCGTTCATGAGTCTGTATAGACAGAATTCAGCTAAAACAAATTCAGGAAAAGGTTGAAGTTTTGGTAGTTTTTATTTCATCTTTGCATTTGCATTCTTGTACTTAAGATGACCCAAGTAAGAGCTTATTTTATTTTTACTGTTGAATCAGTGGCATTACAAGTGAAATTGTTCTTAGGACCTGATTTGGGATCCAGTGCAAAAGGGCTCACTAGTTTGGAGAGGGCTAAAGACACTGCCTCATCAGCTTCTCACCACTACCTACTGATAAAAGGAACATTTCTATTTTATGTACTGCACGTAAAATGCTGGAGAAACTCAGCAGGTCAGGCAGCATCTATGGAAATAAATAAACAGTCAATGCTTTGGGCTGAGACCCTTCTTTAGGACTGGAAAGGAAGGGGGAAAGATGCCAGAATAAGAAGGTGGGTGGAGGGGAATGAGGGCAAGCTAGAAGGTGATAGGTGAAGCCAGGTGAGTGGAGGTGGGAGAGGGGGTTGAAGTAAGAAGTTGGGAGGTGATAGGTGGAAAAGGCAAAGGGCTGGAGAAGAAGGAATGTGATAAAAGAGGATAGTGAACCATGGTAGGAAGGGAAATAGGAGGGGCACCAAGGGGAGGTGATAGGTAGATGAAGAGAAGTGGTAAGAGGCTGGAGTGGGGAAAGAAAGAGAGGGAAGGGGGGGAGAGGGAAAATTTACCAGAAGTTGGAGAAATCAGTGTTCATGACATCAAGTTGGAGGCTTCCCAGAAGAAATATGAGGTGTTGTTCCTTCAACCTGAGAGTAGCCTCATTGTGGCAGAAGAGAAGGCCACGGATTGACGTGTCAGAATGGGAATGGGGATTGGAATTGAAATGACTGGCCACTGGGTAATTCTGTTTTTTACAAATGGAGCTGAGATGCTCGATAAAGTTGTCCCCAAATTATGTTGGGTCTCAGTGGAGGCCACGTCGGCCGCACCAGATACAGTAGGACGACCCCAACAGATCTGCAGGCGAAGTGTTGCCTCATCTGGAAGGGCTGTTTGGGGCCCTGAATGGAGGAGAGGCAGGAGGCGAATGGGCAGGTGTAGCACTACTGCCACTTGCAGTGCTCAGTGCTGGGAGAGAGATTAGCCGGGAGAGATGACTAGACAAGGGAATCACGGAGGGAGCAATACCTACGGAGAGTAAGGGAAGGTAAAGCTGTGTTTGGTGATAGAGTCCCGTTGAAGATGCAGGAAGTCATGGAGAATGATGTGTTGGATGCGGAGGCTCATGGGGTGGTAGGTGAGGACAGGAGGAACTCTATCATTGTTAAGGTGGCGGGAAGATGGGATAGGCCCATAACATCAACAGTTTATTCATTTCCATAGATGCTGCCTGACCTGCTGAGTTCTTCCAGCATTTTGTGTGTGTCACTCTGGATTTCCAGCGTCTGCGGACTTTCTCAGGTTTTTGTTTCTATTTTATGATGAAGATCTTTAATTTTTAAATTTCATGCATAATACTTCAACTTACAAGCATTCCATAAATAACATACATCGTGGGGAGGCTAGTGCCCATGATGGAGCTGGCTGAGTTTACAGCTGCCTGCAGCTTCTTCCAACCCTGTGCAGTGGCCCCTCCCTGTACTGGGGGGTGATGCAACCAGTTAGAATGCTTTCCATGGTATGCCTGTAGAAATTTGCAAGAGTCTTTGGTGACACGGCAATCCTCCACAACCTCCTAAAGATGTGTTTGCAGGTAGGGTCCCGTTGAAGATGGCAGAAGTTGGTGGAGGATGCAGAGGCTCACGTGGTGGTAGGTGAGGACAAGAGATACTCTATCATTGTTAAGGCAGCGGGAAGGTGGGGTGGACCCGAAACTTCAAACATTATTCATTTCCATAAATCCTGCTTGATCTGCTGAGTTCCTCCAGTGGCCTGGTTATGTCCCATCATATAAAAATCAGGCTTTACTTACAATGAACCCTGCATCAGCGCAGCTGTGTGATCTGATCTGTGTGTAAAGTTTTTTTAAAAAGTTACCCTACTCGGTTATTTCAACTGCTATTCAAGAGTCTGAAGCCATATTAATGAGGAACGTAGGTGGTTGGAAAGCAAACAGTTGCAGGGAAATGAGCTCAACCTGTGTAGCACCAAGGAATTGACTGTGGACTTGAGGAAGGGGAAGTTGAGGGAACTCAGCAGGCCAGGCAGTGTCTATGGAAAAGAGAATAGTTGACGTTCTGGGGCTGAAACCCTTCAGCAGGACTCAGAAGCTGGGTTTCCAGCATCTGCAGATTTTCTCTTGTTTGTGATTGGAACTCACGTGAGTCTTCAAGGGAATCAGCAGTGGGAAGAGTGAACAGTTTCCAGTTCCTGGGTGTCATCATCTCTAAGGATCTATCCAGGGCTCAACGTGTCAATGCAATCACAAAGAAGGCATGACAGTGGCTATATTTCATTTGGAGTTTGAGGGGACTTGGTATGTCACCTAAGACTGTTGCAAATTTCTACAGATGTACATTGGGGAGCATGCTAACTAGCTGCATCACTGTCTGGTATGGAGAGGTGACTGCGCTAGAATAGAAAAAGCTGCAGAAAGTTGATAATTCAGGCAGCTCCACCATGGGCTCTCACCTCCCCAGCGTTGAGGGCACCTTCAAAAGGCGATGCCTCAAAAAGGCAGCATCCATCATGAAGGACCCCCATCACGTAGGGCATGACCTCTTCTCATTGCCACCATCAAGGAGAAGGTACAGGAACCTGTAAACGCTCACTCAATGTTTCAGGAACAGCTTCTTCCCTTCCTCCTTCAGATTTCTGAATGGACAATGAAACCATGTGCACTGTTGTAATTTATAGGTTTTTTTTGCAGCAAAGCAACAAATTTCACAACATATGCCAGTGATATTAAACCTGATTCTGAAACTAGTGGTTAAAATTGAGGAATAATGAAATATAAATAAATTTAAGTGCATATCAGAAGTCTTTGTGAAAGTTCCTGTTAGTTTAGATAATTGATACATCTTCAAGAAGCCAACACATGCATGGTTGCCTTCTGTGCTGTAAGATTCAGTGATTGACATGACTTCCATTGGACAGATCTACCAGGCTCTGATTTGGTTTATGTGAACACACAAATCCTTGTAAAGTGCGGACATAGCGTTCTGGGGATTGTTGTGGGCTGTGTGCTCTTTCACTGGTTAGTTCCTGCAACCATCCTACTGAATTCATGCCAGTTTCTCAATTCCTTCCATCTGCTCTTTGCATGCAAACTCTTATTCGCTTCCTATAATTTATGTAAAATCTTTTCAAATTAGAAATTATGTAAGCAATTTTATTGGAACAACCCGATAAGGATTGAACAGCAGTGGGGATGAAATCAGGATTTCAGTGTTTCCAGCATCAACCTAAATCTGAGTATAGCATTGTCTAGGCAAGGGATCTGATTGTATGCTGTCAGAGAAAGGTGATTCAGCAATGTGATGGAATACCAAGGAAAACAGGTGGTGTCGTGGTTAGCACAACGCTTTACATACCGGCGACCCGGGTTCATTTCCTGCTGTTGCCTGTAAGGGGTTTGTACGTTCTCCCTATGACCGTGTGGGTTTCCTCTGGGTGCTCTGGTTTCCTCCCAAAGTCCAAAGACATACCAGTCGGTAGGTTAACTGGTCATTGCAAATTGTCCCATGATGAAGCGAGGGTTAAATCGGGGATTGCTGCTCGAAAGGCCAAAAGGGCATATTCTGTGCTGTATCTCAATAGATAAAATAGTTGACAGGTTTTAAACTTATTGGTAGGAAAATCTGCTACACAACCTTAAGTATCCATCGAAGGGCAAGAGGTATATTTTTTGGATCAGCTGAAATGACCATCCAGGAACCAGAATATCAGAGATAGCATTCTTTACTCTCCTGGCAGAATAGGTTAAGTAAAGCAGACTTCTGACATTGTTGTTGGATTCATTTTGATCACTAATATCTGACGGCTTTTGCCACCCCAAAGCTGGCCACAACATTGAAATTCTTAAAACATATTTTGCTGATTGAGGCCAAAACCATCATGGGCTGTTTTTATCTGTTCTGGCAGCCGTATTTAGTTCCAAAGGAATCTTTAGTAAACCTGCTCTTCTCATTTTATCCCCAAGTATACACTCCTCTGTTTAATGCTATTGTTATGTCTTAAGCAATTTAATATCCAAGCTGTTAATTCTAGTCAGATGCCATTCATCGTACTTGGGTTGAGAACAGGACGGCCCGGTAGCGTAGTGGTTAGCGCAATGCTTTACGTTACCAGTGACCCAAGTTCATTCCTGGCACTGCCCGTAAGGAGTTTGTATGTTCTCCCTGTGACCACGTAAGTTTCCTCCGGGTGCTCCGGTTTCTTCCCACAGTCCAAAGACGTACTGGCTGGTAGGTTAATCGGTCATTGTAAATTGTCCCGTGATTATACTAGGATTAAATTGGGGAATTGCTGGGCGCTGTGGCTCAAAGGGCCAGAAGGACCTATTCTCTGCTGTATCTCAATAAATAGACTATATTGAGTGATTTTGCAGTGAAATATAGATTTGAGTTCAAAGATTAGTGCTCTTTATGATATGCCTGCCACTTGTACTATCATGACTAGCTAATCTATATCGCCTCAACCTGTTAGACTGAAAGAAGTAAAGGGTCTGAATTATGAGTCAGGTAAGGAAAGGGATAGAAAGTAAGGAAAAGACGAAGTGGGTTAAGAGAGAATAGGAATGTAAAGAGCAGCTTTTTTTCCTCTCCACCCAGAGACTGGCATAACCATATAACCATATAACAATTACAGCACGGAGACAGGCCATCAGTGATGGAGCTGATGTTTAGTATTGTCAATGCCTACCACCTACCAAGCTGATAAAAGGGTTTTTAAATTAGAAATTAGAGTCTGAACTTTTTCTGATGAGTGCAGTTTATATTTATCAGTTAAATATGGCAATTTCACGCCATTCAACATCCTTGAATGGTGAGACTGTCAGGCGACGTAATATCTCTGTGAAGCTCTGCGTGGATTAAGGCAGGGGTTCCCAACTTGGGGTCCATGAACCCCTTGGTTAATGTAGGAGTCCATGGCATAAAGAAGGTTGGGAACCCCTGGATTAAGGTGACAGTAACTTCTCCAATTCCATATTTTAACTCTGCACATGTGACAATAAAAAATTCCTGTCCGATATCTGCATAAACAGTGGTGAGCAGTGTTGGGGTCATCCTGAGTTTTTGTTGCTTACTGCTGCGATATTGTATGAGCACAGATCAGTCAGTATTGCAGTTAAAAGAAAAATGCAAAATAATATTATTTCAATTGAACTCCATCTAATTTTAATTTTATATTTTTTCTTGTTACCTGCATCGCCAGCCATTGTACAGTAAGCAGCAATGCTTAGAGCACGGCGAAAATCTTGTTTCTTTCCTCTCTCGTGTGCTGGACATCGAGGTCAGATTGAAACAGCAGAAGCCATTTGGTACGAACCCCGCGATGCTTCTTGAGCAATTGTACTTGGCAGAGGTTAGTGCATTATCTTTAATGGTGTAGATTTATCTCTCTTTACCAAAACAGAATTCTGCATTGGACCAGTACCCAAGGTTTTGCATATTACTCGTTTAGATTTCTCATTTTTGTCCCCATTGAAAACTCCGGTGTCTTTCATGCTGTTTTTAGGGTTTCGAAGCCGAGCTCGAGAAGCTGTCAGTCCAGATTGATCAAGAGCTGATATTGATTAATGAGATACTTCAAGGATGCACACAAAATGTACCCAGTCAGTTACTGAAGACACTTGAGAAAGACTCAAAAAGCTTGCTGACAGCGTTTACCTCAGTCCGTGAGGTGTCAAAAACTTGGCTTGGAGATTTGAGAGACATGCTGGCAACCAAAAAAGTAAGAAGAATTTCATCAATTACCAAAAAAAATGTTTTTATTTACTGTAAAGAACATGAGAAAATCTGCAGATGCTAGAAATCCAAAGCAACACACACAAGATGCTGGAGGAACTCAGCAGGCCAGGCAGCATCTCTGGAAAAGAGTAAACAGTCAAAATTTTGCGCTGAGACTCTTCGTCAGGACCTAGAGAAGGGTCTCGGCCCGAAATGGCTGTACTCTTTTCCATGGATGCTGCCTGACTTGCTGAGTTCCTCCAGCATTTTGTGTGTGTTGCTTTTATTTACTGTTCTCTCTTTCTTTCTGTTTGACCCATGATCATTTTGTGAAATTAACTATGTACTTGGTTAATTTACTTTCAATAATACCTGTGTAAGGATAACAAGTAATCAGAGGTAAATTATCATGTCCAACCATGCATTGGAAAAACTACCACCTACTGTTTTTACAGCTCCTACATTTTGTTGAAGCATGCTGAAACAGTCTTTGACCAACTTATCTCTGATTTAGTGATCAGAATTTGAGATGGCCCATTAACATCATAATATTTTTCCTTGATAAAGTGTTTTTCCTGGAATTGAAAACACATTATGCTTGCAGTTTGACTTTTCAACTGATGAAGCATTTGCCGTTAGAGTAGGGTTTCCCAGTCTGGGGTCCATGGACCCTTTGCTTAATGGTAATGGCCCATGGATAGAAAGGGTTGGGACCCCCTGCTTTAGGAGGTAGAAAACTAATCCTCAGGTATGGTCTTAATACCCTGTAATCATTGAAGCATTTTTATCAATGAAATATGCTGATTCTTGTGTCACTGAAGCAAAGATAGGAGAGTAAATCAGTTAAAAAGAAAAGAAACAAATAGGGAGAAACATTGAAAGATAACGTGTTGCTGTATTTTTCTGTTATGAGGAAAAAAGATTTTTTTCAAAGTCTTCTCCTTGGATCAATGTGATAGGTGCCCACATAATGATTGATCGCAAAATTGTCGGCTTGTTTTCTATTGATAAAACAGTTACTATAAAATGAAGCTTTGATAAATTGTCCAACATCTGGGCACAATATGCTACATTTAATTCTGTACCATTGCCAAAATTATGATGGCAGTATTTCAACAATACTTCAACATCAATCATAAAATACACACTTGTTCAGCCAGCAAAGTGAGCAATATTTGGAATGGATAACTTGTTTCTTTAAACCACTTGCTTTTACAGCTCTAAAATCGAAATCTTATGTTCTTAATGAGAGTGCCATTATTTATTTGGTCTACATTAGATGATTTTGTTAAATAAACAGACACGTGCCTCAACTCTTTTACGAAATTCGGATAATGATAGCTGTTTCTTGAACTATCCTTGATTTGCTAGTTTTTTCAGTAGTCAGACAACTAGAAAGATCGTCATTTGTAAAGTTTGATAAATTGCCTCGCCATAATATATTGCAATTAATTTACAAGGGAAAAAGCATCTCTTCAGTATTAGTGTAAAACAAAAGGCCAGAACTTTATGGAAAATATTTCCAAATTGTCTAACCTGGGATTCCATTCATTTGTAGTTTATGGAATCTACTCATTTCAGTAGAAGGAAATATCTTTGAGGGACAAAATTAATGAACCAAAAATTCAAATCTGTTTTAATTTTTTAGGTGGTTTCAGTGATTTTGTTTTTTAAATAGACTTGTAATGTTTTTGAATGCTTCTGAACGTAATGGGTCTGGTCTACACTTCCCTCTAAGTGGTGTGGGTAACTGAAATGCTCCATTGCACATGGCCTTTCTTGCTGTAGAGCTGGAAGTTGACTTGTATGATTGAATTACAATATCTGAATAGATAGTTGGGTATTGAGAGTTGTTGGGTTCTATTTTATTTTATTGGGGATACAGTGCGGAATAGGCTCCTCCAGCTCAATGAACCACCCCGTCCAACAACCCACCTGTTCAACACTAGCCTAATCATAGGACAGTTTACAATGACCGATTAACCTATTAACCGGTACGTCTTTGGACTGTGGGAGGAAACCTGTGTGATCACAGGGAGAACATACAAACTCCTTACAGGCGGCGCTGGAATTGAACTCGGGAACGCCTTGAGCCATAATAGCATCGCTCTAACCGCTACGCTACTGTAGCGCTCACAGATCTGGCAGAAACTGTCCGAACAAAGACAGGCTGGTTCTTCTACCATTCCATCCAGGCATGATGATGGCTGAAACGGGAAGTGCATTTAGAGATGCAGTTGTAACAATGGAATGAAAGCACGTTCCCATAAATAGCATTCGGGTAAATGTCTAGTTAATTTGTTTTCAGTTTGATTGATAGTGATGTGTTGGCCAAGACTTGGGGATTATTCCCCTCCTCTTCAAAATTTTTGAGAGAAGTTTGAGCTTCAGTCTTAAAATTTGTCTGTATGATCGCATCTCTTTAGTGAGCAGTGAATTGCAACGAGTCACTTGGAATTGCAATGTTAGCAGAATCAGGATTAATTTATTATCACTGACAATATGGTATGAAGCCTGTTCTTTGTGGAAGCAGTACGTTGCAATGCACAAAAAACGACTACAGGTTACAATAAGAAATACAAAAATAAATGCAAAAAGAGAGCAAAAATAGTGAGGTAGTGTTCACGACCATTTAGAAATTTTATTTTATTTATTGAGATACTGCGCAGAATAGCTCCTTCCTGTTCCGCGCCACGCAGCAACCCCTGAATTAACCCTAGCCTACTCACAAGACAGTTTACAATGACCAGTTATCCTACCAACTGGTAAATCTTTGGACTGTGGGTGCACCCGGAGGAAACCCATGCAGTCACGGGAAGATCGTACAAACTCCTTACAGGTAGTGGCGAGAATTGAACCTGACTCGCCAGGCTGTGCTAACCACCACGCTACCGTGCCGCCCCATTATACTGTGGAAGAGTAAGCTGGCGGAGGGGAAGAGTGCATCTTAAGGTGCCTGTACTTCCTCCCTGTGGTAACAATGAGAAGAGGGCACGCCCTCGATGGTAAGAGTTCCAATGAACACTGCCTTTTGAAGATGTCCTCAATGATGGAGAGGCTAATTGGAGCTGGCTGAGTTTTGACAACCCTGTACAACTTCCTTCATTCCTGTACATGAGAGCCTCTATACCCGTCAGAATGCTCTCCAGAGTACACTTGTAGAAATTTGTTAGGGTCTTTGCTGACATACCAAGTCTCCCCAAACTCCTATTGAACTGGTGTCCCTTCGTTATGATTTCCCCAAGACCAGTGCCTTGGACCCAAGAGAGATCATCTGAGATGTTGACAGCCAGAAACTTGAAATGGCTCACCCTTTCCACTGCTGACCACGCCCCCCGCCAAGTGAGAACTGATGTGTGTTCCCCTGACTTCCCCTTCCTCAAGTCCACAATCAATTCCTTGCTCTTACTGATGTTGAGTGCAAGGTTGCTGTTGTGACACCGACCAGCTGATCTATGTCATTCCTGTACGCCTCCTCATCACCATCTGAGATTCTTCCAACAATTGTGTCATCGGCAAATTTGTAAATGGTGTTTGAGCTGTGCCTATCCACACAGTTGTGGATGTAGAGAGAGTCGAGCAGTGAGCACATCCTCGAGGTGCAACTGGATAGACTGTCAACAAGAAGGAGTTGTTATTTCCAATCTGATCCTACAATCTGTAGGATCCAGCTGCAGAGCCCCAGGTGTGAAGCTTGTTGATTAGTACTGAGGGGATGATGGTGTGGAATGCTGAGCTGTAAACAATAAACAGCAGCCTGACCCGGGTATTGCTGTTGTCCAGGCTAAGTGAAGAGCGAGTGAGATTGTATCTGCTATAGACCTGTTGTGTCAGTAGGCAAATTGCAGTGGGTCCAGATCCCTTACTCGGGCAGGAGTTAATTCTAGCCATGATCAATCTGTCAAACCACCTCATCGCTGTAGGTGTGAGTGCTACCAGGAGATGGTTGTTGAGGCCACTCACTGTGCTCTTCTTGGGCACTGGTTTGGTTGATGCCCTTTCGAAGTGGGTGGGAACCTCCAACTGCAACAGGGGAGAGGTTGAAGATGGCCTTGAGCACTCCAGCCAGTTGGTTGGCAGGGGTTTTCAGTGCCCTGCCTGGTACACCACTGGAGCCTGAAGACTTGCAAAGGTTCACCCTCTTAAAAGATGTTCTGATGTCACTCTCCAAGACAGAGATGCTAGCCCAGATTTTTGAGGAGAGCTTGAACCTCTGAAATAAAATTGGTTATTTGCAGAAAGACAATAGAAGTATGGGAAGGACACAGAGGAGCTGCTTAATTCCTAGTAAATAATTTAAGAGAGTAAATAGCCGGAGATTAAATTGTACGATAGAAGTATGCAGTGCTATATTTCTTTTATCTCTAATATAAAGTATTCACTGAGTGCAAATAACTCTAAAAGAACCAAGTATCTTATAGAGACCTCAAAATTGGCATTATACCATCTGTGTATGAATTAAAATGTCAAGTATTAAATGATATGGTAAGTCCTAAATAAAATTTGCAGTATTATGAAGTAACCTCCTTCCTTCAGATTACTTCACACATAAATGACAAGCAGGCAGTACATTGCTAACTATAGGTTCTTCTCAAAACAAAATGGTTACTTTGGTAAAATATAAGTTTGCTTGTTAATAGATGATTCTCTAGCTAAAACATTTTGTTCATGAAAACATCCCAAGACGAAGCAATTGTTCAAACAAAATTCAAAAGGTAAATTGGTCAAAAAGTTACATTTGAGGCATAGTCAGAAAGACAGGAGGGTTGTGAACAAGAGAAAATCTGCAAATGCTGGAAATCCAGGCAACATAAAGTGCTGAAGGAACTCAGCAGGCCAGGCTGCGTTTATAGAAAAAGTACAGTCAACATTTCAGCAGGACTGTGTGTACCTTTTGGAATACCCAACTTTTCTTATTTATTTATCTTGAATGCAGAGTTTCTAACTTTATCCCTGTTTCAAAAAAGGGATTTATTCTTCCTTCCTGCATTGCAATGGTAATTAAATTTCAAGATAATTATCCTTAACCTCAAATTTGTCATTCTTTCTGTAGATGCAACAAGCATCCATTCCTATTGCAGTCTTAAAGACATTGTTTAAAAACTTATTTTACATTCGACATCCTGAAGATTATCTAAAACTTTCTACCTATTACTTTATTTTGTTAGTTATGTGTTTTGGGTGAACAGTTAACCAGTTTCCTCGTGTTTGCATTAACAGATTTGAGTCTTCCAGTTTTTATTTTAAAACATATATATTTAACATTTTGTAAACACGAGGAAATCTGCAGATGCCAGAATTTCAAGCAACACACACAAAAAATGCGGGTGAACGCAGCAGGCCAGGCAGCATCTATGGAAAGAGGTACAGTCAACATTTCGGGCCGAGACAGGGTCCTGACGAAGGGTCCCGGCCAGAAACGTCGACTGTTCCTCTTCCTATAGATGGTGCCTGGCCTGCTGCGTTCACCAGCATTTTGTGTGTGTGTTGCTGGATATTTAACATTTATTAAATGACATGCAGTTTGCATAAATACTCTTTGATATTTTGTATTTAACTTACTCCAAGTTTTATGGAAAGATTACATTCTTCACTTTGACCCCATATCTTGAAATTCTATAATTTAGCATGTATATGAGGTGATTTAGAATGAATTCTACTATCTCTGCCAGAAATTGTATTTTATCATATGTTTGTCAAACCATTTACCAGTCCCTTTACTTAATCTCTTTATAATCCCTTGTCCTGTAATTGCGTCTGAAGGGCTCATAGAGAACAACGAAATTATTTCTTAATTTATAGGTAAAATACAACTGTTCCACAACCAAGCATGAAACAATAAATCAAGACTTTAAGTATAAATAATGAAGTCTTGTTAAATGTTTTAATGATTTTTCTCACTAAGTAATATATAACTGTCTTTAATCCCCTGCTTTATCTGCTTTATGAAAAGCAAGATGACATTTTACCTATTTTAATTTTTTTAATGGAAATATCTTGGAAATTTTTACCAGAATTTCCTATACTTTGCTCGTGCATCGTGGATCTGTTACAAGATCTTTCTCAAACAAGAAGCTTAGATAATGTGAGAGACTCGAATCAATAAGATAATAGTATAGTCATAGTCATACTTTATTGATCCTGGGGGAAATTGGTTTTCGTTACAGTTGCACCATAAATAATAAATAGTAATAGAACCGTAATAGTTAAATAGTAATATGTAAATTATGCCAGTAAATTATGAAATAAGTCCAGGACCAGCCTATTGGCTCAGGGTGTCTGACCCTCCAAGGGAGGAGGTGTAAAGTTTGATGGCCACAGGCAGGAATGACTTCCTATGACGCTCAGTGCTGCATCTCGGTGGAATGAGTCTCTGGCTGAATATACTCCTGTGCCCACCCAGTACATTATGTAGTGAATGGGAGACATTGTCTAAGATGGCATGCAACTTAGACAGCATCCTCTTTTCAGACACCACCGTGAGAGAGTCCAGTTCCATCCCCACAACATCACTGGCCTTACGAATGAGTTTGTTGATTCTGTTGATGTCTGTTACCCTCAGCCTGCTGCCCCAGCACACAACAGCAAACATGATAGCACTGGCCACCACAGACTCATAGAACATCCTCAGCATCATAAGAGAGGGATTGCGCTATTGATTACTTGCATTGAAGTAGTTAGTTATAGAATTTGTCTGTGGTGTTGATTAGTTACAAGAACTTTCACTTTGTGATGTGTAAAATAACTTGTGTAGATTTTGAATGCCCCCTAATCTGCTCACATCACAGAATTAAAACAGCCTTAAGAAAAGTAATGCTGTTGCTACAGATCAGGAAGCAGGAAACATTGATTTCATTGGCCCAAAATTTGTTCTGGCTAAAATCGTGAAGAATCTTTTTTTTCCGCCGTTTGTTTTCAGAACCAGCTTTGAAATGATTGCTCATTTTAGCTACATAAGTATCACTAGGTTTCACTTCACTTTCAAGTCCTGGTAGATTGCCAAATACTAAATTTTAATATGACTAGCTTCGAAAAACACTGCTTTATTTGCTATGGATAATATGTATTTGAATCATTGCATCCTCCCATTAGGGAGACCACATTATCTATGTTACATGCTAGTTTCCTCAGAAACTCAAAATAAAAATTGTAGATAATCACAGCTTGTTGATTCAGAAATGATTTGAAGCAGAGAAGATAGATTAACTATCCTATGAGCTCTTCATCTTTATGAGGGTTAGAAATTGGACATGTTTTATTCCAATATCCAAGTGTGCCAAAATAAGATTTTGGTATTTAAATACTTTTTATTCCAAATATATGAAATTCCTTGACAATTATATCATTCATCAAGTCAAACCAACTGATTTTGGAGTTGTTCTATTACTTCTATGAAATATTTTTGTTAATGTTCTCTGTAGTTTTTAATTCAATCATAAAGTTTAGAGTTGAGTTCTTGCAATTTGGGATGCTAATTGGTCCTCCCTTTTCTAGGAGCTTAATGAATCTACATCACACACTAAAGCAAATATTGCTGACTTGGAGTTTAATTCGGAATATGCTCGAGACTCAAGACCACAACAGATTGAACTGTTGCATAAACAATTAAATGAGGGACACAAGTCACTCGTAGATACGTATGAAAAAAATGAGGCACACACAGAATCACCAGATCTTCAACTTCAGGATAAAATACCTGTGGAATCCATGAAGGTTTGGCCTAGGCAGCAGTTCGACTTAATAAGCAATTGTTTTAAATCTTAGTAAATATTTATAAAACAAAGTGCCAAATGGGATATAATGTATTAAACACCAATGGACAAAAGTAAGAATTTAATTATTTTGAATATGTAAAGGATGTCAAGTAAATGCCTGAAATGAAAATTTGTGAAATGGGACCATTTGCTGAAGGTTTTTCTAGAGATTTCAACAGTAATATATTGGATTATATAAACAAAGCTCCAATAATCCATTATTCTGCAAATGGAAATCCTGATAGTTCAGTATCGGGCTCACCAGAAGATGATTGCAATTTACACTCTCCGGGGCCTCAGTTCATGTCCTCCGATTCCACTCACTGGATGTCTGGTGGGCATGCTTCTTTCCAGTTCTGCCACTACCTTCCTGCCATCAGGGCCCAGGTTTCTGTCCTCTTTGCCTGCTCTTCCAGGCTCTGGTTCCAAGCTCTGCTTCTGTTGATCAGAGTTCTGGTTCCGACTTCCGCTTCTGTTCACCAGGGCTCTGGTTTTTGCCCTACCTTTAAACTCATCTGATTTTGTTGACCACCCTGTCTTGAAATTTACCTGGTTCCATTTCCCGGGCTCCCTCAAAATTTACCAGTTCTTGTTTTCCACTCTCCCTTTAAGCATCCCGAGCTTACTGAAATATAATAACAAGCACACCTTTTAAAAGGTGGATTTTAAAAAATCTGTGGGAATATTGATTAAATGACATCTGATAGTCTTGAAAATTTGCTAATCTGGCACCATCAAAGTCCCAAGTGTGCTGAATTAACAGAATTTCACTTAATAGAATTAAATTAGAAATAAACTGAGGTCCATTGGCTGTTTTAAAGAAAATGTGCTCAGCTGTTTTTAGTATGGTTTAATATGAATTGGGTATATGGTGTATAACCCAAGTACTGAGAAGAAATTCCATGGGATTTGAACCAGTGTGTATATTGTGCATACGTGTGCATTCTAAATAGACTGTGTTGATTATTTGTGTGTCTTTTGTTCAGCTGCAGTGCTTTCAGTAACCCTCCTAACCAATGTTCATTGAGTCAATCTTGTAACCTGTTTGCCTTGCCTTTTCCAGATACTTTTGTTCCGTTAACCGCAATGGCTCACATAATGAAGATAATGCTTTGCAGTGGATCTGAAAATGGTCATTGAAGTGTTCAGTGTGGTTTATAACTGCAAGACCACGTGCTAATAGTTCTTGTCATTGTCGTTCAATAACAACTGATTCTTTGCTGCTTCTAAAACATATTTCTGTGAAGTCTCCACACAGTGACTTCCCTAAGTATTTGTGACACATCTTGCTCAATTGTACTAATTCATAAGGTGGTATCTGTAGTGTATCTAAGGGCTGGAGATGAGAACAGACTGCTTGTGACAAGTATTCTTCATGGATATCTGAATGTATGCTGTAAGCTTTTTATCTATAAGTTACAGTACATTAATTTCTAATTGGCAACAGCACCCACTAATTTTCTTCCATCTGTCCTGAAATTTAATCAAAAAATTTCCATCCATCCAGTTTATTAGATCACAGATGATTTATTTTCAAGCACAGCTTTCAAAATCTTAAATATTCTAGATAAGTTCTTAATTATAATTGAATAAACTGGAAGTTTTATTGACAACTGCATGTTCATGATGGAGTTTGGTCAAGTAATGTTAAAAAGTTTTTTTGGCTTATATCAAAAATCTGCTAAATATCTATTGTGTTCACCCAGCCAGAGATATTCTATAGATAACACTAGGGTTATGTTTTAAGATGCTGGTTATGAGAGTTAGCAGAACACGAATGGAAATGGGGAATATAAGTTTTTGTTTCTTTACAGTCTCGACAGGAGCAACGGGAGGAATGCAAGCAGAAGTTGGACGAGATCGGTACGTGGCTGTCTCAGGCAGCTAACATGGTAGCTGGTCACCAGATGGCAGTGAATGAGTGTGACCTGCCAGCTCTTCACGAGCAACAGAATGCGATTCAGGTTTGTGATGGCAATTCTATGATCAAAGAGCATCTTCTGCATTAAATCAGTCTGTTTCCCCATCATCAGATCTGAAAACATGGCAAAAAGAAAGGGAGATCCTCTTCTCTTTTGAAGGACGAAAGCAGAACTTAGAGCCCCACGGTAGCATACTTTGATAATAAATTTCCTTTGAACTTTGAGCCCCACAACAACAGGCAACCTCCACTTCAACCCTCTCTCCAAAGAACCTGGACGTTGACTTAAAGGCAGGCTTCATTATTGAAATGGAGCAGAAATAATAGGGATTTCTGGATGACCTGAAGGAATAATAATGGCAGGCCAATGTCACTAAAAAGAAATAAAGCAAGTTTAATGATTATTTCTAGCACTGAAAATTGAGTTTTGTAAATATAGTTGTAATGAATTAAAGTGGGATTTTGCAAATAAGCTAATATACCTATGAAAATGATTTCAAGTGGAACTTGCTATGAGGAAGAGTCCACTTGACATTCAGTTGGTTCCAAGAAAATGAAATGCAGCAACTGGTTAGAAATGTTTAAACAAGATTGTGTAAATTATATTAAACTACTTGGAGTTTGTTGCCCAGTACTTATTATTTATTATTTATGTAATATGAGTTGGATATTCTTCAACTGCAAATTCATCAGTAGCTAAGTAAATACAATATCCAGACCTGCTTCAGCTGTAACAGGAGCTGCACAGTTCAGTCTTCAGCCAGGACAGTAGCAGTCCAGCCTGGGATTCCAGCTTGGTGAGAAACTTGGAAAGATCATCAGATCATCAGAGCAACAGGACCGGGACAGAGTTGTCCTACAAACTGGCTAAACTGCTGTCAGCTGCACAGGAGGTAGCTGGCATGGGTACTTCTATAGGAAAGTTATATTAAACACTTGAGAGAGCAAGAGGAAGGCTTGATAGTCAGAGGAAATTCATAAATAAAGAGTGTGGCATTGAGGTTGTGAAAGCATTGCAAGATAAAAGGGTGAAGGTCTGGAGCAGTGTGTTCACAATGTATCATGGAGAACCTGCAGTGGAGAAACCTATTATAATTAATATTTACAAATGAGCTCACGCAAGCGTATCATCTAAAGTTCAAAGTACATTTATTATCAAAGTATGTATGCCATATACAACCTTGAGATTCATCTCCTTGCAGGCAGCCACAAACAAAGAAACTCGTTTGAACCCTTAAGAGAAAGGCCGTCAAACACCCAATTTGCTGAGGAAATAAAAACACTAATCATGCAAGCAATAAAAGTAAGCAAATGGCATTCAGAATGGAAGTTCACGAAAGTGAGTCCACAGACACGAAGCCAGCAGCTGATCCCAGGAGCCCGCCGGTTGCAGGCCGCAGCCTCAGTTCAGCACAGAGAGGAGTAAATCAGAATTACCTTTCAGGTATTCTGCAAAAGTAGAATGCATGTTGTTTATAGTTTATTCCTGCTATCAGTGACTTAACTCTTCAGATGCAGCAGAGATAACTAGTTTTTCAACACACGATTTTTAACGTTTCTGTGCATTAAAGCTTGTAATTTGCCTTTCCTCGAAATAATTTTTTTATGAGATGAACCATCATTTCACAGTTCAATTCACTTCAACGCTTTTCATAAACCACTTTTTGTTAGATCTCCAGTTTGATAGCTCAAATGAAATTCAGTACTATTACAAATGTCATTGAGGTATTTAGCAAAAGCAGAGCTATTCCGATATATGTTCTGCTTCTCAAACTGCTTGTACTAATTTGCTTCAAATCAAAATAGCAATTGTGAAATATCTTCATGTTTTCAGAATTTCCAATTGGATCCACTGTGTATGATGATAAAGACATAGCAGCAAGTTCACTATGACCTGTTTTCTATCATTGATACAAATATCAATTACTTCTCAACTGTACAGTGGCACAAACTGGGCAGTCTTTGTACTGAAGGGATATCTGCGCAAAATTCAGTGGGATCTTAGTGTTATGATGACTTCGGAGCAGGCACACCTTGAGAGAAATTCTCAAACACAAGGAAGTTTGCAAATGCTGGAAATCCAAGCAGCTGCAGACTTTGTGTGTATTGCTTGAGAGAAATTATGCTGTGTTAGAAATCAGTGGCCTAACTTCAGTAATCAACGGATGTTTGTATCTGAGTACTTTATTCCACCTATAGAACCTAACCTAATCGACTTTAGGAACTGATATGGGGATTTCTGAACAAATGTGTTGAAATTGCTCAAGATTTAAAAAAAAAGACTGGTGGGCATTTTAGTCCAAGACTTTTCACGAGTGATTAGGTCGAAACTTTACCGGGCTCAAAATCCAGTGACCAAAACCGAATACAGCAAGTTTACTAGGGCGAAATGCTTTGGAATTTTGGGAATCTTTTATTTTAAATAAATGTGTGCTCAAAAAAAGGCCACAGGAATTTGATCCAGGCAGGAAGTACACTACATGTAGGTGTAAAATAGAATACCATTAGTTTTTTTTTTAATTTTTTTTTCACAAAATTCCGATTAAATTATCTTTGCTGATACGTTCCCTCACAGGCATTACAAAAAGACATGCAATCGCGCGCTGCTGTTATGGAGGATGTGATCAAAGCCACGGAACATTTATTGGAGGAAAACCAGGGAAAACTAGATCCGGAAGAACTGGCGGAAGTTGAAACTAAACTGTTGGAAGTTAAAGCTCAGCACAAAGTCTTGAGTCAAAGTGCTGAGAAACTTCAGAAGCAAGTAGATAGTGCCTTAACAAAAGCTGTCCAGCAAGAAACCGAAAAGGTAATGCCCGAGAGAAAATCTGTAAATGTGTTAAAAGTCACTGCAGTGTATTCTCAAGTTACAGCAGTTCAGAGAATGGAAATTCACCCTTATGGAATTTATAAGTCAATACCTGAAGATTTAAGATACAGAATAAAAATTAACATTTACAGAATTTGTGTCAGGGAGAAAAATAACTAAACAAATCTAAAATGCAAAGGAACCAGTAATTTTTGTCAGTTTTTATCAAGATCTTGCCTTACAGAGAATCTCCAGACAAATGGCTACACAGCCTCAGAATAGAGAGACGTCCATTTAGAATGGAGGTGAGGAGGAATTTCTTTAGCCAGGGAGTTGTGAATCTGTGGAGTCCATTGCCACAGGTGGCTGTGGAGACCAGGTTATCGGGTATATTTAAGGTAGAGGTTGATAGGTTCTTCATTGGTCAGGGCATGAAGGGATATGGGGAGAAGGCAGGAGATTGCGGCCGAGAGCGAAATGGATCAGCCATGATGAAATAGCAGAGCAGACGATGGGCCGAATGACCTATTTCTGTTCCCATATCTGTGGTCTTATGATTTTCTAGGAACGCAACCTCTTCATACCATCGGTGTACTGTACTGCAATAGCTGTTGTATATTGGAAAACAATGTTTTAAAGAATAGATTGAAATAGCAGCAATTTAATGATGCATAGAATATGACAATTTTATAGTTTGCATAGAAAATGACAGTTTGGCTATGGAAATATTAAGTTTACACATAGTAATCAACAGCTGTATAAAAGATTCCTACACAGAATAAGATGGATAAGAACATAAAAGCTTTGTTATTATCCTTCTTCTAAAGTAATTGTCCTGTGCAGGTTAGCTTTTCAAGTAACAATGATGCAGGTGGACTTTGTGCCATGTGTAGCGCTGTGAGAATTGGTGGTGGGCTGTGCAGCTGAAAGTTAACTTGGGTTTGGCCTTTGGAGTAGGAGGCAGAGAAATGGAAATAGCCACTGTGCAACGTGATTATCAGCAATGGAACTCTCACCAATGTACAGGGCACAGTGCACGTGACTGAAGATTTTCCTTCGGTTTTCCAGAAGAGACTCATGAGGTTTTGGCTACACTATAGGCTTTGTGCAACCAAGGATCCTGTTGATAGTGGTGGGACAGTGATAGGCAACAAAGCAGAAATGTAGGAGGGTAAGTGGTGATGATGGAAGTGGCCTCACACTAGGAGAGAGCAGTTGACCTGGAGGTGGAGACTCGTGGGTGTTTCTTTTGGGGGGGGCGGCATTGGGATACGGAAGATAGAAAGCAAGCAGCTAAGAGCAAAGGTAAATTCAGGGGTAGTGGAGAAAGGCAGGGCAGAGAGAAACTCTGGGGTGGAGTTGGGGAAAATGGAGTGGGCGAGATCATTTAGTTGTGTGGGTGTGGATAATTGGAGAGTGTCAGTGTGCCTGTTTTTGCAGCAGAGCCTGATCTTTTAGTATTTTTAATCTCAGTCCCATTAAGCCATATCTGTGGGCAAGACCATATTGTTATCCATGTTCATGTTTGGTTGGGTTGGGTAGTTCTCCGATCTTGGCCATTTGCTTGCAAACGTTCCGTCACCATGTGAGCACCAGCGCACTGTTGATTGCGATGTGCCCTCCGAATGCTTGGCCTTTATATACTTTCCAGAGAGCTGAGTGAAAAGTATATTAAGGCCAACACTTCAGAGGACACACCACAGTCAACAGCGCACTGACGCAGTCTCCTCGCTTGATAACGAAACGTTTGCAAGGAAGTTGCCAAGATTGGAGAAGAACTCAACCTAACCATCAACAACCTGAGCTACACATCTTCCGAACTATGTTCATGTTTAGTTGAAATGGTTGCAATGGTCACAGAACGTATGCACAGGAGTTTGCCTAACAACATGAGAGAATTTTTAAATGCTGCTGAAATGCTGGAAAACATCAGAAATTCTGTGAAAACTTTATCATATCTTCGAACTAATAGAATTTTGTGATTATAGGCCAAAGCAGAAGAGGAACTTGAAGAAAACAAGGTTAAAATAGAGAGTCTTTTGGAGTGGCTGTCAGCCCTGGGACAGCAGGCAGTGTCGCATTCCCAACATGCAGGGCCCCAGGAGGAACAGGATGAGAAGCGTGCACTTGGTATCAGTGAAGATGAAATGGATGCGCTAGGAAATAGTTTACAACCGCAAGGCCAGAATAATGTCATGGATTCTCTCGCTGGGATGGGAGGAAACCTGAGCCAGCAGCAACAGGCACTGAAGGTATAAACTCTTCCAGGGGCTTTGAACATGTGCATGTTTAATGAAAAAATGGACAATTGCTGCTCTGTTCTTTTGACCTTAATGTCCCATAGAACTAATGTTATAGCTTAAAGAGAATCTTTGTATGTTATAGAGTCAAGAAGTCAATTTTGGTCATCATCATTATGTGCCATGTCATATGATGTCGGCGATCATGATTGTTCTTGGCAAATGTTTCTACTGAAGTAGTTTGCCATTGCCTTCTTCTGGGCAGTGTCTTTATAAGATGGGTGACCCCAGCCAGTATCAATACTCTTTAGAGATTGTCTGCCTGGTGTCAGTGGTCGTGTAACCAGGGCTTGTGATATGTACCAGCTGTGCATACAACCATTGACCACCTGTTCCCGTGGCTTCACGAGACCTGGATTTGGGGGACGGGGTTTGGAGGGGGGAACTAAGCAGGTGTTACACCTTGCCCGAGGGTGACCTGCAGGCTAGTGGAGGGAAGGAGCGTCGTGACCTGGATTGGGGGGGGGGGGGGCGGGGTGTGGAGGGGGGAACTAAGCAGGTGCTACACCTTGCCCGAGGGTGACCTGCAGGCTAGTGGAGGGAAGGAGCGTCGTGACCTGGATTGGGGGGGGGTGCGGGGTGTGGAGGGGGGAACTAAACAGGTGCTACACCTTGCCCGAGGGTGACCTGCAGGCTAGTGGAGGGAAGGAGCGTCTTGCACCTTCTTTGGTAGACGTGTCTCTATCCCACCACCCAATGTTGATAAATGTAGCAGGCCTGGTCACATCTATTTCCAGAATTTTCTATTTCAAATTTTGAATCTTTACAAGAATTGGCTTACTAAATTTGTTTGTGGAACCTGCTGCCACTTTTACTGCGAAAGCAAAATGCTGTTGGAAATCAAAAATAAAAACAGAACATATTCAGCAGGTTTGTAGAGGGAGAATCAAAATTACTTCTTCAGGTTGTCATCCTTTTTAAATTGGGAGAAGTTAGAGCTGGAAGAGACATAGAGGAAGAGAGAGCTGAGAGAGAAAGGGGGGGTAGAGGGATGGATAGTTGGAGAGACTGAGAGGCTGAAAGATAATTAGTGCAAGACAGAGGAAGGTAATAATAAGACAAGTTGAGGGCAAGTCTGAAGGAGGTGTACGTGGGAAAGGTCGAATTATTCATTGGAAATAGAATGGTTGTTGGGAATCTGAAATAAAAGTGCTGGGTATGCTGACCTTCTCAAACTTTCAGACATGGGGCACCATTTGTAAGATCAGGTTTGAATTCCCACTGCTGTCTATAAGGAAGTTGTACATTCTCCCTGTGACTCCTCCGGGTGCTCTGGTTTTCTCCCACATTCCAAGGACATATGAGTTAGTAAGTTGTGGGCATGCTGTGTTGGCTCCGGGAGCGTAGCGACATTCCTGGTCTGTCCTGCAATATCCTCACTGATTTGATTTGACATAAATGACACATTTCACTGGGTGCTTTGATGCACGTGACAGATTAAGCTAATCTTTGTCTTTACATGCTGCTGAATATTGGCCGTAATATAAGTGGTTGGAGGATGAGGTTCTGTTCACCCAGCTTGTGTTGAGCTTCATGAGAACAGTAGAGGAGAGATGGACATAAATCAGGCGGCATCTTAAAAGTCATCCCCAGTTCTATCGAAAGTGATTGAGGTGAAATAGCAGCAAACAGGAGCTCTGTTTTTCTCACTCCGCAGATTATGCCTGAATATCTCCACCATTTTCTTACTTTATTAGCTTTGAATTTCTGTTCGTCTCCTAGCTGCCTCACTTGCTGTCATTCTAATTACAGTTATAGAAAGTACAACACAGAAACAGGTCCTTCAGTCCATCTAGTCTGTGCTGAGCCATTTAGACTGCCTTGTCCCATGTCCCTATCCACACTTCTCTTAAACATAGAAATCAAGCTTTCATGCACCACTTGCGCTGGCAGCTTGTTGTACACTTGCATGGCCAAGTGGTTAAGGCTTTGGGCTAGCAATTTGAAGGTCGTTAGTTTGAGCCTCAGCCGAGGCAGTGTGTTGTGTCCTTGAGCAAGGAACTTAACCACACACTGCTCCTGCACGTTTATAGCCCAGTAGCGGCGGTTGGTGCGGTATGGACAAGACAAGACAAGATAAGACACTCTCATGACCCTCCGAGTGAAAAAGCGTACCCTCATGTTCCCCTTTAAATTTTCACCTTTCACCCTTAACCCACGACCTCTGGTTGTAGTCCCACCCAACCTCAGTGGAAAAAGCCTGCTTGTATTTACCCTATCGATACCCCTCGTAATTTTGTATACCTCTATCAAATCTCCCCTCAATCTTCCAAGGAATCAAGTCCTAATCTATTCAATCTTTCCTTATAACTCAGGTCCTCCAGACCCGGCAACATCCTTGTAAACTTTTAACCTTTAGATTTAAATTAAACCTAACCTTTAAACTAAACAATTTATTAGGTAACCAGAACAAAATACTACAAATGTTATTAATCTAAAATAAACAGTGACGCAAGTGGTGTCTGGGGAGAGATAAGCTATTAACATTTCAAAGTTAATAGACTTCTTATCAGGAGTCCTAAATAGATCTGAAGTAATGTCACTGTCCTGAAGAGTCATATCAATATATTGACCAACCCAAGTTCTAATTAAGTTTGAATTGAGCTATGATTGCCTTGTCCCAATAATAGTCAAAGACCTTCCAGACCCTTTTGAACTATGTTTATAACTAAATGCTACATTCTGCTCATTGTTATGTAGCCATGCAAGCAGTGAAAGGTAAAGGCGCTGTATTTTACTCACCAATGACAGAGCAGTGGTCGATATAGTGACTGAGGAACCTGGACTAATAATCTAGAGAGATTAGATTAGATTATGAGGACACTCAGTCCTCATCTATTGTCATTTAGAAATGCATGCATTAAGAAATGATACAATGTTCCTTCAGAGTGATATCACACAAAAAAAACCAGGACAAACCAAAGACTAACACTGACAAGACCACATAATTATAACATATAGTTACAGCAGTGCAAAGCAATACCATAATTTGATAAAGAGCAGACCATGGGCATGGTAAAAAAAAAGTCTCAAAGTTCCGATCGACTTCCGATAGTCCCGATAGCAGGTGGCAAAAAGGAGAAACTCTCCCTGCTATAAACCTCCAGGCGCTGACAACTGCCGATGCATTGGAAGCACCCAACCACAGCTGACTCTGAGTCCGTCTGAAAACCTCGAGCCTCTGACTAGCCCCTCCGATACAGCCTCCCAGGCACCATCCTCTGCCGAGCGCTTCGACCCCACCCTGGCCGCCGAGCAAAAGCCTTCTTCTCCGGAGATTCTGGATCACACGGTAGCAGCGGCAGCAAAGAAGGCATTTCAGAAGTTTCTCCAGATGTTCCTCCGTACTCTCACGTCTGTCTCCATCAAATCAGGATTGTGCACGGAACCCTACTTGACAGATTACAGATATCATTCACCAGAGTGGCCGCTGCAAGCTGCAATATGCCGCCACCTTCTCCTCCTTCAAATCTTATTAGTTCAAATCTCACCATGGTAGTTTTTCTATTAAAAATGGCTAAACTTAGTAATAATGTATAGTCGCAGAATCTGGGCATTGATGACCTTCAGGGATGAAGGACGGCCTTTCCCAGTTTGGTGACTGCAGTCACCCTAAAAAATGATCAAATGTTAATAATCCACTGAACCAGCCTTGCAAGCTATTCACAGCTGCCATTTTAGAACCGGAAATGCATCACTGCAGTGTATTCTGACATGGCAAAGTCACTGTTCGTCACGCTGCGGAGTCCTCTTCATGAAGAAATAATGAACAGCACACACAAACTGCTGAAGGAACTCAGCCAGCCAGGCAGCATCTGTGGAAAAGAGTACAGTCAACGTTTCAGCAGGAAGTCCGAGGATGTCCTAAGGGCAGCCTGCTAGTGTCATCACAGTTTTGGCATCAACCTAGCATGCCCACAACTAAATAATTCTAATCCATACACCTTTGGAGTGTGGAAGCAAACCATCTGAAGATGTTTTGTGATTAAATAATTGATTGAATAAGTGATTAAATATTTAAATAATTAAATAATCTGATATGATAATACCACTTAAAGGTTTTAGACTCGAAGCAAATCTGCACTATAATGCCTTTTTTTTGTTTGTATTTTTCAATTGTATTACTGCTAAGTAGAAATCTTAAGATCCCGAAGACAGTTTGTAGCAATGAAACTGACCCTAGTACACGTTGCCTTTTATTTAGGAACATCATGAAATGTTGTTATCACAGCAGCAAGCTTTTGTATTAGCGACACAGTCAGCTCAGTCCTTTCTGGACAAACATGGCCATAACCTTTCGCCAGAAGAGAAGAGACAACTGCAGAGTAAACTGAATGATTTGAAGGAGCAGTACGAGACAGCACTGTTACATGCAGACACTCAGCTGAAACACGTTCATGCCTTACAGGAAGAACTACAAAAGTTTCTAAAAGGTAATTGAAAGAATTGATTTATTTTCCAAATTTCAATACTAATCTGTTTACTCAGAGTTGAAAAGAATTAAGTAAGATGATAAGAAGCTGCATATGGTTTGGAATAACATAATTTTTTATTAAAATACAGCACTGTACAGAAGTCATATATATAGCTGAGGTGCCTAAGACTTCTGCATAGCACTGTATTTGTTAATGTGGAGCGGAGAGCAAGGTTGTAAATCTGGCGGGAGCAAAAGATGTTGGGAATGGGGAGGGTGGAGTGCTGTGGGAGGGGTGTGGGGCAGGTGGCAGAGAAGGGGTGCTGGGTCAGTGGTGTGGGGGGATGAGGTGTCATGCGGGTGCAGACATATCCACCCTTGAGACACTGCAAGGTCATTTGATTCAAACAATTATGATTTATTAATCTTTGCAGAATGTCTCTCTGGTGCTTCCCATTCCTTCTCCTCTCCCTTCCCCTTCTCCCAACCACGATTCCCCTCTCCCTGCCCCTTCTCCCAACCACGATTCCTCCTCTCCCTGCCCCTTCTCCCAACTACAATTCCCCTCTCCCTTCCCCTTCTCCCAACCATGATTCCTCCTCTCCCTGCCCCTTCTCCCAACCACGATTCCCCTCTCCCTGCCCCTTTTCCCAACCATGATTCCCCTTCTCCCAACCACAATTCCGCTCTCTCTTCCCCTTCTCCCAACCACGATTCCCCTCTCCCTGCCCCTTTTCCCAACCATGATTCCTCCTCTCCCTTCCCCTCATCCCAACCACGACTCCCCTCTCCCTTCCCATTCTCCCAACCACGATTCCCCTCTCCCTTCCCATTCTCCCAACCACGATTCCCCTCTCCCTTCCCATTCTCCCAACCATGATTCCTCCTCTCCCTTCCCCTTCTCCCAACCACGATTCCTCCTCTCCCTTCCCCTTCTCCCAACCACGATTCCCCTTTCCCTGCCCCTTTCCCACTCTCTGTCCACAATAGAGACCCATATCAGAATCGGGTTAACCATCACTCATATAGGCCATGAAATAAATAAATAAATCTTTAAAACCCAGAGGTTAGCTGTAGTAATTATTACAGATTAAATCTAAATAATTTGGGGCATTTTCTGACTATTTTGAATGCTCTAAAGCATAAATCACCTCAATTATTTGATAACCATCTTATTTTTTTAATAGATCATGGTGAATTTGAGGCCTGGCTAGTGCAGTCTGAGTATGATCTGGAAGAGTTGAAAGCTGGTGAAATGGACTCCAATTCATTGCAAGTCAAACTCCAGAAACAGAAGTGCTTCTCTGAAGATGTTATTTCTCATAAGGGCGATCTAAGATACATCACAATCTCAGGGCAAAAGGTTTTGGATGCTGCTGATGCTTTTGCTGAAGCTAACACAAGTGAAGGTTTCAAGGCCCCTATCGACCCCTCGGTGACCAGCACCCTAGTGAAGGAGAAGTTAGAAGATGCCAAAAGTCGCTATAGCATGCTTCATTCCAAAGTATGACATAATTTATTTGTTAATGTACTGATACTTAAATACTTGCATTGTATTTGACAATTTCAGTTATGTTTAATTTTAGTAAATTCATTTGCATGTAGATAAACTGACAAAGTTTTGCAAGTTTTTGCCATGGAAAAGGAATTGTGCTAACTTCTGGCCAGTTCGGTTCAGCTAAGTAATTGATGACCTCTCATCTCCATCATCCAAAGTCAATGGTATGGTTGGAGTTCATCAATGTTTCTGCAATCCATTGTATCCCCAATACAGGGGATTGGCCTGTACAGCTTCCCCAGAGCCCTGGTTTAAAAAGATGAGTAGGTTTGCAAACCCCATGCCAGGTCTAATCTGATGCTGAAGCTGTAAGTCGGTTTTGAAGTGTAGGCAATGGGCAGAGCCATCTCAGCAAGCTTGTGCTCCGCACTTTCAACTCCTGGAGGGGTCCAGCAGTGAAGTACAGCTGGGTAAGTGCAGGGGAAGCTTGCGCAGCAAATTGAAGACTTGTGAATTTGCATGGGGAGTCAGGCAAAATCCAGGCTTTTGAATAGCTTAAGGCTATTGTTGAACTGTTATTCTCAAACGTTACTGTTACATTTTTCTGAAATTAATCTTTTTCTAACTTTCATTTAGTGCCCTTTTACTTGTTAGCCATGCAGCTCCCCCAGGCTGAGCAAGCATCATTGGAATGAACATTCCCTGCTGAAGGACAGCACATGTTGATTCAGTGTATAGCTCATTTCTTGATCAGCAGTATGACTCAGTGTAGGTTCAAACGCTATCACCCACTGCACTGGTGTGATATTTCTCATTTTCGTTAAGGGTGATCTATTGAACAAGTATGCCAAATTGAGGTTATTTTAGTTGGGATCCTTAACACTTGCACATAAGGGAGTCTATGCTTTGAACACCTCCAAGAACAGATGAAGCCAGAGCTTAACTATCCCATAGACTATCAGGATTTTCAAAGCATGGGGTCTTGGGATGTCCTCCCTGAGGTCTCCAGAAGCCTTTCCACCAAGCCCCCCCAGACACAGAAGGTCTGCAAGATCTACCACCTGTATCTAGACCAGGTGTGGGTTGGCAGGTTGTGTGGGGTCTACGGTTGACAACTTTGGACTAGTCCAGCTACTTCCATCTGTTTGTGACTGGCGTCTTACTTGCTTTGGGCCCAACCTACTTCTGTGTGTATTTTTAAGGGTGGAGTTGGTTATCAAACTTAGATTCGAATAATTCCTCTGCTTTAACATTTTCTTGCTTTGTCCATCAAAGATTTAGATTAATTATTCCACATCTTATTCAACAAAGCTGATCATCTTGAAGTTAATGATATTATTGTATCCTTGCATTTAATTGCTGTGAGTTTGCTCTCTCATGTTTTCATGATGTTTGCTACCTTGCCCATCTCAAGACACTCTCATCAGTTTAAAGTGGGCAGTTATCATTTAGTTGTGAATTGAATTGTCTTTATTTCTTACATCCTTCACATATGTGAGGAGTAAAAATCTTTATGTTACATCTCCATCTGAATGTGCAATGTGCAAATGATAGTAATTTGTAATAAATAGTATGTACAGTAAGATATACAGCCGAACAGTCAATATAGCTTAGAAATAGAATATCTACATTAAGAACCTGAAACAAACTAAATAACATACACACACACACACACACACACACACACACACACACACACACACACACACACACACACACACCTACACACATATACTATTTTGATCTTGTGGGTGGTCTGTGGTACATAACTAGCAGTATCAAAGAAATCTTCCTAACAAATATTTCAATTGAATTTGAGTAAGTTCGTATCCTAGAAGAGCTGAACAAAAGGAAGTTATTTTCAAACCAAGATATGTATTAGGTTTTTATACATATCTTTTAAACCAGGGGTCGGCAACCTTTTTGCCTCTGTGGGCCGGATCGCGTATTACTGAGCAGATGGTGGGCCAGATAAATGCCATAAAAAACCTGAAATATGTGAATTATCCATTCAAATACACCCAGTTATGTTTTGCCTCAAATTAATGAATAATGCATGCTGGAAAATCATTTGTACTTAAGGTTGCCCTACCTTAAGTTTTAAACAGTTCATTGCTATGATTTTGTTTTGGGTCTTACTGGGGAAGTGATTGAACGGTGAATGTATCTGGAGGGATGGACACGTCAAGATAAATGTTTAAAAACTGATAGGATTCTTGTTACAACCGGGATTAGAAATTTAAATTGATTCGGCCTTAGCTGGAGTATTGTGTTCACACACTGGGCTGTCGTGGTTTAGAGCAGGGGTTCCCAGTCTGGGTTCTACAGACCGTTCAATTAATGGAATGGGTCCATGGCGTAAAAAAGTTTGGGAACCCCCCTGCTGTAGCACGTTTGCTGATGCTTGGTGATGTTACAGAGGAGATCTGCTTGAATGTTGGGGAATAAGAGACACAGCTTATATGGAGAGACAAGAGAACTTGTTAGGGTCTTCTTGCCAGAGCAGGGAAAATTAAAAATTTGGTAGAGACACTTAGATTAAAGGTTAAAGGAGTGAGTGAAGCAAATTCAGTAATAACTTTGTAAAAGTAATGAGGCTAAATTAAAAAGAATGAACTTGCAGAACTGCCGGATTGTTGGGAAAGTACAGAAGCATGCTATTAATTGTAGATAGTACTTGGCAGCATTTCACCAAAGCTGTAAATCTGAAACATTGATATGTTCATTTATTTGTTTGATTCTCAGTGTGGTAAACTTGGCACTCACCTTGCCAATATGTTGGAGAAATCTGAGCATTTCCATGAGGTTGCTGATGAGCTGAATATGTGGCTAAATAACTCAGAGGCAACTGCAGAGAGGCTTCTATTGGAAACAATTTCTTCTGATCCAGAAAATTTGCAGAAGCAGCTTGAAGATGTTAAGGTAAGTCAGAAGTTATTCTATAAATCACTGCATATTATTACCGATTCTGAATTATAATGAGATTTATGTGAAAACCTTGAAATAATATTAACGTGCACCTCAACCAATGTGGGATAAGGCTAGATGGGACATCTTAGAAGTTTAATCTCTGAAATAGGAACTAGGAACACCTTTAATCCATCTACTTTTAAGGGAAACCTAACAAAGAACAGGCTGCCAATTGCCTTCCTGGTGGCTAGTCGATCATGGAAACTTTTTAAAGATAGCAAACATTTCTGCTGTTACAGTGTGTATATTTTTGACCATGTCGTATAGGTTTCCCTGACTTTGGGTAGCCCACATTGACATTTAGCTGGGAACCGGTGACTAATGACGTTGATAGCAGAGTTTTGGATTGCCTCGAGGTTACAGTAGTAGATCAGGGGAGGCCAGTACGGAGGTATTTGAACAATCAGGACTGGTTTTAACAAAAGGATTTCAGGAACAGGTGAGGTGGGTGGAAAGCCGTGATTTTTGGCTTTGGATATGTGAAGCAAAGGTCATTTTGAAGTAAGATTTGTTTTCAAGGTTACAAAGTGTCTGGTGTATTCTAAAGAAATGTAGAATTTATTTTATCATGTATAGAGTTTATTTTGATTTATTCTGTAGAAATATGAAACTGTATTTGTTTTTGAGATACAGCATGGAATTGGCCCTTCAAGCCATGCTGCCTGGCAATCTCCCAATTTAACCCTAGCCTAATCACAGGACAGTTTACAATGACCAATTAACCTACTAACCACTAACCAGTAGTTCTTTGGACTATGGGAGGAAACTGGAGCACCCAGAGGAAACCCACACAGTCATGGGGAGAACGTACAAACTCCTGACAGACAGCGGCCGGAATTGAACCCCGGTCGCTGGTACTGTAAAGCGTTGTGCTAACCACTACGCTACCGTGCCGCCCTGTAAATAGAGCCTGAAGACACATACTCAACGTTTTAGGAACAGCTCCTTCCCCTCCGCCATCAGATTTCTGATTGGGCAGTGAGCCCATGATTGCTTTCTTAGTATTTTTCCCTCTCTTTTTGCACTAATTTAATTTAATTTTATATATGTACTTAATTGTAATTTATAATTTTTATTACTGTCTGTTGCATTGTACTGCTGCTGCAAAACAACAAATTTCATGACATATGGTGGTGATATTAAACCTGATTCCGAGTTGGTGTTCAGGGAATTGAAATATGACAAGCCAGTGGTTTCAGTTTTCACAGTATTTAGTTGTAGAGTATTTCTGCTTCAGACAGAGAAACAGTCTGACCATTTTATACCCATATATGGTTCATTTGGCGGGGGGGGGTGTTGGTTTGGTGAGATAAAGTTGGTATTCATAGGGAAATTGTTGTCCTGTACTTGGGTAGGATTACTGGTGTGCATCACGTTAATGTGAGAGAGTAAGAAACAATTCAGTGGAACAGATACCACACAAACTATTGCAGTCAAATCTGTGTCCTCAGTGCTGATAAGCCAAATGATTTCTGCCCATGGTGAAAGCTGCCATAAAGTTTACTGCATGTGGCACAGACTATCATAAAAGTTTTGAATACTTTCATGGTAATTGGTGTCTCTGTCTAGGCTGGCAAAGATTGGCTATTCATTTTAGAGCTGTTTGGCATTTATTAGGGCATTTCAGGGCCAGTAGAGAGACTGGAGTCACATTTTGGCCAAAATGAGGATGGTGAGATCAATACAATCAGAAAATGCTCAAACACCAGGCATATTAACTGTAAGCTTAAATCTGTTAAAATTGGGAACCACTTCTTATTTTAACATGGTTTACAATCAGTAATATATATACTGGGAAAGGATATATTATTTATCATCTTTTTATTACCCTTCTGTGATCTGTCAGGTATGGTGGCTGGCTCGCAATTAACCTCAATTTTTTTTTGGTCTCAAGTGGCTGTTCCTGAAAATTCGTATCATAACCAATCCAACTATGAGTCTTCCAATGGCTTGGTAGCGCAGTGGTTAGCACAACGCTTTACAGTACAGGCAACTGGGGTCAAATTCCCGCGGCTGCCTGTAAGGAGTTTGTACGTCCTTCCCGTGACTGCGTGGGTTTCCTCCAGATGCTCCAGTTTCCTCCCACAGTCCAAAGACCTACCGGTTGGTAGGATAATTGGTCATTGTAAATTGTCCCATGATTATGCTCGGATTATATCAGGGGATTGCTGGGCAGTGTGGCTCAAATGGGCCAAAAGGGCGTATCCTGCACTGTATGTTAATTAATCAATAAATAAATAGACAGCTAAATATCCAGTTGTTGCTAGGTCCTTGTTAATCCAAACATCCCAATCCACAAAGCAGGCTGTCGTGTTAAGACTATTTTTGATACTTTTAGATAACCTTTTCAGTCAGTGTATCTCTGTGACCCACCAGTGCACCATCTCCATCCATCAGTCGAGCTAATGGTCCTTCACACAGAAAGGATTAATTTAATTTTGGATCAATCACTGTGCTTTTTTGCAATTCCAGGTGCTCCAGGGGGATATAGCAGAACATGAAGTCAGTGTGGAAAAGTTACAGAAAGCAGCAAATTCCCTAATGTCCTTGGATGATGACCTTGTTCCAAACCAGGATCAAATTCAACAAACAACAGGTATCATTTCAGCTTCGGTCCTTTCTGTCAACATGTGATGATGGAATTAGAACAAACAGAAGGGAATGCATCTTCCCAGTAAATCAGGCATCTTCAATATATGTAAATATATAGTGATCCACCAACAACTTAATTCTTTCTGAAATATTTGTTGTAATTGATAAGCTTTCAAATGTTGAGTTATCTTTACATAGCAGGTTGTAAATCTGCTAATATTTGACAAACAGAACTAATAAATTCTGTAAATAAAATTACCATGTTCCAAAGAAGTGTACGCTGGCCAATGGTGTCGTGTCACCCACGCCGGACTTCGAGGCGAGCGGTCCTGGGATCGAATCTGGCCAGCTCCTTGAACACTTTCGATCTGTGCTGAGTTGAGCAACGAGCTAGCAACGTGGCCTCGTAAAAAACAGACAAGTGCTAAAGAAATGGCAAGATTGATGCCCGATGCCCCACAAGCCGCTTAGAGGAATATGTATATGTATAAAGAAGTCTACATTTAAAATCAAAAAGCAGTATTCCATAAAGCTGAATATTACTTTGGAGATAGTGTTTATTAAGTTGTGGGTAGTGATTCAGAATCCCAATAGTATTGTAGAATGCATATTTATTGAATGATGTTTTGGTGGAATAGCACATAGTTTAAGTGTTAGGTTGTATGGAACTATTGCGTGAGAAGTATGTAACGGTTTTGAATTGTTAGGCTAATTTTGCCTTATTTGGAGCAGTGAAAGTGAAAATAGCACCAAACATGAATTCTTTCAGGGAATTGTTTGAAAGCGAGAGTATAGTATTAAGTCGTAAAAGAAGCTTATTAGGCTTTAGTTCTGCCATACCTGTCAGCTGCTCTGGAAATCAGACAAAGCAAAAATATACAGGGAATCTGAAACACATTTTAAAAAGGCTGTGAGTATAGAGTCCAGTCAGGAGCAGTAATGAACAAAGAATAATGGAAATTTTCTCTTTCCCGGCACTCTTGTCAGCTTGGCTATTATACATTTTCTGTTATTATTTATTAGATTCCAAGTCAGCTAAAATTGCTCATATTTTTCTGCATTTATCTTGTGTCAGCTGCAACAATAAGATATATTGTAGCTGAATAAATGATATGTGAGGAAACGGTATAGTGTTGAGCAAAAGGCACTTCAGCAACTATGAACATCTGGCAGTGATGCAGCCAAGGAAGTATTTGAGCTGCGAAGGCACAAAGGCCCACAATGAGCAGTAATTTTTCATGCTCTGCTGGGAGTACAGTGAGGAGCCTTGCAACCGAGCACCCCGGCAGTGCAGGATGCGCGGCTGGAACCGCGGTTCTGGTGAGAACGTCAGCAGCTGCTATGGGAGCCTGCCCGCTTTGTGCCTGTACTCCTCCTCCTCTTCCCTGCACTTCACCTGCTCCTCTTGGGGAGTTGCAGGAAAAGAGGTTTTATTGTTCCTCCATTTGTTTCTCCTGCAAATTTCCTTTTCATTTCCCTATTCCTCATTTTACTCCGAATGCGTGCTTTAATCTGATTTCCCTCTCCCTTTTTTCCCCTCCCTGCTCAGAATTCTTTTCTCCTGATTTTTTTTCCCCCTTTTAGTCCTTCTGACTCCTTCCTTTAAAATTTTACTTAGAATCAGAATCAGGTTAAATATCACCGGCATATGCCGTGAAATTTGTTAACTTTGCGGCTGCAATACATGATAATAGAGAGACAAAAATCTGTGAATTACAGTAAACATATTAAATAGTTACATTAAATAAGTAGTGCAAAAAATAGGAAATAAAAGTTGTGAGGTAGTAGTCATGGGTTCAATGTCCACTCAGGAATCAGATGGCAGAGGGGAAGAAGCTGTTCCTGAATTGCGGAGTGTGTGCATGTCCTGGGTAATGGGGGTCCTTAATGATGAATGCTGTCATTTTGAGGCATCTCTACTTGAAGATGTCATGGATACTGTGGAGGCTAGTGCCCATGATGGAGCCTACTAAGCTGACATTTGCAACATTTAAAGCAATTTTGATTAGTATGCAGATAGGGAGCCATGGACCAAATATAGATCCTCCCCCTCATACCAGACGGTGATGCAGAAAGATCTTTCACCTGGGCTACATATATTCCAGAGAGGGATATTGTTTATTTTCATGAAAACTTTGAAGCTTTATATGGTAAAATCTTCACCATCACTTCAAACGTCAGCGTAACAGAGTCTTGTTTCCATTTAGATTCCATTGCACAGAGGTACAAGAACTTGTCGAAGGTCGTTTCAGAGCACGACAAGAAGTTGCAAGTGTCAATCGCTCAGTCTCAAAATGTTCAAGAAGGCTTGGATAATTTACTGAATTGGTTGGAAGGTGTTGAAAAGAGTTTGAAAAATCAGGATAATTTGCTGATGTCATCTGCAGCAGTCCAGGATGCCCTTGCCCAAAACACTGTGAGTTTTTGCCCAGACTTTTGCTTTTTGAAACAGTTAAATGAACCATACTTAGTTTTATCAAGTCTTGTGACAGTCTCATAATCTTAACTATGATTTTCTGGCATGTCTGTCTAAACAGTTTCTTTGCCTCCTCAGCAAGTATTTTGCACGCAGATGACCCACTGCTGGTTAACTTGCTCGCTCACTCTCTACCATCACAGTAAAGATATGAATCTCAATCACGGTAGCATACCGGAGCAAGCTAATTATAGCAGTGACATTTATGGTGAAATGCAATTGTGTCACAGAATACAAACAAGTATAATTTGTTTTCTGAATTTTTCCAGAAATTAAAACAGGATATTGCTAGTCATCAAAGCAGCATTAACACCATCCAGGATATGGTCCGTGGTTTTCTTGAAAACACCGATGGAGCAACGGCTTCCTCACTGCAGGAGAAGCTTGAACGGTTGAACAGCCAAGTGCAAGCGGTGTGCAGTGAGCAGCAGGAGAAGGAGGAGAAGCTGAGAGAACTGCTCCCCAAAATACAGCAATTTGAGAAACTGGTGCAGAACGTCGGACAGTTCATAGAAATCAAGTCTCAGAGCCTGGCAGCTGGAGGAGATCCCAATAAAGATATTGCTCATTTTTCACAGAAAATGCTGGTGAATACATTATAAACTTCTACTTCTAGCTTAAGTACATCAATGTTCATTTAAATGGTGCTAAAATTTTGGTTCAGTTAACCTGAAAGATATTTGACAAACAGCTTGATATGTCCAGTTCCACTCACAACCACATAACCTTTCCCTGTGGTGCAGTTACATAGCACGTTTGGATGGCAAGCGAAAGGTTGGTGGTTTGATCCCAACTGGGGACGGGAGACATTTTATCGTATCTGGCCGTGCTAAAGTAGCAAGTCACTGATCTGGGGCGGCACGGTAGCGTAGTGGTTAGCACAACGCTCTACAGTACCAGCGACCCGGGTTCAATTCCTGCCACTGCCTGTAAGGAGTTTGTTCGTCCTCCCCGTGACCAGATGGGTTTGCTCCCACAGTCCAAGTATGTACTGGTTGATAAGTTAATTGGCGATTGTAAATTGTCCTGTAATCAAGCAAGGATTAATCAGGGGGAGTACTGGGTGGCACGGCTTGAAGGGACAGAAGGGCCTATTCTGTGCTATGTCTCAATAAATAAATAAATTCATATATAAGTAGTGACACAGTCCATGCCCAGTATGTATACACCATTTTTTTTTGGAATGTGTACACTTGTCACTCATCCTTTAATTACTGTTGTGAGGGTGGAGATGAATGGCCTCCTAGTCAGGTGACAATACTTTCATTTAGCCAACATGCATGCTGCACTATTGCTAAATAAGTAAAGATTTTCCATGGATGTGCCATTGCTCAGACTTCCCTCAGCAAGCTCTGGAGACCAAAGTGTAAACTGGAACAGACTCATTCTTATCGTGGACCCCGCCAACCCCCCCCCCCCCAAAGGAGCCTGGGTTGCTCAGGGAATGGGCTCAGTTCTTGACTGCCCAAAGCTCTGCGCAACGAGAATGAGAATGTACTCTACTCGCCTGTGTAACATGGCTACCACATAGGCTGACCCTTGATGTTGAGGATGACTTGCTTCCACTCTGGGTCTGTGGGTCTGATAACTCATGAGGCCAATGTGGGAACCAAGAGGCTTCCACAGAAGGTGCAGGAGATGCCACTAGAAGCACAACTGTATCAATACCAGGGGATTACAACTCCACCCAGGATGGTGCAATTTACTTTATTTGTGTCACGTCACATGGCCTACATGTCCAATTCTGTTATCGGTGGCATGACACTATGGTATAGTGTGCACCACCTACCGGATGCACTGAAGCAGTTTGCCTCAGTTCTTTAACAGTATTTCCCAAATAAGTGACTGAAATCACAAAAGAGACCTCTCAGTCCCAAACAGCGACCGTTTATTCCTCTCCATAGAGGCTGCCTGTCCTGCTGAGTTCCTCCAGCACTTGGTGTGTATGTTGTATCTGCAGAATCTCTTGTGATTATGATCTGCAGAATTATTTTTTGTTTCTGAATAGCTCCTGGTCTCCCTCCTAATCACCTCCTCAGCATGGGTATTGGAGACTTAGACACGTATTGCCATTCACGTGTTGCTGGTATGGGCAACTGAAACATCACCCACATCCCCACCCTCCCAACATCCATACCCTTCAAGCTCAAGAATTGTGCTGTTCATTCACCATACTGGGGAGCGATGGTAGAACAGAGAAACATAGAAAATCTATAGCACAATACAGGCCCTTTGGCCCACAATACTGTGCTGCACATGTCCTTACTTTAGAAATTACCTAGGGTTACCTATAGCCCTCTATTTTTCTAAGCTCCACACACCTATCCAGGAGTCTCTTAAAAGATCCACCACTGTCGCCAGCAGCCCATTCCACGCACTCAGCACTCTCTGTGTTAAGAAACTTATCCCTGACATCTCCTCTGTACCTACTTCCAAGCACCTTAAAACTGTGCCCACTTGTGTTAGTCATTTCAGCCCTGGGGAAAAAGCCTCCGACTATCCACCCGATCAATGCCTCTCATTATCTTGTACACTTCTATCAGGTCACCTCTCATCCTGTATCGCTCCAAGGAGAAAAGGCCAAGTTCACTCAACCTATTCTCATAAGGCATGCTCCCCAATCCAGGCAACATCCTTGTAAATCTCCTCTGCATCCTTTCTATGGTTTCCACATCTTTCCTATAGTGAGGTGACCAGAGCTGAGCACAGTACTCCAAGTGGGGTCTGACCAGGGTCCTATATAGCTGTAACATTACCTCTTGGCTCTGAAGCTCAGTCCCACGGTTGCTGAAAACCAATGCACCATGTGTCTTCTTAACCTCAGAATCAACCTGCGCAGCAGCTTTGAGTGTCCTATGGACTTGGACTGCAAGATCCCTCTGATCCTCCACACTGCCAAGAGTCTTACCATTAATACTATATTCTGCCATCATATTTGACCTACCAAAATCTGGGTTGAACTCCATCTGCCACTTCTCAGCCCAGTTTTGCATCCTATTGATGTTCCACTGTAACCTCTGACAGCCCTCCACACTATCCACAACACCTCCAATCTTTGTGTCATCAGCAAATTTACCTACCCATCCTTCCATTTCCTCATCCAGGACATTTATAAAAATCACGAAGAGAAGGGGTCCCAGAACGGATCCCTGAGGTACACCACTGGTGCATGGAGTTCTGGTGCATTTCGTTGGGGCTAGGCAGAATAATAGCTGGGCATGGACTAGATGGGCCAAAGGGCCTTTAGTGTTCGATAACTTCATGACTTTTCATGCCAGGGGTTGTAGAATGTGGCTCAGCACCACCGCCTTGAAGGTGTACCACGTGTTCTGAACCAACCGAGGGTGATCTTGTGTCAGAAATAAAATAAATGCATCTTTTAAATGAGTTAGAAGTATTCTGAGTATGTTTTACAACATTTAATTATATTATTGTAATAGTACTCCCAGACAGTACCTTCCTTTGATAAACATGTTAATTTGACATTTCTCACACTGTAATATAGAAAACATAGAAAATAGATGCAGGAGTAGGCCATTTGGCCCTTCGAGCATTCTATAATATTATTTTGGAGAGTGCAGAGAATGGGGAAGATTCCCTGTCATGTGTGATTTATATTATTTTCATGGAAAGAGCAGTATTGGCATTGGTCAATGAAGTAACACATTTAAACATAAAATAGAGCGGCCAGTCTGTCATTCTTATTGCAAGTGTCTACGTGTTTGCCTTACCACAGGATGCAAGCTCTGAAATGGTGAAGCAAAGGGGAGACCTCCAGGCTCTACAGCAGCTAGCAGAAGAGCTGAGTGCATTTGGCATCTTAACAGAAAAAGGTCAGCTCACGGAGACTGTCAAAGACCTAACTAAAGGATACAGAAATCTAGAACTCACCATTAAGAAGAGGTAAGAGACAAAGACTCTTCGTAACTACAAATCTGGGCCATTTGTGAGCTATATTTGTCTCTAAGGAGACATGAGCCCAGAGTTCATTAAAAATAAATGTGTTTGCTTTGGGGGAAAAAAAGCTGACTAAATCAAAATGGGCCTGATTCTTTTGAGTAGCTTGCTTCAGTGTGATTTTTTTCCCTCCTTAATTTTTAACCCACTGTTTTCCTTCCCATTTCCTTGCTTAGATCCATCAATTTGTGTCAAATGATGAAATGGCTTTTTTGTTTCAGGGCCTCCGATATCATTACCCTTCAACTGGGCAATAGATTGTGTAAAATTTATCAGATCATTTAACTCGCTCTCACCCACCTTGAAGAGCTTGATCGAGTTGTATTTTAGATAAATTATCAAGTTCTACCCAGGGAAGACATGACGTCTGCAAGTAGCAAAAGTGTAAATAGGGTCAATGATGAAAGCGATAAAAAGGTGTTCCCTTGTGATGGCCAGAATGTCAAATTGGAACAAGGCTCAATATTATAAATCATGGACCATCCACACTTAAGTGAAAAGCATTATTATCTCAGTATGTTAATTATTTTCAGCAAACGTTTTGAACTCTGGGTTTTTGAAATGCAGTAAATGATTCTACACCACCTGGGTTTTACTGCAATATATTTGTTAAACTTTACGGGGTGATTGCTTTTGAACTCCTTTTGTTATTGGGTAAATGAGAATCATTAACATTTTGGTCCTCCACTATCTTGCTGCGTGTTGTTCCTTTCCGCGCCTTGTGGTGCATCTGGCGGTGGCCTTGCCGTTTCTTTAGTACTCGTGTCTGTTTTTCATGAGGCCGAGTTGCTAGCTCGTTGCTCAACCCAGCATGGATGGAAAGCATGCAAGGAGCCAGCAGGGTTCAAACCCAGGACCACTTGCTCCAAAATCCGGTGCAGATGTCATTACACCATCGGCTGGTTTCCTCCGCTATCTAATATTCTTTATTTGGAAGGCATTGCTTTGCCAAACTTGGGGAAATAAAAGTGGGACCACCCAGTAGCCACCCATTTTAATTCCCATTCTGATATGTCTATCCATGACCTCCTCTACTATCGTGATGAGGCTATACCAAGGTTGGAGGAACAACACCTAATATTCCATCTTGGTAGCCTCCAACCTGATGGCATGAACATGATTTCTTGAACTTCCGGTAATGCTCTCCTTCACCATTTCCCATTCCCTTTTCCCTCTCTCACCTTATCTCCTTGCCCGCCTATCGCCTCCCTCTGGTGCTCCTCCCCCCTTTTCTTTCTTCCGTGGCCTTCTGTCCTCTCTTATCAGACTCCCCCTTCTCCAGCCCTGTATCTCTTTCACCAACTTCCCAGCTCTTTACTTCATCTCTCCCCACCTCAGGTTTCACTGATTATCTTGTGTATCTCTCTCCCCTCCCCCCACCTTTAAAACCTACTCCTCAGCGTTTTTTCTCCAGTCCTGCCAAAGGTTCTCGGCCTGAAACGTCAACTGTACTCTTTTCCAAAGATGCTGCGTGGCCTGCTGAGGTTCCTCCAGCTTTTTGTATGTGTTGTTAGGGAAATATGTTCTCTCATTAGATTCTTGGCAGTTATGCACCCCAAGTGAACCACAAATATAAAGACTTCTTGTTGATGTGTTTAGCAATATTGATTTGTAGTCGCAAGTTGTCCATCAAATTGAAACCACATTTTTCTTTAGAGTATCGCTGGATTTGTCTGAAGTAAGCAGGTTTTTTTTTACCATTTACTTGGTTGCTTTCTCCCTAAATACCAAGCAGCACCTTTAAAAAATAGTTTTATATATAACAGGCTCAGACTAGCTTTGCGTCCTGAAAGAGATCAAGCTAGTAAGTGATGTGCTATAAAATTGACATTGATTTTCAGCTCAAGCTGATTTGTTATGTTATTTTTTGCTCGTGTCGTTTTAAAGTCAGTTAATTGGGCACAGAGTGAAAGTGATGATCAGCAGCTCAGAATTGACAGGCAGCAGTGAGCTGGCACTCTGGCTATTTCATATCTCCTCAGTCTACACTAAGCTGGTGTGAGTCTTCCTGAACAAAGCTGGGCAATTTTTTTAAATTGACATACAGGGCGGATTAGGCCCTCTGAGCTGCTTCGCCCAGCAATCTCTCTAGTTTAATCCTAGCCCAATCACGGGACAATTTATAATGGCCAGTTAACCTATCAGCCTATCTACAGTTCAGTCGACCTAGCAATTTCAACATTAGTGGCATTTAATAACAATAAATGTATGTGTACAGCTCTGATCTTTGGACTGTGGGAGGAAACTGGAGCACCTCCCACAGGTCACGGTCAGAGGGAGAATGTACAAACTCCTTACAGGCAGAGGCAGGAATTGAACCCGGGTTGCTGGTACTGTAAAGCATTGTGCTAACCACTACACTACCATGTAGAGCCCTTGAGCTGTACGTGGCAAATCCTTCCCAGAGGCCTCTGGCGTACACTACCGTCCGTACACTGAGCCTGCATGTTATTGAATATCTGTGACAGTCAGAATTATTATTTTTTATCATTTAGTTAGCTATTAAATGTGTTTTATAGGACATAGTGAACATATACATTTTAATTTTTGTTTCAAGTTAATTATTTTTATTTTAAGTAGATTACCTAAAACTTGCATTCCACTTTCATTACTTTTCCTTTCCATTTAAATAAATAAAGTCACTGAATAATAGAAGGATTTTCAGGATAACCACTGGGAAATAGCAGGAAATTAGCACTTCATCATGGACTCCAAGCAGAGTGCAACATCAGTGTGTAATTTGGAAGAACGGAAGTTCAGGACCTCCCGACTTTTGAGAATTATGGGGTGAAATCTTGGCAGTTCCACATGGAAAATTAAGATCTATTGTTGGCTGCTTGAATTTAGCACACAAAGTCCTGACTGAAATCCTTCCTCCTATTGAGAAATAAATAAAGGTTGTTATTCAGAGTTGTCTTTTCTCGTGGTCACTGTTGCCAGGGGAAATGAGAAATGGTAGTTCAAAGTAAATTTAATACCAAAGTATACACGTCACCATATACAACCCTGAGATTCATTGTCTTGTGGGCATACCCAATAAATCAGCAAGCAAAATAAGAAAAATAATGAATTGTAATTGTATCCCTATTCTGAAACAGTTCAGTCTACCTAGCAATTTCAACATTAGTGGCATTTTATAACAATATATGTATGTGTACAGCTGTGATTGAGTCTTTCTTTTTCAGGGAGGAAGAGGCAGTGTCCTGCCAGCAGTCTCTGACCGAGTTCACTTCTCTGGTGGAATCAGTTAGAAAATGGTTAAAGGAAACAAAGGCAAACATTCCAAATTTTGAATTGGCACTTAATACAGACATAATCGAGCAACAGATCCAGGAAGTAACGGTATGTTTACATACAATAAAACATGTACTATTTGTGCTTTTTGATAGAAGATCAATTTTTTTTTAGTTTTAGTGTGAAGGTAGATGCTATAGATTAAATAACCCGTATATAGGCTTCCTGAATTTTAGTCGGGCAAGTTTGCTCAGCCGCGTTATGTGGAAACACTTCCTGTAATTTGGTGGAGGGTGGGAAGGAGTATGGTCCCATCCAGAATGATGTAATCATCACGTGACCTAATTGTGCATAATGTTCTGAGAAAAGAAGCACAAGGGAAATCAAGCTCCTGTTTGCAAAAGTTTGAGTGAACTAGTATGATGCAGCCTCTTTTGATTATCAGGTCCTGTTGGAAGACTGGTCAGCAAAATCTCCACAAATTCAAGAAATAAACCATAAAGGAACTGAGTTAGAAAGTCTCATCATGGAAATAACATCACCTGATACAACTTTGTTAACTAGCAAAACAGGTAATGTTTTGATCAAGAAAATACAGTCAACTTAATTGTTTTGTCTCTTTTTAAACTTCGTCCTCCACTTTAATATTCTATATACTATTGAAAGAAGCTACACACTATTTGCTGAAAATCCCTTTCAAGACAATCTTGTGCCGTATTAGAGCATTATCTAAGTTTCCCTTTATCTCTCATGGAGTCATAGGTCACAGGAATAGGCACGGTAGTCGACTGAGTCTTCACTAACCATCAGGCACCAATTTAGACTCATCCCACTTTATTGTCCCACATTCCCATCAACTCTGCCCAGGATCTGCCACTTACAGGACAACTTATGGAGGGCGCATGTCTTTGGGATATGGGAAAAAAACCTGAGCACCCAGAAAAAAACCTGTGTCATCAACAGGGAGAACATGCAAACTCCACAAAGACAGTGCCCGAGATTAGAATCAAACCTGCGTCATTTGAACCGTGAGGTACTGGATCTACCAGCTCACCACTGTGCAGTGCTACCTGATTCTGAAGTTTTCCACAAGCTGATTCATGCCTGTGCTATCATATTGATTTTTACTGAGACACTTCGTAAAACGAAATATGAAACATGCACAGGAGCTAATTAGATTGTGTTTCTTGTAACATTGTCTTATTGTTTCTCATGTTTATTTTAAGTTATATAGTTAAATGTTGTTTAATTTCTTAACGATCACTGTTTCTAATTAACGCATTCTTCATCAGTGTGCTTACCACATTAACACAGACTAACTTCGTCAATGTTCTTTTCCTCTGTAGTTTATGTTTTCTGTTAAGAAAGCAGCAGTGCACTTATTAAATCTTATAATTGATTTGGCTTTATAAGTGTTCAAGTACTGGACATGTATTCAAGAGTATAACTTATTCTCAACTTTCTCTCAATGTTGCATTTTCCTTAACTTACTCTGCTATCAATTGAATTGTTTTAAAGTAAGCATTTGTGCTCTATGAATTAACCTTGGATAACCAAGGATAAATTTGGGACACAAGACACTTTCGGTGCTTGAATCTGAAGCAACAATACCTCCATGTTTTCCTAATAACCCCCAACTTCCCCCTCCATTTCAAAAGTTTCAAAGGTACATTTAATGTCAGAGAAATGTATATGATATACATCATGAAATGCTTTTTCTTCACAACCATCCACAAAAACAGAGGAATGTCCCAAAGAATGAACAACGGTTAAACGTTAGAACCCCAAAGTCTCCCCCAGCTCCCCTCCCTCCCCTGTGTAAGTGGCAGCAAGCACGATCCCCCCCCAACTGCAAAAAAAAAAGCATCGGCACCCATCACCGAGCACTCAAGCATGCAGCAAAAGCAACAGTAAAGAAACACTTGCAGTTCTCCAAAGACAACATTGTTCACCCGGCATTCGACATACCACAGGCTCTCTCTCTCTCTCCCTAATAAGGGAGATAGAGATGTCTCCCCTCTCGCTGTGAAATGGAGACATAACAAACAACTCATTGGTTTATGATGTTAAAAATCCATTGCGCTGCTTGTTTTTGAGCTCTGTGCCCGAAGATCTCAGGTCTCTGGGAACACAGCCAAAGATCTTCCAGCTCCCATGACACACCGATATGGGACACCGACTTTTGATCCGCCCATCTCCAGAGCCCCAAGATCCTAGGCCTTGAAAGCCAAGCCGAGCCCTTGGCGTGCCGAACAACGGCCAATTGTGAAACCCCGAGAGCGGGTCCCATTCCCGCAAAGAACCGCAGTCAACATGTAACTCCAGGTCAGGGTCTTCAAAAGAACCATGAAAGGGAAAAATAGAGATATTAAAGATGAAAATAGAGCTGTTTCCAAAGATGCAAGTAAAGGAGTTGCCGTTTAGTGCCATCATCACTTCGCTCTGCCCCTCCTTACACATCCCCTTTTTCCACTCTCACCTCATCTCATCAAGAACTTCCCAGCTCTTTGCTTTATCCTTCCCCTTCCAGGTTTCACCTGTCACCTGGTGGCCCTCTCTCCCACCTTTCAAATCTACTCCCCAGCTTTTTCCCTCCGGTCCTGCCGAAGGGTTTTGTCCCGAAACGTCGACTGTACTTTTTTCCATAGATGCTCACTGGCCTGCTGAGTTCCTCCAGCATTTTGTGTGTGTTGCTCAGATTTCTAGCATCTGCAAATTTTCTCTTGTCCATGTTTTAATCCCTGGGTAAATTTATAAGACCATAAGACATAGGATCTTATAAATTTACCCAGGGAGTAAAACATGGAGGAATTTTTACTCCAAATGTTATCTGTATAGTGATTTTAAATGTCTATAATCCATTATGCAGTAGTTTTTGTGGGTTGGACTTCACCTGCATTGGTTCCATTTCATTTAGTGAAACCAAATTCTGGAAGAAAGGTACAACAGGCATGTGCCCCTAATTTGTACTTTTAGAGTATGCGGTAGAGGATAAAGTTTTGATGATCCCCAAATGTGACGTGATTGCTTATATGATGCAATTGGTTGCCCTGAGCTAAAGTGGGCTGAGTTCTTCAATCAGTAGAAGATATTCCTAGCAATGGGAAGATGATGGAGCCAATGTATACAAATTAAATATTCTTGGAATATAAATGAAAGGGAAAGAAGTTTACCCTTAGCTAACACTTTTCACAGCCCTTGGGATTTTCTAAATGTTAGTATTTGTAAAGCAGAGTCACCAACATTAAAGTAGGGAAACATAACAGCTAGTATGAGATTTCGCCAAACAACAATGCAAAAATGACCAAGTGACAAGATAAAATAATTGGCCTAGAGGCTGGAGAGCACCCTTGTTGCTCTTCAGATAATACCAAGGAATCTTCTATACAACACACACAAAACGCTGGAGGAGCTCAGCAGGCCAGGCAGCATCTATGGAAAAAAGTGCAGTTGATGTTTCGGTCTGAGGCCCTTCTGCAGGACTGGAGAAAAAAAGATCATTCAAGAGAACAGATAAGATGTGGTTTGAAGTCTTATCTAAAATGTCGTACCTGCTGCAAAAATGTGTTAATCTGAAGGACACAAGATCTCTAGGGCAGTATACAAGCTCACAGCCATTCTGAAACATAAACAAAAGTGTCGTCGCTATTAAAGCTAAACTCTTATACATTTGGAGAGTTTTCAAAAAAAAAGATTATAGAATGGTGCCCAGTGTATACAAAATAGATTATGACAAACATAGCTGAGACTATCCATGCTTGCTACATCCAGTTGTACATCTGAGATTTGTGCACTGCTGCAACACAGTACAAAGGTTTTCTCATACTTTTTAACAAAATGCTCATCTATAAACCATGTTTGTTCATGTCCTGTAAAGTTCCACCAAGGAACTTTCTGTGCACATGTCTGTGCTCAGAGTCTGTTCCTAACTTTGGCGTCCCGTGCACTGTTTTGTCTCCCTGTTGTTTGCATAGGTTCTGTGATGATGAATGGTGGGGTGACAGCACCTAGTGTGAATGGGCACCACAGAAACAAAGGTGAGAATTTTACAAATCTGAGGTGTGTCTCTGTTTGGTTTTCTAACCATTTCATCTTGAATTAGATTCCCATTCTTGGGAAGTGAATAAAAACATTTAATCCTTGGGGGAAAAATGCAAAATTTAGAATTGCATTTTTTCATAATTCGAAACAACACAGTGGGTGACTGGCCCATTGAATCTATGCCAGCTGTCAACATTCTCCCACTTACTGTATCCCCCTGTGACTTACTCTCTCTCATGTGCTCAGCAGCTGCCCCGAATCTCCTGATTGCCAATCTAATGGTGCGAACATCAATTTCTCTAACTTCGGATAATTTCTCCCTGCTCCCTCCATAACTCTTTTTCCATTCTCCATTCAAGTTACCCTGTCAGCCCCTTCTCTTCACCTGCCCATCACCTCCCTCCGGTTCCCAAGCATGAGAAAATCTGCAGACCCTGGATATCCAAAGCAACACGCACAAAACGCTGGAGGAACTCAGCAGGCCAGGCAGCGTCTGTGGAAAAGAGTACAGTGGACGTTTCAGGCCGAGACCCTTCATCAGGACTGGAAAGAAAGAGGAGAAGTCAGAGTAAGGAGCTGGGGAGGGAGGAGGGGAAGAGAAGTATAAGGCAGTAGGTGATAGGTGAAACCGGGGGAGGGGGAGGGGTGAAATAAAGAGCTGGGAAGTCGATTGATGAAAGCGATGAAGGGCTGGAGAAGGGGGAATCTGATAGGAAAGGGTAGAAGATCATTCCCCCTTTGCTAGCCCTTTATCTCTTTCACCAATCATCTTCCCACCTCTTAACTTCACCCGCTCCCTCCCTCCCGGTTTCACCTCTCACCTACCACCTTGTACTTCTTCCTCCACTCTCTCCACCTTCTTACTCTGACTTCTCCTCTTTCTTGTCAGTCTTGATGAAGGGTCTATGGCCAAAACATCAGCTGTAGCCCCCTCTATAGACGCTGCTTGACATGCTGACTTCCTCTGGCATTTTGTGTGTATTGCTAAACATGTCTTTGAATCTGGCAAGAAACGTGTGTAGTCACAGGGAAACTCCACATAGACCATACAAGATGACAGGATTGAACTTGGATTGCTAGAACTGAGAGACTGTGACGGTGGTGACCCTGTACCTCCCAGTAGAATTCCACCCACCCAGATAAAACTATTAGTGAATTACAGGAACATTATTGCAATGTAGTCACAAGAAGAACATTTGCCCATATTGAGCAAAGGTCTGATCAAAAGTCATGTTCTGGAATTTGCAGTAAGTTATGGATAGCTTTCACCAGCACCGTGATGATGGAAAAATCTCACAGGACTCGATTGCAGAATGGTTACTTTTGGCCCATCGTGTCCATGCTAGCTCATTGCAGATGGTGATTAGTTCCACACCGTGGTCGCTTCTCTGTGCCCTTGCCAGTGTCATCCCACCATAGTTCAACGTTCAAAGTTGAAGCTTCAGCCACACGTGCACACAGCCGAAGGAAACGGTGTTGCTCCAGAACCAAGGTGCAAAACGCAATACCAATAGTCATACACAGCACAGAGCACATGTATAAGATAGCAAGTGCAGGTCCGATATCGGTAAAATACATTCAGACCAAAAAATGCGGACCAAGACTCTGAGTCCATGAATGTTGCAGAAATCTGCATTCGGACACGATACGAATTGTCTTCTGCCAAGCGAACTCTACGGGCAGCACTGACGCCAGCTTTGATGCCATGCCACACTGCCTCCAGTGGAGTGCGGTGACCCTGACACCTCTCACCAGGACGGCTGTAAACAGGCAGCACTGTGACTTGATGCCTAGACCTTGCCACGACCGAGGATACACAGCTCCCAAACCTTTTGCCCCTTCTGTTCTATTTTATTTATTCAATTCTGCCCTGAAGGTCACAGTGAAGCCTGTCTCCTCATTTAAGACAGCAAGCACACATTGAGTTCAAAACAGGCTCTTTCTCATATCATTCTTAACTGTTTTCTCTTTAATTATACCCCATGACCTCTAATTCACAACTCCTCCAACAGATGTACAACAGATGTAACCTGTTAATCACTGTCAATTTTCCTCATCATTTTGTACAATTTAGTAATTGTAGCTTGCACCTCTATAATATAACGGAGTGGCACAGTGGCATAGTGGTTAGCGCAACGCTTTAGAGCACCAGCGATCCAGGTTCAATTCCCACCGCTGCCTGTAAGCAATTTTTACTTTCTCCTCGTTACCGCATGTGTTTCCTCTGGGTGCTCTGGTTTCCTCCCACAATCCAAAGACGTACGGGTTTACAGGTTATTTGGTTGTTGTAAATTGTAGTGGGATTAGACTAGGGTTAAGTTGGGGGGTTGCTGGACAGCATGGTTTGAAGGACCAGAAGGGCCTACTTTGCGTTGTATCTCAATAAAATAAATAAATCTAAAGTTTTTTTTCAAGGAAGCAATGAGATTAACACTGAGTATCCCAGTAGAATGCTGCCATTCCTTTTCCTCCAGTCCAGAAAGCAGCAATCTGAAGCAACTCTGCTACATGTGTATATACAGTTAACCAGATACACTGTGTGTTTCCTCGCTTTTCCTTGGGGTAGCTATTTTGTACTCTTCTCCAAATTAAGCTTCAGAAATCCATCCACTCATGAAAATTGCACATATTTAAAATCTATGCCTACTATTTACCCTGAAAATGTTTTGCTTTAATGTGGAAGGATTATTGAAATACTAATTCTAATTTTAGCTTAGCCTCTTTAGCCCTAAAGATGAACCTTTCAAAATTCAATGAATTTTAACTTTATTACAGTGTTTGCTATTTCAGTGTTCAGCTCAATCTTGTTTGTACATCTTCATCTTCACATCAATATTAATTTTAAAATGAAAGTTTAATTCGATCTGCTGTGCAAACTCGTCAACGTTATTGGCTGGTTCTGCTGACAGTATCATTTTTGCTGGATGCCTTGACACCCCAGATGAAATGGGACAGGTGGAATCAATATCACAGATATCATTAGATATTTTTTGAGGCGATTTACTTTGAGGTCAGCAATGAAAGCCATTATTTTGTCTCTGATTCTTTTAAATCGCATATGCTCACTGACTTCCAACTTTTTGTAGAACTTGCAAAGATTCAGCAGGACGTCGCCGATGTGAACGACGACTATAAAACCCTTGGTAGCATGCTAAAGGAGTCTCAGGACCATCTAATGGCCACACTTAATAAAATGCAGGAGGTACAGGAAGAAACGGCCTCTATCATGAACTGGCTGGAATTAAAAGAACAGACTTTAACCTCTTTAAGTTCACCGTCAATCAAAACGCAAGCAATGAAGGAGCAAGTGGAGCAAAACAAGGTGAATTTATTTGTGGATTGGAGTCTGTTGTTCACGTTATGATGTGTTTCTGGTTTCTGGTCTCTCCTTTTTATGTTCCTATTTTGTGTGATTTTGATTGGGGCAGGTTGGCTCTGCAGCCTGATGCAGAGCTAGATTGAACTGAACTGAATATGCCCGGAATAGTTGGATGATATGTGGCTTGGTGTTCTGTATTCTGTGTTTTTCACTCTTTTGCATGATTTGTTCTATTCTTTGCATGTTGGAGGGGTTTGATGTTTTTCTTTGAACGGGGTCCATGGTTTTTCTTTCTTTGTTTTGCTGCTATCTGTGGGAAGATGAATCTCAGGGTTGTGTACTGCATACATACTTTGATAATTAAATGTACTTCGTTGTTCCCAGAAGAATAATGCCGCAGTTAAAATAAACCAACTGACTTGCAGCTTGTGAGTAGCTGGAGTATTTTTCAAATAGCTCGTTTGGCAGCCGAAAGGGAAAGTTAGAACTTGGTCACGATAATTAATACTGGATGAAGTTTCCTTTGTCACTTGAGTTGAACAAAAGTAAATGAGTGTATAACTTCAGTTAAAATGAGAGAATGAGTACTTGTGTCAGGCTGCAATTTATCAGCTAATTTACTGAATACTGCCTCCAGTGTTCCCGAGACCACAAGATAACGTAATGTTGTTCATCTGGATCTGAATTTTCATTGCCATTCAAACAAACAATTACTTTTTAATTGAATAACAAATTAAACTGGGATATGCTCACTTTTCAAATGTTGTCAGAATGATGAAAGAAATGGATAAAAATAAGGTGAATTTCTTAAATCTTATAAGCTCTACAAAAATCCCACTTAAAGTTAAATGTGTAGATTCTATGAAAGGGGAATTGCATTTTGAAATAGCAATGAACACTTGATTCTTGAAGAGCAAACATATCAAAAAGCACGATGCTGAGATGCATCCGAGGACATGCTGGGACACATCATCAGTGATGTAACCTGGGGTCACCAGGTGTTTCGGGTCTTTCGACATCCAACACTCTCACCCAGGCGACCCAGGTTGATCAGGGTTCTGGCTTGTGTCTCAGCCTGGGTCACACCTCTTGATCCACAGCCATCTGGAGGCTCCCTCAGCAGCCTCTGTGACGGTCCTGATTGCTCTTTGCAGCCCCCACAGGACCAAGGAGAGAGTAGGTTCTGCACAGCGAGCAGCCAGCAAAGTCTCTACACCCACCTCTATAGGCTCACATCGTGCCCTCCACCCCTGTCACAGGCACTGATCTATCAGTTCCTGGTATTTGGTTTTCTTGCACTCAAATGCCTCCTCATCCGGTCTTCCCAAGGAACTGTCAGTTCTTTCATGAACCCCTGCTTCAGGGTTTCTGACAGAATGATGCAATGAATCGATTGCGTGTGGAACATAATGGGCGAATATTACAGATAATGAACCCAGTGCTGCCTTTTAACGAAAACACAGTTGCAAAGTTGTCGTAAACATTTGAATTTCTCTTTTACTTAGGTTTATCTTGCTGAGCTCGAACAGAATTCTAGTAAGATCGATAAACTTAAAGGGGCATTGAAAGACTTGCTGAAGAAAAATCCAGACTCGCCAGAAGCTAAGAAGTGGACAGAAATGCTTGAACAAATAGGTAAAACTAATGCTATTCTCATGTAAATATTCCATTTTATAGAATGGAAAACTTTGTACTCAACAAAGTTGGAAGCAGATAGCAAGAGAGCTGCTACATAATGTTTGGACTTCTACTTGAGTGCAGGATAAGCAGTAAGAGGATCAAACACGAGGAAATCTGCAGAATTTTTATGCGTGTTACTAATAGGATCATTTGGGCTGAAGGTCCTCTGGGGGAATTTAATCTTTGAAATCTAGATCAAAAACCAGAGAAGGGAAATTACATGAAAAACTTTGGCCATCTAACTGCATATGCAAATTGTTATAGATAATTGAAAGCTCTTAAATATCAAATAGATATTTAGCTCTCCAAACATGGATTCTGTTCTCAGAATAGCAAATGAACACATTTTTAAAGCAATTGAATCAAGCGGAAATCTTAATGCTTAGATTTTCCCAAATGGATGTCTGATAAATATTGAATTTTTTATAGCCTTTTAAAATCCTGTAATAGATTAATGTGACTTCATTATGATATATTTCATAGATATCCTTAACTCTTGAGAAAGACGACCTCAATGTAGAAATTCCATCTTTGTTCACTGGTGCTAAATGTAATTTTAATTGATTATTATATTTCCTCTCTGTACTCTGGTCCACACCAGTCATTGTATGGAACTGAATATGGGAAGGTGAATATAATCATTAACCAATCTAAGATGTCTTTTTGGATCTAGTTTCAAAACTAGTCTGCTCCCCTTCTGAGCAGGCTTTCTCCTGATGGAATATATTCGGTAACACTGGCTTTACTTCTTACTTGGACCCTTTGCTCCGAAGTGGAGCATAGGCCATTGACGAGCTCCCATCTCCATCGCCCTCTGAAGTCGATGGTATGGTTGGAGTCCATTAACACTTCTGCAATCCATTGCATCCCCTGTACAGGGGATTGGCCTATGCAGCTTCACCAAAGCACCGTAGGCCGGCCTTACCTGTTTCCACCTCTCACGAAGATGACATGGGGTTGGACTTGGAATCAGAATCAGATTTACTATCACCAGCATATGCCATGAAATTTGTTAACTTTATGGCGGCAGTACAGTGAAAATGCATGATAAATAAAATAGAGAAACTGAGTTACATTAAGTATATATATGTCTATTAAATAGTTAAAACAAGCTGTGTAAAATAACAGAAATAAAAAAGTAGTGAGGTAGTGTTTGTGGGTTCAATGTCCATTTAGAAATCGTATGGCAGAGGGGAGGAAGCTGTTCCTGAATCGCTGAGCGTGTGCTTTCAGGCTCCTGTACCTCCTTCCCAATGGTAACAGTGAGACGAGGGCATGCCCTGGGTGGTGGGGATATTTAATGATGGATGCCACCTTCCTAAAGCACTGCTCCTTGTAGAAGTTTTTGAGTGTTTTAGTTGACAGACCAAACCTCCTCAAACTCCTAATGAAATATAGCCTTCTTTATAGCTGCATCAATATGTTGTGTCCAGGTCAGGTCCTCAGAGATATTGACACCCAGGAACTTGAAATAGCTCACTCTGTAACTTCTGAGCCCTCTATGGGGACTGGTTAGTGTTCCCTCGTCTTGCCCTTCCTGAAGTCCACAATCAGCTCTTTGGTCTTGCTGATATTGAGTGCAAGATTGTTGCTGTGACACCACTCAACTAGCTGGTTTATCTTGCTCCTGTACGTATTTTCATCGCCAACCAAAATTCTGCCAACAATGGTTATTTCATAAACAAATTTATACTTGCTGTTTGAGCTATGCCTGGCCACACAGTCATGGGTGTAGAGAGAGTAGAGCAGTGGGCTAAGCACACATCCCTGTGGAGTGCCAGTGTTAATTGTCGGCGAGGTGGGGATGTTACTTCCAATCCACACAGATTGTGGTCTCCCAGTTAGGAAGTTGATCATCCAGTTGCAGAGGGAGGTACAGAGGCCTAGGTTTTGTAGCTTTTCGATTAGGACTGTAGGAATGATGGTGTTAAATGCAATAAACAGCATCCTGACATAGGCATTTGCATTATCCAGGTGATCCAAGGTTGCATGGAGGGCTGTTAAGATCATGTCTGCTGTAGACCTATTGTGGTGATAGGCAAATTGCAGTGGGTCCAGGTCCTTTCTGAGACAGGAGCTGATTCTAGCCGTGACCAACCTCTCAGAGTGTTTTATCACTGTAGATGTGAGTGTTACTGGACAATAGTCGTTGAGGCAGCTCACACTGCTTTTGGGCAGTGGTATAATTGTTGCCCTTTGAGAGGCTAACATGGGCTTTAGATGTCTTTTATTCTGTAGCTTTCTACAAAAAAATGTAGTTTTTGAAATGAAATGGTATGTCATTTTAAAGTGTTTTCATGAATATAAAAATAGCCTCTGAGTTCTACATACCAAATAATTTATAGATTGTTTACTGCAAAGAAAATAGCTTTTTATTTACTACCTTCCGAGTTACTAATATATACATGGAGAAAAGCATAGTTTTACAATAAGAAATATTTCAAAATTACTATATGAATGACCAAGTTTGTGTATTTAAATAATGCAAACATAGGACTGAACTGCTCAGGCTGAGAGAGGAAATTAACCTGAGTAGAGTGTCTGAAATTTTAATCGTGAATGTATCTGATCTTGAAAGACATTGTGAGATGTTCCAGTCTAAATGTTAATTTCAGCTTCCAATTTCCTTTATATTTGCTACTTGGGTTAAAGCATTATTTTACTCTGAATTTAAAATGGTCTTTATCATAAGTTAACATTATGGGATTACAGATTTTTAAAATCATTTTGCACTGCATTGATGGTAAGCACAAAATATCTTCTATGGCAAAGTCAGGAGGCTGGACCAATACGTATTGCACATTAAGCTTTTCTCAGCATAAATGATCATTGTTTTCCATGTTATTTCTAGAGTCAAAGTGGGCACGTGCCAATCAGGCAATAACTGAGAGGCAACAAAAACTAGAAGAATCAGCAGATCTTCTTTTAAGTTTCCAGAACACAGAATCACAGCTCAGTCCATGGTTATCAGAAAAGGAATTAATGATGAGTGTGCTCGGTCCTCTGTCAATTGATCCAAATATGCTCCGTGCCCAGAAGCAGCAAGTGCAGGTAATATTTAAATAAAAACTAAAATCTTCAAGAACTGGATAAGTTTTTGGGCACTGCTTGTCTTTTATCTGTAGCATTAGTGAAGAACTACTTTTACAAATTATAAAGGTGGGTTAATGCCACATTTAGATTAGATTATATTATGAGGACACACAGTCCTCTTTTATTGTCATGCATTAAGAAATGATACAATGTTTTTCCAGAATGATATCACAGAAACACATGACAAACCGACTTAAAAACTGACAAGAACCACATAATTATAACATATAGTTACAGCAGTGCAAAGCAATACCGTAATTTGATAAGAACAGACCATGGGCACGGTAAAAGTCTCAAAGTCTCTCGAAAGTCCCATCATCTCACGCAGACGGTGAACCTCCAGCTCCGCAAACTTGCTGATGCAGCATCCTGGAAGCATCCGACCACAGTCCAATTCCAACTGCAAAAGCTCCGAGCCTCCAACCAGCTCTCTGACACCGAGCACCCTCTCAGCCGAGCACTTCGACCCTGGCCCCGGCAACAGGCAATAGGCAAAGCCGAGGATTTGGGGCCTTCCCCTCCGGAGATTCTCGATCGCACAGTAGCAGCAGCAGTGAAGCGGGCATTTCAGAAGTTTCTCCAGGTGTTCCTCCGTGCTTCTCACGGCTGTCTCCATCAAATCCGGATTGTGCACGGACCCCTAGATAACACATATAGATATCATTCGGAACGGCCGGGCGCGCTGCATCGCCCGCCATCTTCTCCTCCCTGTGCCTGTGCTTCATATGTAAGATGCCTCAATTCAAGGATGACTTATTGCAGCTGACTTTGTGTTGCACTGCGAGATTCGTTCACAAAAGCTGCATTGCGCTTGACAGTTGCTTCTCTTCAAATCTGGCCAGCTCCAGCTGCAAATGATGTTTACGAGTTAAAGTACGGGATCTAACGTATGTGTTCTTACTTCGGGATACTGCTTCAGCACTTCATAACACCAGAGTTCTGATGCACAGCACAGCTATCAGCCCAGTCGTAATTATGGATCTGAAACTTACTACCTGCCCTTCCTACAGCGCCCAGTCAAGCGGTGATGATGATTGCAAATAACTGGACAGGGCCAAGCTTATCCTGTTTCCCCCAATCTGGAATAGTGATCGCATTCTGCCCGCACACATGCTTGCATGGGCCAAAAGCAAAGCTCCCCAAGTCCAGCTTGAGCCAGACCAGAAAGTTTTTTTTTTCCCCCTCCCCATACTCGTCTCTCGTAGGGCGTCACGGTAGCGGAGTCTGTAAGACTTCCCCCATTCTGGGTCCTCCAGTCCCCTCCTACAGTCCCAACCATGTATTGGGTAGGTTGATTGGTCATTGTAAATTGTCCTGTCAACAGGGCAGGGTTAACCGGGTTTGTCGGGGTGGCTCGAAGGGCCAGAAGGGCATATTCCATGCCATATCTCTATACAAGTAAATATGCATCGGGCTGATATAGCATTCCCTCCTTCAGAGAGGCAATAAAAGCCTGATAGGCAACCTGTCTTACTGCTGTGAGCCATTATTTATCCGTGGCTGCTGTATATCCTGTTGAATGTGAAGATCTCGTAGAAGGCATTTCCCCTTCCCAAGGAAAACCCAAGCAACGCAACTTCAAAGCTGGTTTGACTGACTGCAAAATGGACTCAAAGTCTTGCAACGTCCTCACTTGAAGATAGCAGTTGCTATCATGGATACAGTCTCCTGTATTAATGCAAGCTTCAGAAGTGGTTCCAGACAACCACTGCAGTTGGTGCTTTATTCATTATATACCATGTTGTATGACCTTGGGAATCATGGTCTTTCCACAACTATGATTGTTCTTGGCAAATTCTTCTACTGAAGTGGTTTGCCATTGTCTTCTTCTGGGCAGTGTCTTTACAGGATGGCTGACTCCAGCCATTATCAGTACTCGACAAAGATTTGTCTGCCTGGCGTCAGTGGTCACATAACCAGGACTTGTGAAACTCATACATTCATGTACCACCTGCTCCCATGGCCTTAGGTGACCCTGATCGGGGGAACTAAGCAGGTGCTACACCTTGCCCAAGGGTGACCTGCAGGCTGGCGGAGGGAAGGAGCGCCTTACGCCTCCTCTGCTAGAGACGTGTCTCCACCCCGCCCCTCAAACAGTCAGTGCAGATGGGCTTATTATCAACTGTGTTAAAGTAGCCAGCCCTCAACACAGCCATGATCCATCACTGTCACGGAATAAAGAAAAAGAAATCCAAACGTTGATGCCGTTCCCGTGCTGGCCTCCCCCTTGTCAGTGCCTCCTGCAATACACACAATGAAAGCAGGAGGGTCTGAATCAGTCTCGCTGAAATTATACTACAAAACCAATTAAATGCTCATACTTTGCATTTAGTAATGGTCGCTCTAATTAATCATCCCCGGACTTGTGTACCAGTATTCCATGTTCTGTTACTTTGCCTGTGAAGTGTGTGCAGCACTTCCCTCATGCCAGCAGCTAGGATAACAAAAGGTGTTCCCATGCAGCGGAAGGGACAGCACGTGGTCACGAAAGAGAATTATGACTGTGGTCTTACTTGCATCTGACTACTTTGATGCGAGTTGCAGTTGGCTGAGGTGCACTTGCGAGAAGACAGGAGATAGTTGCTCTGTGGACCCACAAGTACCACTGGAATGGGGCTTCAGATTGACCCAAGTCTTCTGGAGGGCAGAGAGCACCTTGTTATTACAGACTTCGCATAATGCCAAGAGCCTTCTGGGTGCTAATAGTAGCAAGCTGTGCCTGGCGAGCATTAGGGTGTGACAGCTGGCACCACTGTGGACTTGTGCCTTCTTGCATAGTATTTAAAGACATTGCATGGTCTCTGCCTGTGCTGTGATGAAAGCTGATGGATAGTATTGCCGTTAGTTTGACCTGCTGTGGTTGGATTTCCTCCTACAGTAGTGTGGTGGTTAGCACAACACTTAACGGCGCCAGAGTTTGTTCATTTTTGCTGTGATCTCTTCGGTTTCTTTCCACAGCCCAAAGACGTATGGGTTGGTGGGTTAATTGGTCACTGTAAATTGTCACACGATTAGACTGGGGGATTGCTGGGTGGTGCGGCTCCAAGGGCTGGGGAGCCCGTTCCGCGCTATATCGCAATAAAAAACATAAATAATTATGTGCATGTCATCCCAACTAGCAAAGAGGGGCTTCAGAGAAAGCCCGTAAAAGGCTGCGCAAAAGTATCTCTCACAAGCTTTCACACGGGCCAGACAACATGGCAAGAATCTCCTTATCAGCCTTCTCACTTCAGCTGACCATCTCAGCTCCCACTTGAGGGCTGTGGGGCAGCACCGTGTAATGTCCGTCCTTCCCGCCCACCCCCAGAGAGTTAGTACCTTAGCTACCCAAGCCTCCTGCCCTGGCTAGTTCACCAGCGTTGATCTCTCAACAAGCATTTCCATCCCCATTCTCATTTTGCGGTGCAGGGATTGGAGGGATGTGGAGCGCAATGCAACAGTGATTCTCCATTGTAATAGGCTGGTCAATAGCAGAGGAACTTCTGTGCTTCTACAATAATAAAGGCACGATAGGAGGGGGTGAGGTTAAAGGTGAAAGACATGCTATGAATGGTAGATTGAGGGTGATGGGTTGTGAAAGTACCTGTCCTCAGTTAGGATAACTTCCAGGTTTCCTCAGCTCACCGATAGCACAGGAATTATACCTGTGACCTCCAGCACCTTCTTGTCCTAATGTATCAATCACAGGGACGAAAAAGGGAACCGTTATGTTTTGTGGCTTCAAAACATTAAACCAATTCAAAGGAAGACACGGAAGTCCGAAATGTGAGTCTAACTTCGTGTTTTACTTTAAGCAAGGCGCGGAGATATCACGTGGTAGTGTGATGATGTACTCAATTCATGTATTTATACATATAACTATAATGAATTTTATAAGCAACAGAACGTTAATCAAACAATTTATATACGAGCTTGTACAACAGGGGCCTAGTGTACAGGACCTTTCTTGCCACTTTGGCATGGGGCTTTTGTCCTGTAGTTGTCAGTAGATGCTCATGCAAACGTAATTCTCAATAGTCATTGCTCTTTCTAAGAGGAGTTACTTTTAGATAAGTTTTACAGGTCCACAGCATTGTTGAAGTGATTGAAACTTAATGGGGCTATTGTAGAAAAATCAAGATTCTGCAACTTTAAATGCCCACATGCTTTTGTTTGTCCAAAGAGGCATGCTTGTTTGTTTATTTATTTATTGGTTGATAGATATACATCACAGAGTAGGCCCTTCCAGCCCTTCGAGCCACGTTGCCCAGCAATTCCCTGATTTAATCCTAGCCTAATCACAGGACGATTTACAATGACCAATTAACCCACCAACTGGTACATCTTTGGAACGTGGGAGGAAACCGGAGCACCCAGAGGAAACCCACGCAGTCGCGGGGAGGATGTACAAACTCCTTACAGGCGGCAGTGGCAATTCAACCCAGATCGCCCGTACTGTAAAGCATTGTGTTGACCACTACACAACCGCCTGCCTTGCCTCCATCCACCTCACACGTGCAGCTCTCTTTGTACAAGGGCAAGTGGATAGACCCCAGGCAAAGCTGCTTTTAGTAAAAGAATTTCCAGCCTCTATTATTCACTCATGCCCCACCGAATATTAAATATGAATTTGTTCCCAGTATCTCTAATTAAATGTTTTTCTTTTGTGTGTGACAGTTCATGCTGAAGGAATTTGAGACTCGCAAACCCCAATATGAACATCTTAACCAAGCGGCACAGGGCATACTCTGTGCACCTGGTGACGTGTGTCCTTCTGACAGCCTGGTGAGAGACCAGCTCAGAGCCATCAACGACAAATGGGATAACCTGACTCATCAGCTCAGCAATCGTTCTGATCAAATTGATCAGACCACAGCCAAGAGTACAGAGTACCAGGAGTTACTGCAGCAGCTCAGCGACAAAGTCAGGGTCCTCAATAATAAACTCAACTCTCAGTCGATGGTCAGCACGCAGCCAGACGTCGTCAAACAGCAACTCGAAGAAATCAGTGAAATCCGTTCCGAGTTAGAACAGCAGAAGGAGCAGATTGAAGATGCCCAGAATCTCTGTGAGGACCTGTCCTCCCTTATTGGTGAACAGTATTTAAAGGATGAACTTCGGAAACGGCTGGATGCAGTCTTGATGCCATTTAATGGTCTTGAAGAGAGAGCAGGTTGGTATAGTTGCTAACTAATTATTTGCATTGTTTCAAAAGATTGGGTGATATAATTTCAATACAAGTTAGTCAATCCTGCTAGAATCTTTTTTTATGCCATGGGCCCCCACCATTAACCAAGGGGACAGTGGGAAACCCTGTACTAGATGAAGTAACAGCAGACTTTTGTAATCGTTCATATTGTGAACATTTATTTCAGGAGTATCCACTCTTCCGTCAATTTGTTGTTGATGCCCTGGTATTAGAAAAGTTACTTAAAACAATTCAAATAGACTAAACCACTCAGAGATTGTACAGGCCAATTTATTACTTTAAGGAGAAACTCTTGTCTGAGTCTGAAAATCACAATTTGATTCACTCCATAATAATTGTATAGATAACTTTTATCATATTTCTATCACTGCGTCTTGTTTTTACTCTTTCCCAAATTGTTTTTACTTCTAGACCTTGCAATTGGTTTCATATCAGTTTTCCTGTTTCACCCTCTCTGTAGAAAATTGATATTTATACATTAAATCAAAATAGTCACCTGTTGAGGATGAGAGTTAATAGAATTTTTAGAAGCTTGCTTCTCTTCCGATGACTCATATTGAAATAGGCACCATCTACAAAGCCCTCAGAGCCAAAGAAGTGCAAGCCAATAGAATTCAAAGGTCACCTGAAGGGGTAACCAATCAGGAGCAAAGCAAGCGAACGGTGGGGGGGAGTGGAGGGTGCTATATAAACATGAGCACTGACAGAGAGAAACACCAACAACTACGCACTGAGGATGTCACATCAACTGGTGATGAAATATCTGCAAGCCAGTTGCCAAGTTCACCAAACACCATGACATCAAACTCTAGAGATAATATCAGTTAAATGAGCACGTATTCTGACTTGATGCTGACTCAGCGACACAGTCAGGATCCTGAATAATAAATTAAACAGTCAATCGCTGGTCACCACGCAACCAGACATTGTCAAACAGCAACTCAAATAATTCACAGTTCAAAGTAAATTTTGCTATCAGGGTACATGTATGTCACCATATGCAACCCTGAGATTTTTTCCTGTGGGCATATTCAGCTAATAGCAACCATACAATAGTATCAATTAAAGATAGAGTGCAGAAGACACAAAACTATGCAAATGAAAATATAAATTAATAGCAATAAATAACAGGAACATGAGATAATGAGATAGAGTCCTTAAAGCAAGATCATTGGTTATGGGAACATCTCAATGGATGGGCAAGTGAGTGTAGTTATCCCCTTTTGTCAAGAGGTGACGGTTGTGAAAATCCATTCCATGTTTGACCAGCAGAAGGAGCAGATTATTGATGGCCTACTCCAGGTGAATATTTGTAACCATAATCAGTCTTTATACGTTGGATTTTGAACTGGTGACTTTTTCTATTTGAAACTTTAAAAAAAAAATGACTATAAACAGGTGGAGACAAATTACACTTTTGCAGGTTAAAAATCACATTCATAAAAGTTGAGGATTTGGCAAAGCAATTTGGTAAAGAATATATTTCTTAATTAGTAAATTGCACATAAATGTCTTCATTGTATGTGCAATGCTAAAATAATTGAACACTTTTCTACCAGCCATGTGTCAATTATGTGTCAAATATTACTTACCATATTGGAGGAATAATTGAGTAATTCTGCAAGTCTCCAAACTCCATTCACTGGTTATGAGGTTAAATTCAAAATTTGGTCTAACATTTTTTGGGTTATTTATGATAAATCAATGGTCTATAGGCATTAAAGCATTTATGATATAATTTATGATACATGAATTATTATTCTGAAGTTAAACTAGGGATGTAGTCTTTTGAAACAAAAAAATCCGTTTTTCTTTTGGCTAACATTTTTTATCCAAAGTTTAATTTTTATTCCTTGCAAATGTGAGAGACAGCAGATCACAAATGATCAGCTAGTCCACACATATTAAATAAATATATTGCATTCTGAGATTTAAGTTCTGTTCAGGATTAGTACTTCCGAAAGTATGCTGTTAAATCTATAATTAGGCAACTTTGAGGAATGCTTGTTTCAGAATTAATGATGAATCCTTTGTCGTTAAAAATGTGTCTTCTCCAGGTGATCGCATAAACCAGCTTCAAACAACTCTGGCCAGTTCTCAGCAGTTTCAGCAAACTTTCGATGAGCTCAAGCTGTGGCTGGATGGGAAATGCAGCGAGCATACACAGAAACCTCTCGTGTCTGCGAACCTTGACACTTTACAATCCCAAATAAGTGAGCAAGAGGAGTTCCAAAAAAGTCTGAATCAGCATTCGGGTTCTTACGAGATGATCCTGGCTGAAGGAGAGTCCCTAGTTCGAAGTGCCCAAACAGGTGAAGAAAAGACGGGTCTTCAGAGTCAGTTGTCAGCTCTTAAAGGACAGTGGGATGAGCTGTGGAAGCAGGCAGCAAGTAGACATTCTAAGCTGAAAGACTGTGTTCAGAAAGCACAGAAGTACAGACAGTACATGGAAGACCTGCTCCCATGGGTAGAAGAATGTGAATTGAAGGTGAAAGAACTGGAGATCACCATTGACCCAACACAGTTGAACTCCTCTTTAGCTAATGCAAAAGATCTACAACACGATGTGGACAAACGTCGCTCATTGCTGGAGATGATGAACACTGCTGCAGACGTTCTTGTCGATTCCTGTCAGGTGGATGAAGAAGATATCAGAGATGAGAAAACGGACATAAACCAGAGGTTGGACCGTGTTACAGAGCAACTTCAAGTCAAAAGTGAATCAATTGAAGAAATGGCTCAAAGACTGAAAGAATTCCAAGACTCCCTGAAAAGTATTCAGTTAAAACTTGATGGTGCAAAACAACAGCTCGAAATCTATGATGCTCTTGGATCACAGGCCTGCAGTAATAAGAACTTGGAGAAGCTGAGGACTCGTCAGGAAGCTCTTCAGATCTTAGCGTCCCAGGTAGAATATCTGAGAGACCTTGCTCGAGGACTTGCAGAGGATGCCCCTGATGGTGCAGATTCATCACAGCTCCTTCAGCAGGCAGAATTAGTTCAGCAAGAGTATGGCGATGTAAAGCAGAGGGTGGATGAAAGCTGTCTGGCAATGGAAAACAGACTTCAAGGAATTGGTCATTTCCAGAACCGTACTCGGGAAATGTTTTCACGTCTTGCTGACTTGGATGATGAGCTGGACAGCATGAGTCCCATTGGGAGAGACGTGGACAGCCTGCAGTCGCAGACTGATGATGTTAGGCAGTTTATGAGCAAGCTTAAAAAACTGAAGAAAGATATTGAGACTTCAGAAGAAGAATGCAAACAGATGCTGGAGGTGGAAGGCAGTCCAGACCTACAGGGACTGAAACGAGAGCTCGAAGCCTTGAACAAACAGTGTGGTAAACTACTCGAACGTGGAAGAAACAGACAAGAACAAGTGGAGGTGACCGTGGGACGCGTTGAAGATTTCTATGAAAAACTCAAAGAATTAAATAATCTTCTTACCAAAACTGAAGAGGGTGAAGAATTGCAAGGCAATGTGGGTACAGAAGTTGATATCATCAATCAGCAGCTGGCAGACTTTAAGGTAAGATTTGTTTACCTTCACCTGTTGCAGTTTTCTGAATTTCCCTAAGTGAGAAGCAATTAATAACTTTGTTTCAAACTTTATAGTTGTTTGAAATGCTATTCAAATATATGCCTTTATGTATATACATTTATGCACGGTGTTTTGCCTATAACAGACAGAATCTTAGTCTCAGTAATTATGCTGTAGAGTTTTTGTGACATTGTCCTGCAATGAAAAGCATGTACCTGTCAAAGCCAGTTATTCCAGTTGGCTGGAACTTCAGGTCTTGGTGGTGTGTATCACCTGGATATTGTGGAGGGGAAATTTGCAAAAGAGATGTGAATGTTACCTCATAGCTTGGACTGGTGTGGATGACGCTGGTGGGAGGTCGAAGAAAATACTTGAGGGAAGGCAGGAACAGCCTTTTGAGAGGACATGGGCTGAAAGCAGCAATTGGTAGCAGAGAAGGAGAACAACACTTGGAAACTGAGGGGGGTGAAAACTAAAACAAGAGGGCAGAAAGAAAGAAATCACAGAAGTAGCTGTTGCTGACGCAGTATTATGTTTTAGGAGTTTGGGATTTTCAGCAGGTATTACCACTGGGTGGTGGGGTCAAGATTCAACTCCGTCAAAGGAGGTGTAAGGCGCTGCTTCCCTCTGCTAGCCTGTAGACCACCCTTGGCAAGGTGTAACACCTGTTTAGCCCCCACCCCCCCGATCAGGGTCACATGAAACCATGGAAGCAGGTTGGTGGATGGTCGTACGAGCAACCAGTGCGTATCACAAGTACTGGTGATGCGACCACTGACGCCAGGCAGACAATCTCTGAGAAGTATTTACAATGGCTGGGGTCACCCGTCTTGTAAAGACACTGCCCAGAAGAAGGCAATAGCAAACAACTTCTGCAGAAAAATTGGCCATGAATAATCATGGGATAGATGGAACACCATGTTTGCCTACGTCATACGACATGGCATATAATGATGATGATTTTCACATTTCACTTATTCCTTGAGTTAACATTATTGAAACTGGCCATCTTTTCAATTGTTTGCATGATTTTTTGTTCTTTCTCTTGCACACCGAGTGTTGGTCTTTCATTTTTTTTTCTTTAATGGGGTTCTTCTGGATTTCATGCTCTGTGGCTGTCTGTAAGCAAACAAATCTCAAGGTTGTGTAATTTATACATTCTTTGAATCTAGAGAGACCAAGATTTCACTTTGTAGCCTATATTCCTTTATTTAGTTTTGAAGACTCTGTACCCTTCACTAAGTCATACCTGCCAGAGCTTGCTTGATTCATATGGGCCAAATGCTTTTGCAATTTGCTGGAATTAATTTGTATGCAAGCTAGAAGCCAACTGAGTCTACACTGCCTATAATGGCTCCTGGCACATTCTCATCAGTCCTATCTCCCCTCTTTTTCAGAATCAAGTTTATTATTACCGGCATGTGACGTGAAATTTGTTAACAGCAGCAGCAGTTCAATGCAATACATAATCTAGCAGAGAGAAAACAAAATAAAATAATAATAATAAATAAGTAAATTAATTATAGTATACGTATATTGAATAGATTAAAAATCATGCAAAAACAAAAGTACTATATATTTTTAAAAGGTGAGGTAGTGTCCAAAGATTCAAAGTCCATTTAGGAATCAGATGGAAGAGGGGAAGAAGCTGTTCCTGAATCGCTGAGTGTGTGCCTTCAGGCTTCTGTACCTCCTACCTGATGGTAACAGTGAGAAAAGGGCATGCCCTGGGTGCTGAAGGTCCTTAATAATGGATGCTGCCTTTCTGAGACACTGCTCTCTAAAGATGTCCTGGGTACTTTGTAGGCTAGTACCCAAGATGGAGCTGACTAGATTTACAACCTTCTGCAGCTTCTTCCGGTCCTGTGCAGTAGCCCCTCCATACCAGACAGTGATGCAGCCTGTCAGAGTGATCTCCACGGTATAACTATCGAAGTTTTTGAGTGTATTTGTTGACATGCCAAATCTCTTCAAACTCCTAATAAAGTATAGCTGCTGTCTTGTCTTCTTTATAACTACATCAATATGTTGGGACTGGGTTAGATCCTCAAAGATCTTGACACCCAGGAACTTAAAGCTGCTCATTCTCTCAACTTCTGATCCCTCTATGAGGATTGGTATGTGTTCCTTCGTTCCTGAAGTCCACAATCAGCTCTTTTGTCTTACTGACATTGAGTGCCAGGTTGTTGCTGTGGCACCATTCCACTAGTTGGCATAGCTTACTAATGTATGCCCTCTCGTCACCACCTGAGATTCTACCAGCAATGATTGTATCATCAGCACATTTATAGATGGTATTTGAGCTATGCCTAGCCACACAGTCATGTGTATATAGAGAGTAGAACAGTGGGCTAAGCACACACCTCTGAGGTGCGCCAGTGTTGATCGTCAGCGAGGAGGATATGTTATCACCAATCAGCACAGACTGTGGTCTTCCGGTTAGGAAGTTGAGGATCCGATTGCAGAGGGAGGTACAGAGGCCCAGGTTCTGCAACTTCTCAATCAGGATTGTGGGAATGATGGTATTAAATGCTGAGCTATAGTCGATGAACTGCATCCTGACATGGGTGTTTGTGTTGTCTAGGTGGTCGAAAGCCGTGTGGAGAGCCATTGAGATTGTATCTGCCGTTGACCTATTGTGGCGATAGGCAGATTGCAATGGGTCCAGGTCCTTGCTGAGGCAGGAGTTCAGTCTAGTCATAACCAATCTCTCAAAGCATTTCATCGCTGTCAATGTGAGTGCTACCAGGCGATAATCATTAAGGCAGCCCACATTATTATTCTTAGGCACTGGTATAATTGTTGCCTTTTTGAAGCAAGTGGGAACTTCTGCTTGTAGCAGTGAGAGGTTGAAAATGTCCTTGAATACTCCTGCTAGTTTGTTGGCACAGGTTTTCAAAGCCTTACCAGGTACTCCAGGACCTTCTGCCTTGCAAGGGTTCACTCTCTTTAAAGACAGTCTAACATCGGACTTTGAGACGGAGATCACAGGGTTATCAGGTGCAGCAGGGATCTTCACAGCCGTAGTTGTGTTCTCCCTTTCAAAGCGTGCGTAGAAGGCACTCCTACTTCAGTTGAGTAGTTCAGTTTAAATCTTGGATATTTTTCATGCCCTTTTCCAAAATTGCTTTAAATTGGATAAAATTATAATCACCAAAATTCACTACCTGCCCTCCTGTATTTCCCACAACTGGAACCAGCACTGTCCCATACGTGATCCAAATGTCAGAAGCATTATTTCACCTTTCAGAACTTGGGCATTTGCAGTCTTCATTGCTGAAGCTATGTCCTTGATATTGCATTAATGACAAAAAAAATACTTGAATCAAAGTTGATTTTGTGTTCATTGGCAACTCTGCTGGCTAGCTTTCCATTCTGTCGTAGATAGACTGATTGCTACAACTTTTCCACTTTTGGACTCTGACCAAAGTAGTTTTGGCAAAAACTGTAAGGTTTAAGAAGGGCCTCTTTACACATCTCTTGTCCGGATCCTAGGTGATACTGACGTCATAGATGTAGCATAACAAATTACTCTCTCAGAAGAATGTAGCATGCCCTAAAAAAATTTGAGAAGGACAAAAATTGTACCTAACACCCAAATAAGAATTCTCACTGATCACGCATGCAGCTCATTTGGAGGGAAACATTAATTTAGATTAATGAAGCAGTAACGTTCAATCATACCTATCTCAGTGAACGTGGAAGAAGATTTATTGAAAGAATGCTTCTTTAAATATACTGAAAATGACCATGAAGCCAATTGCTGCGAAACCAGATTTTCTTCAGTCCATGCTGTTGGGCAACAATTCCTGAAAAATTAAGACAATAAGACATAGGAACAGAATTAGGCCATTTGGCCCATCGAGTCTGCTTCGCCATTCAGTCATGGCTGATCCTTTTTTCTATGTCCTCCTCAACCCTATTTTCCGGCCATCTCCCTGTAACCTTTGATGCCGTGTCCAGTCAAGAACCTATCAATCTCTGCCTTAAATACACCCAACAATCTGGCCTCCACAGCTTCATGTGGTAACAAATTCCACAAATACATCACACACTGATTAAATAAATTTCTCCACATCTTTTTTTAATGGACACCCCTCTATCCTGAGGCTGCGCCCTCTTGTCCTAGAGTCCTCCATTGTGGAAAACATCCTTTCCACATCTACTCTGTCTGTCTCGGCCTTTCAACATTCGAAAGGTTTCAATGAGACCCCCCCCGCCCCACCATCACAATCCTTCTAAATTCCAGTGACTACAAACCCAGAGCTATCAAATGTTCCTTGTATGATAACCCTTTCATTCCTGGAATCATCCTTGTGAACCGCCTTTGGGCTCTCCAATGCCAGCACATCTTTTCTTAGATGAAGAGCCAAAACTGTTGACAGTACTCAAAGTGAGCCTCACCAGTGCCTTATAAAGTCTCAGCATAACATCCCTGCTCTTGTATTCTAGACTTCTTGAAATTAATGCTAACATTGCATTTGCCTCCCTCACCACCAACTCAACCTGCAAATTAACCTTTAAGGTGTTCTGCACAAGGACTCCCAAGAACCTTTACATCTCAAATTTTTGGATTTTCTCCCTGTTAAGAAAATAGTATACACATTCATGACCATGCATCTTCCAACATTGTATTTCATTTCTTGCCTATTCTCCTAATCTGTCTTAAGCCCTTCTACAGCTTGCCCGTTTCTTAACAACTTTTTTATATTTGGGTCAAGGAGGAGGCTTATTCATCTTCAAGAAGACCACAACAACAACAAGCACCTCTTATCCATTGTTGTAAAAAAGGGAGAATGTTGCAATCAATGTTTGTAGTTGAAAAGTAGATATTTCTTCATTCTACAAAGCTGTGTGAGCAACTAGTTACTGTGATTTCCCAAATTTCAAAAGTTCAGAGTAAGTTTATTATCAAAGTACATATATGTCACCATATACAACCCTGGGGTTCAATTTCCTGTGGGCATTCTCAATAAATTCATAGTAGAATAATAACCTTAACGTTGTCATTGAAAGACCTCGCCAACTTGGACGTTCAACCAATGTGCAAAAAACAACAAACTGTGCAAATACAAAAGGAAATAATAATAATAATAAATAAATAAGCCATAAATATTGAAGACATGAGATGAAGAGTCCTTGAAAGTGAGTCCATTGATTGTGGAAATACTTCAATGATGGGACAAGTGAAGTTAACTCCTTTGGTTCATTAGCCTGATGATGGAAGGGTGGTAACTGTTCCTGAACCTGGTTGTGTGAGTTCTCACCACCTTCCTGATGGCAGCAACGAGAAGAGAGCATGACCTGGGTGGTAGGGGTCCTTGATGGATGCTGTGACAGCACTTCATGTAGATGTGCTCAGTGGTGGAGAGGGCTTTACCTGTTATGGACTGGGCCATACCCACTACTTTTTGTAGAATTTTCTGTTCAAAGGCATTGGTGTTTCCATACCAGACTGTGATGTAGCCAGTCAATACACTCTCCACCACCCATCTTATAGAAGTTTGTCGAAGTTTTAGATGTCATGCCGAATCTATGCATACACCTAAGGAAGTAGAGGCACTGCCTTGCCTTCTTCATGATTGCACTCGTGCTGGGCCCTAGACAGATCCTCTGAAATGATAACACCAAGGAATTGGAAATTGCTGACCCTGTCCACATCTGATCCTCTGAGGACTGGCTCATAGAGCTCTGGTTTCCTCCTGAAGTTAATAATCATCTCCTTGGTCTTGTTGACATTGAGTAAAGAGGTTGTTGTTGAGTGAGAAGTTGTAAGTAGTTATCTAGCAAATATTAATGTAGAAACTTCTGTTTTCACAACAATTGAAAGAGCCTTCTTATATCACAAGATATTAAACTTCTGTATCCTTTTTGTAATAAATAGGGGGGAAATCCATTTCTGTCTATTGTCACATACAAGGAAAAGGACATCTCAGAGGACGAAAAAGGAAAGATGTTTAATTAAATTTAACATCTGATTTGTCTCAGTACATACTTAACATCGTATAAATAGGCTGTTATTAGGAAAAATAATGTTAAATTTGTATGGCAGTTTCAGAAAGGATCATTGTTCCTGCCCAGAATGTTTGCTGATGACTTGTGCAGAGGGCTGAAAGTCGAAATCTTTGTTTCAGACTTTGGGTCTGCCCTATTCTTATGGGGAAGGGGACGAGAATGAGGGGATGCTTATCACTGACATGAGTAGTTTCCATTCAGAATGTTCCCCTGCTGCATCTAATGATATGGTAATAAATTAGCAAACATACTACAAGACCTCCTTTGTGTCAGAATTACATCATGTCTTTCTTCCACATGCTTTTACAAACTTCTGCAATACTCTGGTGAGTGGATTGATAACACTTCACAGAGAAAAGAACAATTTTTCTTTCATGCAACAAATTAATTTACAGAGAATTTCCCCAGGAATGGTCAGCAATTCTTTGCATGACTGGTGGCTTTATCCCACTAAGTTCCAGATGGTTTGGGATTCCCGCACAGCAGACCCAAACTGCTGCCTGCTGTTTGCCAGAGAATCTTCTATTATGCTCAAATGCTGAACACCGTATGGAGTCCAGCAATAGAGCACAATGTTATGGCAATTCTCCACCTCCTCAATGGTGGAGAATCCACTTGTGCAACCTGCAGCAGTTTGGGCCTGGTACAGGAACAGTGTCTCAGTTCATCTAAATGCAGAGCTATACCTGAAAAGACCATAAGACATGGGAGCAGAAGTGGACCACTCAGTCCATCGAGTCTGCTTTGCTATTCCATCATGGCTGATTTATTATCCCTCTCAACCCCATTCTCCTGTCTTCTCTCCGTAACCTTTAACACCCTGACTAATCAAGAACCAAGAACCAACGGCTTTAAATACACTCAATGACTTGGCCTCGATTTACCACCCTCTGGCTAAAGAAATTCCTCCTTATCTCTGTTCTAAATAGACATCCCTCTGAGGCTATGCCCTCTAGTCCTGGACTCACCCACTTTTGGAAACATCCATTCTATCTATTCTTTCAATGAGATTCCCCTCTGAATCTTATAAACTCCAGCAAGTACAAGCCTAGAGCCATCAAATGCTCCTCATACATTAACCTTTTCGTTCCCGGAATCATTCTCGTGAACCTCCTCTGGATCCCCTCCAGTGCCACCTCCTTTCTTAGATAAGTGGTCCAAAACTGCTCACAATACGCCGTGCAGCCTGACCAATGGTTTATAAAGCCTCAGCATCATGTCCTTGCTCTTATATTCTAGTCCTCTCAAAATGAATGCTAACATTGTATTTGCCTTCTTTACCACTGACTCAACTTGCTAGCTAACCTTCAGGGAATCCAGCATGAGGACTCCTAATCCCCTCTGCACCTCTGATCTTTTGAAATTTCTCCCAATTTAGAAAACAGTCCACACCTTTATTCCTTTTACCAAAGTTCATGACCATACACTTCCCAACACTATAATTCATTTGCCACCTATTTGCCCATTCTCCCAATCTGTCTTAAGTCCTTCTGCAGGCTCCTTGCTTCCTTAACACTACCTGCCCCTCCACCTATCTTTGTGTCATCTGCAAAGTTGGCCACAAAGCCATCAATTATGTCATCCAAATCGTTGACATACAGTATAATGCGTAAAGAAGCAGTCCTAATACTGACCCCTGCAGAACACCACTAGTCACAGGTAGCCAACCAGTATTGAAGCCCCTTCTCTTCCCACTCTTTGCCTCCTGCCAATTAGCCAAACTTCTATACATGTTAGCATCTTTCCTGTTATACCACATGCTCCTGTTGTTAAGCAGCTCCATATGCAACACCTTGTCAAAGGCCTTCTCAAAATCCAACTACACAACATCCACTGGCTGTCCTTTGTCTATCCTGCCTGTTATTTCCTCCATGAATTCTAACAAATTTGCCAGGTAAAATGTCCCCTTTAGGAAACCATGCTGACTGCAGTGCCTCAAGTCCGAATGATGGACTAGAGCATCTTACCAGTCATTGATATCAGGCTATTGTAATTCACATCCCATATCCTGACTATTGTTTGTGGAACCTGTGTTGAACTCCCATCAGGGTCTTTTTACCTTTGCAGTTTCTTAAATTTACTCATAAAGATTCCATTTCTTCCAAACCTATATCATCTCTTACGAAGGATTCCATTTTATTTTACCAACAAAGCCACTCCACCCGCTCTGCCTACTTGCCTGTCCTTTTGATATAATGTGTATCCTTGGATGCTGAGCTCCCAATCGTGATCTTTCAGCCATGACTCCGTGATGGCCACAATGTGTCATATGTCATACAATGTCAATGCTAATCTCTCTAACCGCACT